>NC_141367.1:20111453-20524994 GCF_963921425.1 Dryas octopetala | reverse complement strand
CCCCACCCTTTCCCCACTCAGGCCACCGCCCCTCCCCCACCCTTTCCCCACCCAGGCCACCGCCCCTCCCCCCCCAAACCCAAGCCAAGCCACCCCCACCCTCCCTCGCAAACCCAGGCCACCCCCTCCACCTCCCTCGCCCCTCCCCTCCAAACCCAAATCCAGCACATTGAGGAGATCCCTCCGAAATCCGAATCTTCTTCAATTCATCGATGCTAAATTCAGACACAAACCAAAATGCTTGAAAACCTGCAACCATAAAGAAGAGAAATCCAGTGGCCAAAAAAAAAAAAAAGAAGAGAAATCCAAGCCTGTTTGTGAGTGTGAATTTAAAAAGCAAAAAAAATAAAAAAGAAATTATTGAGAGAGAGAATGAGAGCTTTGAGCTCACATTTTGTGCTCCTTGATCTTCAGAGCTCATGGCACTCAGCAAACCAAATTCCCATTTCAACCCTCTGTTACCTCCAAAACTCCAACTTTACTTCCACAGTCTCTTCGTCATTTCGTTGAACACGTCGTGCGCATAAAGGAATCGCCTCGTCCAAATCGTCGCCGGCCCCGCCATTTCCGTCCCCGGAAATTCGGAGGCCTTCGGATCGCTTCTTCTCCGGAAATGGGAAAGGGTGGGGGAGGGGCGGTGGCCTGGGTGGGGAAAGGGTGGGGAATGCACAATCGGCGAATGCCCAACACTCATCTCGAACTCCTCCATGGTCAACTGCTTACCAGTCTCCACCTCCTTAAGCTTGTTCCACATCCCATCTTCTCTAATCTCATCACAACGAACTCCTTCCCATTATCAAGATTCCTAATGGTGCAGACTTGGGTAGCATTGTCATCACCAACCTTACCAATCCCATTAATTTCCAAGTCCTCTCGGCCTTGGAATCGCTTCGAATCTCATCGGGCCGCCTACAATTCTTCCGGAAGGCGGCTTATTGGGCGGCGAGGAGGAGGAGGCATTTGCAGCAGCAGAGGATCCATTGCTTTTACTTCTTGAAGATTTATAAACGCAATTTTTTGTAGTATTTGTATTTACAAATGAACCGGCGCCAGTGTCGGCCTCAGCCGAACAACGAATAGAAAGAATTGAAGAGGAACAAACAGAGGAAGTAGTAGCAGCACTGTTACACTGATCGCCTCCGTCGGATTTCGACCGGACGATGATGCCATTAACGCCTCCACAACTTTAGTGGCTTGGCTTGGGTTTGGGGGGAGGGCGGTGGCCTGGGTGGGGAAAGGGGGGAGGAAGGGGAGGGAGGGTGCTAGGTGGGGGTTGGCTTTTTTTTTTTTTTTTTCAATTTTTATATAATTTTAATGATTTTTTTTATTTTTTTATTAATTTTGGTTTAATGGCTATTTTTAAATGCTAAATTAATATTTAATGGTGGGGTCCGCGTGTGCCACGTCAGCGCCACGTAAGCACTTAACGGTCTTCCTAACGATCAGACTAACGGAGGTATTCAATTGACAAAAAACATAAGTTGATGTACCCTAATGAAAGTTTTTAAACCAGAGGTACCCAACTGATAAGTGATGTATAGTTGAGGTATATATATGTAATTAACCCTATATATAACTATATACTACTATAGTATATACTAGTATACTACTATAACTATATATTACTTATATAGTTATATATAACTACTGTAGTATGTATACAACTATATACTAAGTTACTAACTATATAGTTATATACTAAGTTTATATATAACTCTGTATACATAAAACATTATTATATAGACTATAGACTATAGAGTATATAGAAATAGAATATACTAATTTTATTATATAAGATATAACTAAAATTATATACTAAAACATTATTATATATATAGAATATTAAACTCATAGGGTTATATAAAATATATTTCAGGGTCTAAAAAAATGTATAAAATGTGTATAAAAATGTATAAAATGTATACAAAAATGTATAAAATGTGCATAAAAATATATAATTATATTTTGAAAAAATTACATGGTGCGGTTCGAGTTGGTTCGGGCAAAGTGAGCATGAAACCAGAACCGGAACCATCCATATACGGTTTGGTTCGGTTTTCTTTACGGTGTTGACTTTTTTGGTCAACTCGGTGTATTTTCGGTTTTTATTCGGTTGGTTTGGTTCGGTGTTTCGGTGCGTCGGTTATTATACCCACCCCTAGTTGTTGTTTAGACTCAAATCCTAATTATTTTTTATTTTTTCAGTTAATGATTAAATAGTCCTATACAGAGGACTACTATTAAATACATCCTTTTTTTTTCTTTTTTTTTTTTTGTCGGGCTGATATTCAGTCCACAATTAAGTAAAGTTTTTATTTCATTTCAACTAGCCTTATTAGTGAGTGTGAATAAGCTCTACATATTACACAAACATCCATATTTTAGCAGACACAATGAATTTTATAGGATTTTCCTAATATGTATATGTTGAATTTATTTTCTTACTTTCATAAGCGAGTTGAAAATTACAAACAATATGAAAACTTAACAAAATAATTTGATAGGAAAAAAATAAAAAATATAATAAAGGCTAAAGAAGAAGCCTTGCAACAACCAAGATTCAGTGATTTTATATTGGAATGCAAAAGTATTATTACAATCATTTAAAGATACTGAGAGGTAGCTATATATAATTCTAAAACTCGAAACAAATGCTGACACCCAAGAAAAAGATGGGTTAATACTTAATACATAAGCAAAAAAAAAAGTCAGTTATGAATAGTGCTATGTGTTTAAATATATATCATCATATAAATGCAGTGTAATTTAAAATTCATATGATCATACTTCAAATTGACATATGATGCAATAAAACATGATTTAACCAAGTACGATTCATACCTTGTTATCCTGATTGGAAGCCTATCAAGGTGCGAATTCACAAACTCTCCGCCAGTTGGTTCTTATAGTCACACAAGAATATGACCTCTAATAAGTCCACGCAAGAATGAGATGAATGGATGAACTTGTTAGAAAATGGGAGTGTTGGCTCTCTTCTCACAAGTTAGCCTAAGAGAAAACATAAAGAGCGTAAAATGATCTTTATTGGGAGCCTCACACATACCGACTTCTTGACTTAGACCCCTTTTTTATAGACTTGAGTGAAAAACTATTTTTCACAAAAGGGAAGTCGACCTTCCGATCTTATGGGATAAGTTGTTAGCCCATTTGACTAAGTAATTAACAATTAATTATATTATTAATTAATTAACTCCTTAATTAATTAATAAACTCATCATTCTATTTCTTTTCTATAGTCTTGGGCCCAATTAATTAACCCATTAATTAATTCTATTCAAACTCATTTCTAATATCATCTCACAGCTATTGGCATGTGACCTCTTAGGTTCCAATTGAATCTGGGAATAGACTTAGGACATCTTCCTAAACTAATTCAATCCGAGAAAAATTACCATGCATTATCCTTAGATCTTCACATGCCAATGAAAATGATTGTTATTGTGACTATTGTCTAACATTGACTATGTTCCAACGTACAGTTTACATGGTTATAATGAAACTGTTAGTAAACAAGGTTCTAGTTGTAACTTCATATGTTACAATATAGTTTTGTAACTATTTGTGAATTTCAATATGCTTTTGCAATTGAACAATTTTTTTTTTTTTTGAGCTGTAACTCTGTAAGTACACTCTTGTATCAAAATATATATTTTTATGTGTTTGATTAAAAAGTTGTTTTATCACATTAACAAATATTTTGAATATTCACACCAAAAAAAGGTCAATTCAAATGGTTTAATATAAAAAGTTAAGTATTCAAACTGTCAAAACTAATGTTTTGGGGTAATTTTTTGTTATTATTCTTCTTCTCATGAGAGGTTTATATAAGAGAAACTTAAAGCTCTTACACAAAGTCAATTAATCTGTCTTAATTACAGATCTAACTTAATTGCAAATGCATGATTTTAAGCATCCAATTCTGCAGCACATTAGACAATTAACCTCAATTAATGACAAACGTTGACTCTACGCCATTAATGGCAAATACTCATTTCAACACAAACTAAAAACATTTAAAGACAATTTCGGTCAAGAAAAAAAGACATTGATGAAAAGTTTTCGGATAGTTTGTGTTTGTAGGACACTAATGAGATTTTTTGGGTGAGCAAGTGCGAAAGTGCGTTAGCATGTGTCGGCAAAAGGTGGCAGCTTTGTAATTTTTTAGAAGTTTGCTCATGCTTAAACAGCTTAAGCTTTTCACTGAGGAAGCGGTGGTGTAGTCGCAAATATATATGATGAATTTTAAAGTCTTTTATTATTAATTTTTTTTTTCAAAATGCATTCTTATTAGTAAATGTGTTAAATACATAACCTGTTGAAATTAGTTCAAAATGGTAAAGGTGGATCAGGAATGAGTTAGGATTTGGATAGATCTATAGTTTAATTTTTTTCTATGTAACAAAATAATGTGTTTAATAGACTAACTAGTTATTAGTGGTATTTCTCTCCATAATGCTAAAGAGATTTCAAGTTTGAATTCTTCCTCCCTCGTGTATGTGTGTGTGTGTGTGTGTAATGTGTTTACTATATTTTGGATCATGAAGCATTTCAGCCTTAACGTTGATGAGAAATTGGTTTTGTTTTTCTGTATGCAAGGATATAATATAATCCCAAACAATGTTAGCTAGCATAGTTTTTATATAAATCGGATCACCCTTAAATTTTAGTAAGCTGCAATAGTGATTAATTACGTTACATTTTGAGTATAAATATCTTATGACAATATATGTGTACTTTGGCTATTGATTAAGTTTATATTTATATAAAAATGTGTATTTCATATTTATAGTCTTGTACCTTAAATTTCTTATGTTGTTAAATTATTTAATAAGAGAATATTACTCTACACATGAGAGACTTTTAAACTAAAATAATAAACTTTAAAAAACTTGAGTGCAGAGAGAATTATACGGTCATTCCAACTAGGATATTTAACAATTGCAATACCTTTTTTATTTTTGAGAAACAAGGATTACAAAACCTTCTCCAAATCCATAGTCAGGCATGTGGGTCAGTGGGTGCATTTTCGTTGTCAATAGACCACTTGACTTCTTTCACATCGGGCAGACCTTTTTGAATGAACTTCTATTCTGTACTCTATTGGTTCATCTTTTGGGAAAAAGAAAAGAAAAGTCTGATTGTTCCTAGAAAATAAGATATTTCAAACAGTACGTACTAGTAGCATAGTAGGCATATAGAACAGCTCTATCAGCACAGGTCCAAAGGCCAGCATTGATCCGAGTTAAGTGCAAACAGCAACTCGGATTTTGTGAGAAAATGAGAAACAGATCGAAGTTAACATGAATGAACAGAAAGAGATTAGACATTTCTGGCATCTTATTAACATAGCAAATTAAGACAGACTGTTAACTTGTTAAGGTGAACTAGATCATACTAAAAGTAGCATGAACAGCCAACATTGTAAAGTTGAGTACAAAACAGAAAACACATGCAGAAACATAGTTCGAGTTCCAGGTCATAATTAAGCAGAGGGAATCACACTAAGAATCTGGTCCTAGAGGAATCAGACTGCATACAAACTACTACATCAAAATCCCTTCCTTGGACATGCCACAGAGTCCCGATGACAATCAAACGAACCATGGAATCTTTTTCAATCTTCAACATCTTCTCAAAATTAAAGTAGACAGGATTCTCTCCAGGCACATATTCGTAACCAGGAATTCTCAGATAAGGGAGACACATGTTTTGAATTGGGCCGCATCTTAAATATACTCCAGACTTGGTCACATTGTGAACAACCCCCTCTAACATATCTCCCCTCACAGGTAGGAACGTCCGGCATTTAAAAACTACAGGGAAGATTACATCATCTCCTGAGTTGTTCACAACCCTTCCTTTGCCTATCCTCTTTATGCCTGTCACTGCAACAAAGTAGCCACGATCCTTGCTTACCTTCTCCCTTAACAACTCCTCCAGAAGCCTCGTTATAATCAACCTCTGGGAAACAACTCTGTCTCTGCAGTCCAGATTTCTAGCAAGGACAGCCACATGCCTCTGCAGTTCCACTTCAAAAAACATGTTCAGATCTACTACAAAAAAATGTCCAAACAAACAAGATTATCAATCAGATTCTGCATATTAATTCAATCATAAGATTCATAACAAGTGCATAAAACAAGTGCTCTGCATGTAGAAGCATATTACTAAATACAAATTCTTGACCCATCGAAAGTTATTTAGTCATTTGATTATAATAATAACTATATTTATATGGTTTTATCGAAAATAATATAGTTTATTTATTTGATCAAAATTAGATGACTAAATGATTAAAGTTAGAGCCTAAAAATTAAACAATTCGAATTATAAAATTAGTCATGTGGTGGGCTTAAAAAAGTTGTTAACTTCGTATTTAACTTGCTAACCACTTAAATTTAGAGCATTGTATATTATATATATATATATATATAAATCTCGCATTGAGACTCTATTTATCCTATAAACTCATCTTTTCTTATATCTTATATCTGCAAACACACCTAAATTTCAAATAGCAGCCAAACAAATTGGGTTATGGGTCAATTAATATTTGTGCCTGTGCTTTTCTATGTAGATGTACACTATGGAGCAATCACAAATACATCAATCAGGCATGTGCAAAGCTGTATCAGCTCGATTAACACATATAGCAAAATAAAGCATTATCCATTAATTAGTCATTTTATTCAAAACCCAGATACAATGAGCCTAAAAATATTTGAAAGCACCTGACTTGAACCATAAAGAAGCAAAATTTAAAGGCTATGAATGAGACCAAAACAACTGTGATGAAGTGAAATTTTGTGAAATATAAAATAGAGACAGCTCAAGAGAAAGAACCTGGTTACGATTTCAGAAAAAACCCAGTAGAGAAAACGTACCTACTGGGGCCCTAAGAGAGATCCACTGGGGGGACCCAAATTGATGGAAGAAATAGAAGGTTAATTTGGCCGTTTTGCATGCGTTATATGCACACGAAGTTTGGATGACAGACAAGCACCCTGCGCAGTTTAGTTTATTTCCAAGATATTTTGATATAGTGAGCCGCTTCGGGGTCTTCGCCGAGTTGGTTGGTTACATGGATGAAAATATCTGCAATATCGCTTCGGAATCTTCGCCGAGTTGGTTGGTTCCATGGATGAAAATATTCGCGATATCGCTTTGGGGTGTTCGCCGAGTTGGTTGGTTGCATGGATGAAAATATCCGCGATATCGCTTTGGGGTGTTCGCCAAGTTGGTTGGTTACATGGATGAAAATATCCGCGATATCGCTTAGGGGTGTTTGCCGAGTTGTTTGGTTACACGGATGAAAATATCTATGATATTGCATATATATATTTATCAAGATATTCATAATTTCAACCACTGATATTTAAATAGACTATATTAATATTTCTCCAATATCTTTATATGTCAACAAAATATCAGTATATGTCATCATAGTTGAATCAAAAAAATTAGAAAAGAAATAGAGAAAGAAGATGAAATCAAACCAAATCTAGTCCTAATTAGACCAAAAATCTTCCATTAATCCTAATTAGACCAAAAATCTTCCATTAATCCTAATTAGTCAACAATCAACTAACAAAAGAACAAAATCTAACTAAAATTTCTCTACACCGAAATCTACTAAAAGTGATATATACGTAAATTTAAGTATCGATATTTACATAATTTAATTATGAAATTTTCATCCTTAGTTAGCTATTAATTATAACCTCTGACTCAGTGACTCTTGATGTTCTCCCAATATTTGTTTTTTTTTTTTTTTTGCCTTGGGTGTTTGTAGGGATAAAATACTCATTATTATAAGAAAAGCCAATTTAACAGTTGTTGTTTAGACTTTAGATTCATCCTAATTAGGTTTTTTTCATTTTTTTTTTAATACATCTTAAGTACTAAATGTTTCACTAGACAAGTCGATACTGTTAAAGTTTGCCTAAGGCCTTCCACAATGGTAAGGGCCAAAGTGATTTGAGTCCAATGCATTACTTTGACACTCCTGTAGTGGGCCGAAAAGATGAGTGTGATAGTGATTTGAGATCTAAAAAG
This sequence comes from Dryas octopetala, assembly GCF_963921425.1. Taxonomy (NCBI): domain Eukaryota; kingdom Viridiplantae; phylum Streptophyta; class Magnoliopsida; order Rosales; family Rosaceae; genus Dryas; species Dryas octopetala. The sequence goes on along the minus strand of NC_141367.1, from coordinate 20,516,918 downwards.
AATGTCATGTATGATCCAAAGTGAGTGTCATATAGGCTGAGTGCCATAGAAAGTGGGGGCCACCACGTGGGAAAGAAGAGGCGCATGTGGGAGAGAGAAAAAGTGCCGATAAGGCCTAGCCCACGTGACAGACATTGCCAGCCACTCTCTTGGGTTGCGTGTGTCCTCGACGAACGACATGGATTAGTTGACCGTTGCAGATCATCTTGTTGTTGCATTTTTTTATTAGTTTTTTTTTTTTTCAAATTGCCAGCACGTTGGCATTCATCTGGGTCGTCCATCAATGTAGCCATCGGTAATCCAACGGTTGCAACAAATTGTTCGTTACAAAAGTTTGAAAAAATCATATAAAATCAATAAAAAATAAGAAAAGTTCATATTTGTTGACGCTCGTGTCATGAAATAAAATGAATTGTGTTGTGTTTACCCTTATGTATTTCAAATATTAAAAAAATACAAAACAACTTGAAAGACAATTTTGTAGAGAGAAAATAGGGAAATTATAATAAAATAAAATATTCAAATATATTCAAAATTGACCTTATATTAAAGATTTTGTTACAATAAAACCAATGATATAATTTTTATAAATATTTTAGTTATAAATTATAAATTAACAATCACTTAATCTCTTTTAGGATTAATTTAAGGGAGACTTAGAGTCCAGTCCATTGTATGAGTATTTCTTAGACTAAGACCGGTAGTGATTTAAGATTTTTAATTAAGTCCTTTTATTTTTCTTCTTTGACGGCTGTATGTTAGGTTTTAACTCCAATATTTTGGGCCCACTCTACACCTTCGGAGGGAAAATACCCTTCAAATAAGTGGAAATACCCTTCAATCGAGGAAATACTTTATTATGAATTAAAATGATTTTCTTATAAATTAAAAAAACTTTATTATGAATTAAAAAGATTTTCTTATAAATTATTATGAATTAAAAGAATTTTCTTATAAATTTTAAAACACTCTGGTCTCTATCTAAAAATTATTTTTCTAAAGGATCTAAACCTAATTATCTCTTAATTTAATTAAGTCAAACAATATCACTCTCAACTATAACTCTTAGCACCACTGCAGTTTTAGCACATACTATCAGTCTCAGCATTATTCAGATCACAAAATCACTATTCAAACCATTTTAAAACTCATGTATAACTATCACACTCACCTTATCACTATGGAAGGCCTAAGAGAGAAGATGGATAGGGTAATAAGTTAGAAACTTTAGAATAATGATAGGTACACTGCACAATTCGATTTTTCCATAATTATCTATTAATCCAGTTGTCATTTTGTTTGTTTGTTTGTTTTTTTTGTTCATAATCTGCATTTGAATTCCCCCTTTACTGAATTAAAAAAAAAAAAAAGTGTTCAATAGACTCTGGATCATAAAGTTAAAGTCTTAATGTTAATAAGAAAGTCGTTGCCTTTTCTAAATGTAAGGATATAATATAGTCCCAAACAGTGTTAGCCAACAAAGTCTTTATGTGAATGAAATCATCCTTACACTTGCACAAAAATATTTCGATACTACATCTCAAACAGTGAATTTAAATTATTGGTTAAATTTATATTTTTCTCCATGTGTAGTCTATATTTATAATGTTATAATTTTAAGCAGTTTATATTGATGTCGTCCAAAATGCCCATATTTTAAATCATTCCCCAAAAAAATAAAGCATTTTTGTTGTTAGAGCGTCTAAACAAGACAACAAGACTACACATGAAAGAGCCTTTAAACTAAAATAGTAACCTTTAACGATAGTGAATGGTCTTGTATCGTAATGATGTATTTCCATTCTTCACAAAAAATGAATATCTAAAGTTTAAGAGTGACAAAAAAGAAGGTTTAAGGAGAGAAAGGGAGGCAGAAAGGAAAGTAGGAAAAAGGACAACCGCCAACTCATTAAAGTGCCAGTTTTGGATACACACTTTGCTACACTTCTTAATTAAGCACTTTTAACATCTATCATTTATCAAATAATTGTTGCATTACCCAACAAACAGCTTTTAAGATCCCAAATTCTTGTAGAAATGACAATATGGCTTGACTGCATATATGATATATGTGACAAACATCATAAGCATCTTATAGAAAAGTAATACAAACTAATCTTCCTATAAGATGATTTACATTAACAGTTTTCATATAATTTGAATATTTGAGTCTAATTTCTATTAGAAAGATGATACACAATACTTATCAAGATGATGCAAATAACAATACTTTTTGAATACTTACAAATCCAATTCATTATTATCATAGGTCAAAATCTCAACAAATAGCAGTACTCTTTGAATATTTTCAATATATCAAAATAGCAGAGGAAAAATAGATCTCATAGGTCCACTGTCCACATCTCAACAAAACTCCAGCTCTCCATATGCCATGAACGACTCCCTCCAAGATGTCGCTCTTGCAAGGTAGGAACATACGACAATAAAAAACGACAGGGAATGACACATTATTTCCTGAGTCGTTTACAACCTCTCATTTGCCTCTGCTCTTTTAAGTGATTGCAAGAAAGTAGCCATGGTCCTTGATAACCCTCCCCCTCAGGTCCTTCAAAAGCTTCATTATATAATGCACCTCCAAGAAACAAGTCTGTCTTCATGTTTTGTTGTTTGCTGGTGTTCCCTGTGTTGGAGCGCTTGTTGATCTTTTGGGCCTTCTTTGGGCCTTGAATGAAAGTTTATTTCAGGCAAAACAAAAAAACAAACACTCAATTCCCCTAATTTTCTCCTTAGACTTTGTGTGTTTTTTTTGGTCGAACTCATTAGACTTTGTTATTTACAAAGAATGCTTATATTATTACCCCTGTTTTATTTTCCTACACATCTTATTTTTACACTATTATTAAATTTAAAAAAAATATAAAAATATTTTTCTCACCTTCCATTATTTCTATAATACCTATTGATATATCGACGCAAACACTCACCTACTATACACTATTCTCACTCTCCTTAACTATCATTCCACCCACCCATCTTTTTCCAAATAGAAAAAAAAGAATCTTATACTCATCCTATAATTCATTCCTAAATTTCAAATTAAATCTCTAAGATTAATATTCAATTTCTAAATCAAAAGGAACATTAAAATAAAATGAATTCTTAATCTAAAACTATAAATAAATAAAAAAGATTTCAGGTATAGAATTATCATACATTTTAATAAATGTATGAGTATCAACTAAATAGTATCATCGATTTTAAGTTTTGGTGATAGAATAAAATTAGGATTTATGGAACAAAAGAATTTTGGGAAAAAAATAGATGGGTGAGATGATAGTTAAGGGGGGTGAGAAAAGTGTTTAAGTTGGTATATCAAAAGGTATTATATGAATAATGAGATGTATGAAGATTGTTTTTATATTTTTTTTCAAATTTAATGATGAATACAAATAAAATAGGTGAGGAAATAGGACAGAGAGTGAGTATACTTATAAATTAGTAATTAGATATCACAAATTAGTCCTAAACATATTTATGAAGAGCTACATAACCTTTTTTAAAAAATAAAACAGATAAAAAGAAAAATTTAAAGGTACAATTGTAATTTGTAAAAGTGCAACAAATATCTTTCTCTGATATCTACTAAGCTGGATCGAGAATTTCCTATAACCTCGTAGGAGTACCTCACTCCACGCGTCCAAACAGGGTTTTAGATGTTACTCCCCCGCCATGGATAATAACAAGTTAGCAACATAGCCACAGACTAAGGAAGAAGACAAGCTTCACTGATCGTTATTGTTTCGGTTGAAATCCCCAAAACCTCACAAAACCCTCGTTAATCTCCCAGTTTCACCATCTGGGTTTGCTTAGTTTCTACATATTACTTCACTAAATTGATGTACCTCTGTTGCTATATTCCCTGATGGCTCTTGTGCCCGGTCGTCAACTTTACCCAACGAGCTTATTTGACTCATTCCCAAGCTCCTTCTCAAAGTTCCATGGCTCCCAAATCCAGTTCTTCAGGTACGGTTCTTCAATTCCTTTTAAGAAGCACAGTTTCTGTCCCACCCAGTACATTATCAGCTCTACTTTAAACCCTGAGCAAAACCCACCAAGGAAATCAAATTTAGTTAGGACAAACCAATCCATTTCTCAATATAAACCCAACAAGAACTTGTCTAGTAGTAGTTGGATTGATAAATGGAACGAATCCCAGAAACAAAATCGCCCGAAACCGCCTCGCGCGTTGTTGGACTATCAGAGTAGTGAAAGTGGGAATTTGAGTAGTTCAGATTATGCTAAGAGTGATAGTGGTGGTGGTAGAAATGGTGGTGGTAGTACAATGGAGAAGATTGTGGAGAAATTGAAGAAATTCGGGTACATTGATGATAGTAATGTGAATAAAGGGGAGGTGAGAGACAGAGTGATCGAAAAAGGTTCTGTGGAGGATATATTTTATGTTGAGGAAGGAATGTTGCCAAATTCTCGAGGTGGGTTCTCGGCGGAATCTCCATTAGGTGTAGAGGATGTGTTTGGAGGTGATGGTGATGTGAGGTTTCCGTGGGAAAAGGCCAAGGAGAAAGAGAAGCTGGAAGAGGGTTCAGTGAGGAGGAAGAGTAGGACTTCATTGGCAGAATTAACTCTTCCAGAGTCAGAGTTGAGAAGGCTAAGGAATTTGACATTTAAGAAGAAGCACAAGACTAGGATTGGAGGTGGTGGTGTTACTCAAGCAGTGGTGGATATGATTCATGAGAGATGGAAGACTTCTGAGATTGTGAGATTGAAAATTGAAGGTCCACCTGCACTTAACATGAAGAGAATGCATGAGATATTGGAGGTTTGTTTCTTGTGAAATTAGTTACAACTTTGTGTGTATGCAATTTTTTTTTTTAATTATATATTAAACAAATTGGTTATTTTTTTCTCTTGTTTTGAGTGGTGATTACTGATTAGAAATTAATTGAAGGGATATATAGAGATATATCACGAAATATATAAAGCAAAACTTGTATTTTACATCTCTGTGAGAATTTGATGCAAGTACCTCTTCGAATTTTATGAATCTCCTGAGCAGTTCCATGTATGAACTCCCTTAGATTCTTTAGATACAGGCCAAAAAGCTTTTAAACAATGCCTCTCTTCTGACAGTACATGAGGTTTGGCTTTGGTTCTTACACATATGCCACAAAATAGAAAATAGAGCTAGAATGTATAGCTCAAGAACTGGATGCCTCACTATTCTTGCTTGACTTGGGCTTGTCAAATCTAGGAAAGGAAAAGTTAAATATGGAGTGTGGTAATGTGGTTAAAACATTTGAGAAGACAATATGCCAGTGTTTAATCTCACCTATATGAGGTACTCATTTTCAGAGACAATAAATTTGTAAGGATTCCTCCCCCCACCCCCACCAACCAAAAGCAAGGAATCCATTCAGCTAATGGAGGCTATATTAGATAAGGCATGAAGGTTCTAGAAATCACTTTTCTTCACTGGTGATAAGCATTGACTGGTCACTGGAAACTGAACAAATGTATATATTTGTATTGTAGTTGGTGGATGTTGAAGGTAGCGATTCTTGTCCGAATTCTTATACAAACAGCTTTGTTAGGCTTGAAATGGCCTGAATTAAAAGCTTTCATCCTTGTCCTTTCATTCAGTATCTATCTTCTGTACAAAAATCTGTCATTAAGAAAAAGAGGGAAAACAAAAGAAAAAATAGAAGAAATAAATATAATTTTTTAGAATTGTATGTTTACAAATTTCATGTTGGTTGTTTGTTTTCCGTCCAGTTGCTTTATTTATTTTTTGTTATTATGACAGCGAAAAACTGGTGGTTTGGTAGTCTGGAGGTCTGGCACGTCTCTTTCTTTGTACAGAGGTGTAAGCTATGAAGTTCCTTCAGTGCAACTAAGCAAGCGGATATACAAGAGAAATGAAATTTCTTCTACATCTTTACCAACTGTTGCTGATAATTCTGTGGGGAACCTTTCTGAGCTTGCTTCTTATAGTGATGTAAATACACTTCAAGAAAAGTCAGAGAATACTTCCCAGGAGAAGAAAGACACAGAACAATTGCCAGAAGTGAAGTATGAAGATGAAGTAGACAAACTCTTAGATAGCATAGGCCCTAGATTCAAGGATTGGCCAGGATGTGAGCCATTACCCGTAGATGCAGATATGCTCCCAGGGATAGTTCCTGGATACCAACCGCCCTTCAGAATACTTCCTTATGGAGTGCGATCTACTCTTGGTTTAAAGGAAGGAACATCTTTAAGGAGGCTTGCTAGGGTTCTTCCACCACATTTTGCCTTAGGTATGCATTCTTGTGTTGCACATAATTGTCACGATGGTTATTTGACTATGCATAAATTTTGACTGTAGGTCGAAGCAGGCAGCTCCAGGGTCTAGCAGTGGCCATGGCTAAATTATGGGAAAGAAGTTTGATAGCAAAGATTGCACTGAAACGTGGTGTTCAGTTGACTACTAGTGAGAGAATGGCTGAAGACATCAAGGTAATGGAACTCAATCACTTTATGACTCTTTAGGTAGTAATTCTTTGCCAAGGTGCACCTTGTCACATACTTATGTTTCATTCTAATTGCTAAACTCAAAATTGGCATGCTGAGTTTCTAAATCAGTGGGTGAATAATATCTTATATAATTGATCAAACCATTAGGAAAATTATGATCAAACCAGGGGAAGTGGAATATGATATTCTTGATTGCATTACATTTCTAGTGTTGGCCAACTGGGCACCACTTATCTAAAGAAGAAACAAAGTTGGCACCTGGTCCAAGTTTCTTGCTAGAGATAATATTGTGGTAATATGCAAGTGAGTTGACTTGCTGACAGAGGTTTTACATCAGAAAAAGCCTACATTCTTTAAGGAATTTGAAAAATAAATTTATATTTGGCAAAAAGCCTTGCTAAGCGTAATGCAATGTCTGTCCTGTTCATTCTTCCTTATATACCATTGTGACTATTGTGTGGTCAATGTTTCTTTCATTGTCTATTCGGAGTTAAACAAATCAACTCTTAAACATAAAATTACAATTCTATGTGCTGTATCTTTCTGAAATGCTTTATCGGTGCACCAGAGGAAGTATTTTCTTTGTTTTCCTAAATTCCTTTATTTCCATGTTCATTACTTTGTCTAGAGTGTATATCTAAATGCTTTGGAATCCAAATAACATCTGTAAATAAGGTTTATTATTTTATGGTAAGATGAGAAATCAAAGCAGTGATATTAGTGTTCTGGGCTTCTGGTTAGTTTATTCCAATTACTACTTTAATGTGCATGGTTTGATAACATGGAATATTACTGGTTAAAGTATCACTTCATATCTGTACATCTGAGCTTTTATTAGCTATCTGGTGACGCATATAGAATGTTTGACAATAAAATCTTATTTATTTGCTGCAGAAATTGACTGGGGGTGTGCTGCTATCTCGAAACAAGGACTTCTTGGTCTTTTATAGGGGGAAGAATTTTTTGTCTGCAGATGTCACGGAAGCATTATTGGAAAGGGAGAGATTAGCAAAATCCCTCCAAGATGAAGAGGAGCAGGCAAGGTTGAGAGCATCGGCCATGGTCATACCAAGTGTTGAACCAGCTCAGTACTTTGGTACTGCTGGCACACTTGGGGAGACTTTGGATGCAGATGCTAAGTGGGGAAAAAGGTTGGATGTTCATCATAAGAAAAAAATGATGCAAGAAGCAGAAATATTGAGGCATACCAGCCTGGTTAAAAAACTTGAACGGAAGCTTGCCTTTGTACGTTTTGCAATATTCTCATTGGCTTTGATATAGGAAACATCTTGTAGTCTATCAAAGTGTCTTTCAGTCACAAGTCTCTTTGAATAATTAATATGCAATTTTGATATCGCACTGTTCCAGTGCTAGCATTTCTCTTGGCTTGAACTTTTCAATTTTATCTGTTAGGCTGAACGAAAGCTAATGAGAGCTGAACAAGCCTTATCTAAGGTAGAGGAGTCTTTAAAACCATCAACGCAGCAAGCAGACCCAGAAAGCATTACTGATGAGGAGAGGTTTATGTTTCGTAAGCTTGGTTTGAGGATGAAAGCTTTCTTACTTCTTGGTATAATAATTCTACATCTACCAATTTATCATGTCTTTGCTTTTATTATGGTTTACTTATGGAAAAACTTGATTTCTTCAGGTAGACGTGGTGTTTTTGATGGTACAGTGGAGAACATGCATTTGCACTGGAAGTACCGGGAATTGGTCAAGATAATGGTGAATGCTAAAACTTTTGAGCCGGTCAAAAAAATTGCATTAGCACTTGAAGCTGAGAGTGGAGGTGTCTTGGTTTCGGTAGACAAAGTTTCTAAAAAGTTTGCTATAATCGTGTACCGGGGAAAGGACTATCAGCGGCCTTCTACATTGAGACCAAAGAATCTTCTGACAAAAAGGAAGGCTTTGGCACGTTCTATTGAACTTCAAAGGCAGGAGGTATGACTAGAAATTTGGATGCTATTAATTCAATGTTCCTGCTCTTATAAGATATGGAATTAGTATGACCAATATGCATATAAGAATTCACTCCGCTATTATAGGTTTTAAATTGCCAATATGTATGTAATTCTTGGTTCATGGGGATCTGTGTAATCCCTTTCATCCTCCCATTATAACTCGGTTTTGAGGTGCCTCGGGCTGAACATTGCATGGGATATGGGATGGGCAGGCCATGCCCGATGCTCTCACTGTCCTGCCAGCAAACATATCCTGGTTGATGAGCTTTATCATGCTACTGTGCACACATATATGCATATAGATATGCATTTGTATAACTTAATATGTATGTATATGCATGAACTACAATAGAGTAGTAGTAGAGAAAGGAAGATGCAAAGACCCAGGGTGGTAAATGCAAGTTAGCATTTTCCCGAGTGATTTGCTCCCTACATATATGAAGTTTTACTGTTTATTACTTGGTATGTTTTTTGAACAATATTGTTCCTGACTTATTTTTCTCTTTGTCCAACAGGCTCTTCTAAAACATATTTCACTTGTGCAGAGTAGTGTGGACAAACTCAGATCTGAACTTGTATGCCCTTTATACGTTTTAGCTATTGCTATCACAAGTCAAACTATTTTACTTGGCAGGAGAAATATATAATACCACCTTTTCCTTTTTCATTCTAAATGGCTCATATTTCACATTGATAGGAACAAATGGATACTGTGAAAGACCACGGAGATGAAGCATTGTATGACAAATTAGATTCTACTTATCCTACTGATGATGAGGATACTGAGGTTGGTATTTACTTGATCTTACTTGATTTACTCTTTTTGTTAGTTAAACCATCTGTTCTAACATCTTAGTCCTTTTGTTCCCCTTTTGTAGGAAGAAGATGATGCTTATCTTGAAACGTACAACAGCAAAAATGATGGTGAAGCTGAAAACAGTTACTCAACTGACAATCCCCACCTGGAAACAAATTTTCCTTATCATTTGCAGGAACAGGATTCTCAAACAGAATTTGAAGTTCCTCAACAACATTTACATGCAGTGCCCAAGGGTTCATGTGTTGGAGCTGACCAAGATGAGCAAGATAACTGCTTTCAATGACAGAATCAACTGAATGTAAACCATTGGTTGGACAGCATTCGGAAATTGTCATGAAGGTTTGTGGCAATAGTATCCCGTCTGCTCATCACATTGTACAAATCATTCGTGCAGGCCTAGATGTATTTAGTTTTTTTTGTAGTTTTTTAGTAGGCAAGTTTCTGTCATGATCTCTTGCCATGGTTTTTTAATTCGATAAATGAACCTAAATTGTGGAAGGAGTTAGATGTAGCTGGTTTCTAGAGAATATTGATGTTTTCAGGCCTCAAACTTGTATAATACGTTCACTTTAACAATCCCTGTTATGTAAATGAATTTGATTCTTAAATCAGGTTGGATACTTCATCACCTACTACTGCTTTAGAAGTTTTAATGTCGATAATGAAAGAATTACTCTTTGGTTTCATATAGATTAAAGCTTTGCTATTAGTAACTACCTTATATTGTTCTTTTTTCTTATTTGCAATACGGGTTGTTTAAACAAGCTTTGCTTTAAGGTCAACAAACTGATGCATGAATGGAATTGCATGGTTCATATTCATAAACCTTTATGTATGTATATATTAATGACTGTTTTTTTGGTCTGATATATATTAATTACTTGAGGCATGCATTTTATCTTATCTTTTTGGTTGGGTCAATACCATTATTAAAGAAACTTTTTATGTTGTTGAAGATGCATGGAATGTTTATAAATGGTCTTCATCATTTATCCAATATGAAAATTAATTAAATTATATTTTCTGACTGGTCGAAACCCACATCTCGTGATAATTGCAATCTAGGACTCAACATAATTGTGGTCCTCATCTTAATTTTCAAAGAAATTGAAAAACTAAAATAACAAATGGAATATCCAAAGTGTGATTATTGTTATGTATCTCAGTATTCAGTATCCATTCACTTGATAGATACTGATTTATTATTATGCATAGATATGTTGTAACAACATTTATTATGGTTCATCATAATTTGACTAGAGAATATTCTAGTTTTCATGTACTTAGAATACCAAAAGGCAAATCCCAATGCATTCACAAATACTATGTTTTTAATGCTCTGAATTTTAGCCCTTAAGCATTCAACAAAACGCAGGACACAGCAACTGATCAATTCAACTTCCCCACAAAGACATGGATTGCTGCACTGGCCTCCATGAATCTTCTGCCAACCCCTACGAGCTTTTGCTCAAGGCCATCACTATCATACCCATTTGTGTTCCTCTACCACTACTTGGACTTCCATTTCCTCCACGACTTGTTCACTGGATTCCGGGGCACGGTGGACTTGACCTACAACCCCAACTCTCCCGTCTACCATGGCGTGGTCTCCAAGTGCCGGGTCCTCCACGCCTGGTACTTGGCCACACCGTGGCTGGCAAGTCCTCATTTGCAGAATTTTTTCCTCACTTTCTTTGGGAACCCTCCTTCAGTCACTTACCAAAGAGAACTATTTCGTCTATCTGATGGTGGTACTATTGCTTTGGATTGGGTAGTGACCTCTGATGTGTTGGGTGGTTCTACTATGCCTAAAGATGACACAATCCCAATTGTGATAATCCTTCCTGGACTAACCAGTGATTCTGACTCTGCTTACATAAGGCACCTTGCTTTCAACACAGCCAAAATGGGCTGGAATGTGGTGGTCAGCAATCACAGAGGACTTGGTGGAGTCCCAATCTCTTCGGACTTCATCTACAATTGTGGATGGACCAATGATGTGCGTGAGGTCAGTACTCACCTCCACCACAAACACCCCAAGTCTCCATTGTTTCTAATTGGGACAAGCATTGGTGCCAACATTTTGGTCAAGTACCTTGGGGAAGATGGAGACCATGTTCCCATTTCTGGTGCTGCAGCCATTTGCTCACCTTGGGATTTTGTGATTGGTGACAGGTTCATAAGGCGCACTCAGCTGCAGAAGTTCTATGACAAAGCTCTGACACTTGGGGTTCAGTGGTATGCACAGCAACACAAGGATGGCTACTCTAGGCTTGCTGGTTGGGGAGGTAAGATGCACTGTATTAGACATTACCATGAAACCTGTGATGTGGGGAAGTTTGAGACTGTGGACACATTCTACAGGAGGATTAGCAGTTCCATTTATTTGTGCAATGTGGCTGTGCCTTTGCTCTGCATCAGTGCTTTGGATGATCCAATTTGTACTAGGGAGGCCATTCCTTGGGAGGAGTGTAGGGCAAATGTGAATGTTGTGTTGGCTACAACAAAACATGGGAGTCACTTGGCTTTCTTTGAAGGGATGAGTGCTGGTGGGATTTGGTGGGTGAGGGCTGTGGATGAATTTTTGAAGGTTCTGCATTGTAGTCAGTATATGCATGTAGAGAGGATGAGGAGTTGTGTGTCAGCAGAATCTTCAGCTGATCAGGATGCTAATTACATCAGTGTTGCAGAAGATGGAGTGGTGGTTGCATTGGTCAAGATGGTTGCATTGTTCAAGGCTGGACTCAAGAACTTTGGATTCATGGCTTAGATTAATAAAATTATAAATAAATAAATAAGATATGCAAAGTGCTCATCCAAATGACTTGAATTGAGTTCCATGCATTGTCTGAGTTATCATTTAGTTTAAGTCCCTTTTGTGAGTACTTATGATAAGTTGTATGCCATTACTCATTACCCATTATCCAAAATATATATATAGATATATCACTACGGGCTTTAATAATTTCATATTTGAACTTTTTTTTTTGTCCAAAAACAAAAATACTATCAAGTTGTCAAGTTTCCTAGAAGAAAACAACAGACGTTGATTCTAGTGTTTGGATTTCAATTTCATGAACATACCAACAAAAAAACCGCGCAGCGTATGAAGTGGGTCAACCTTAAAAAAAAGAGTTCCTTAATTTTAAAATAACGACAATTCAAAATATTAACCAAAAACACCTAAAAGCACAAATTTAATTTTCAGGTCACATTCTAGATGTCCAACATTCAGCCACCTATGACAAGGACAAAAAGGCACACGCCAAATAATAAAAGTTTCAAGCATGTCCTTACTAATCCTTTCTTCAATTATGGGCCGGGAATACAAAATAAAAAGTGAAACTACCCCAAGCCACAACTCACCATGATCAGAAACCACCTAAAACTGCAATCTTATCTCCAAGATCAAACTGAAATTGCTACATAACAAAAAATTAAAGATTTTCGAGACCTCTCATATTCAAATTGGTATAACAAATTTGAAAATTCTAAAACTACACCTAAACTCGCAACTGAAACTGCACCTAAACTCGCAACTGAAACTGTACCTAAACCCGCAACTGAAACTGCACCTAAACTCACAACTGAAACTGTACCTAAACCCGCAATTGCAATTGTAGCTATAAAAACAATAAAATGTGAAAAATCGATTTCAAAATCAAAATCAATATGAAAACAGAGGCCACAAACAAAGCGACATATGTAATTTCACAAAGCAATCTCGCCACCAACAACACATCCTTTGTGTGATCTCTACCTTTGAAAAATGAGTTCAACTTTGAAGGCGATCTATCCTCCGTCGGCAGCGGAGAATAATATTATAGGCCGTGATCCGCAACCATCCTTCATTTTCGATCTTTGCAAACTCAAACGATTTATGGAGAGAGAGAGAGAGAGAGGTCATCTTTCATTTATGTTCTCTGCGAACTCACACAATTTGTGGAGAGAGAGGGGAGAGAGATGAGAGAGATGAGATAGAGAGATAGAAGGGGAGAGAGAGAGATCGATCTGGAGCTTGTGAGTTGTGAGATCTGAAAATATATCGAAAAAAAAAAAAGAGTAATGAAAATAACAACTGAAATGGACAAAGGCAAACCAATAAAAGTGACTATTTAAAGAAAAACACGTAGCAGACATGTATTTGATGTTTAAAATGAGTACCTGATTGTTAAATACACATTACCTGATTGTTACATAATCAAACATAAGGTGTGTTTGGTTAGATACATGAGTTGACCTGTAATATATAATAAATAATTCTAAAAAAAAATCCCATAAAGGGAGTGGGTCCCACACAGCTTGGAGTCCATAATAATAAGACCTTGGAGCCTTGTAATACGACTCCGACGCAGTGGCCACGACTATGACGTACCCGTTTTTGACTAAGAAGGAAAAGTCTCCTTCAACAAAGCCAAATAGTTGACCACACGTGTTAAATGCGCCTCAATAACTAGAGCAACCCAGTGGGAGAAGACCGTTATATAATAACTTCCCAAACGGAAATTTGAAATTCCCGGGACAAGTATAACACAGAGAGAGAGAGAGAGAGAGAGAGAGAGAGAGATGGACATGGACCAATATATTCTACGAGCATTGGAGGGTGAGTTACCACAGTTTTTGTGGTATGAGAGTCTTCCAGTGAGTACTGAAAGCGCTTTTGTGCCCTACACAGGCGGACCCATTAGCGAAGCTGAGCCAGAGAAACCTCCTCTTGGGTCAAATTCCATGAACATGAACAAGAGGATGGTACAGTTGTTGAGGAAAAGCTGGCCACCTGCGACTACTGATAGGATCGAAGTTCGAGAGAACGGTAAGGACCGGTGTTTCCGCCACATGATCAATGAGCGGATGAGGAGGGAGAAGCAGAAGCAGAGCTACTTGGCCCTGCATTCTATGCTGCCCAATGGATCCAAGGTGGCTAACTATTTTAAATTTGGTGTAGTTAGATTTTCATCTTTCAATATTATATTTTCGATTACATTGGAGGGAATCAAATCATCAACATATCCTCATCTTAACCCTTCTCACCTTTTTCATTAAACTCGAGTGTTAGATTGGATTTTAATTCCAGTCCTTTGACCACATACTATTATCAAATTCAATACATAAAATTTTATGTTACGTGTTACAGGGTGATAAGAATTGGATTGTGCAAATGACAGCTATGAACATTCAGCAGCTGCAGAGGTATAAGGAGGAGCTTAGGAAGAGGAACATGGAGCTCGAGGGCATTTTGGGAACAATCAATGAGAAGGAGAGAGCAGAAAAGGGGACCAAGATTAGATTAAGGGTGGCTAATCCAACATCAGGGATTGATTCAATGCTGGAGGTTCTTAAGTTCTTGCAAAATCTGGGGTTGAAAACCAGAAATTTCCAGTCTCATTTCTCTGCAGAGGAGTTTTCAGCAGAACTGGAAATTGAAACCAAGGTATCTTTCTCTTTGACACACATACTACACACATTAATCCTTTTCTTTCTGTCAATTGCATTATTATACTATACACACCCAAATTCCTTAATTTCTATTTTATACACCACAAATTACGATATGTGTCATCAAAGAAGGGATGAAGAAGACAGACAAAATGGGGCTAAAAATATTCCAGCCATAGAGTTTAACTCTCCTGAGAAAAATTTGTCTATCCCAATCCCAATGATAAGTGACGTGGCATTCAATTCTCGTACTTCATAAGTTTTAGGCCTCATTTGAAAAAACCAAAAAAAAAAAAATTAATAATAATAATGGAGCCCACATATCACTCTCACTCTTTGCCACCTAAATCAAAGGTTGAAGATTAAACTTCAAAATTTGGTAAATCCAAAATTCCAAATACTACCTACTTCATTATTTTATTTGGAATGACCATTACACTTTTATCTTTTGGGCCAAGATTGACAACTACGTTTCAAAGGTTTTTGCATGCATAGATGATATAGCAAGCTAAACAAGTAGTCTTATTCCCAAATTGAATATTTGAAATTGCACACGAGGTTTTTCTCACCACTCACCAGCATTTTATATATATATATATATATGATACTAAAAGTCTCTTTTTTATTGTTGAAAGATTGGAGCCTCAGAGCTAGAGAAGACCTTGCAAGAAACACTACATGAAGCTGAGTGGAAACTTTGTTTTTCATTGCCAGGAAGCTCAAGGGAATAAAGTATTTGCCAGTGCTAGTCATCTTCGTCGGCATCTTTTGACCTTTGGTTGTATTTGTATTGTTAATCATGCCATTGGAGTGAGGAAGTTTGTGATGTGGAAATTAAATTAATTAATTAGAGGGTCAATTTGTTCATTCTTGTCAAGAAATTTTTGCAAACCATATTGGAGTCATGAGTTTGAGTGTTTGACTTGACTAATAATGGTTTAAAGCTTGACTACCTATTATTATTATACTCTAATTGAGCACGAGGAAAAGATGTGACAAAGGGCTGTGTATATGCATGCCTAGTAAGCTATAGTGGGTAAGACTTAAAGAGTAATATAAATTAATAATAAGCCAGCCCCAAAATAGGGCTGGGCAAAGGGCTAGAAAATTTGTAGTCATTTGAATTGACTAAATATGTATCTATATATTTTCAAGCTTGTCTAGTATTATACTCTCATTCAGCACGAGGAAAATATGTGACAAAAGGCATTAAGAAAGCCCAATAAGCGAGCGAGTGTTTAAACCAAAGAAAAGGGCTGATAAGCTAGGTTGAGGAAATAACACCTTTTCTTTTTTTGGCTATCCTGCAACTGGAAGAACATCAAACCCCTAACCCAATACTCATCACATCAAGAAGAATTTTATTTTTAACAAAGGAAGAAAATCCCTGTCAAACTCGTACATGTCCCACAGCAGCTAAAGTATCCCTTGTTACTTTTTTTTTTTTCTTAATACATGAGAGAGGTGAAGGACAACAATCAAACTCTTATGTACATGTACATGTAGAAGTAAAATACTCTACCATTGGAGCTATAAGCCCTCACTTTTCAAGTTAAATATAAGAGCATGATTTGGCATCCCTATAAGTTAGCTGACAAAATCAAACTGCAAAACATCATCTCAATGGGCAGTAGAAACTGCTAGACCAAATCATAAAGGACATGCCACCATGACAAGGCCTGTCAAAAACAAGCGAATGCTAATCGGAAAGAACTCGATCATTACAAGTGGAAGGTCTTTGTTTCTCCAAGGGCCAAGGGGTATAAGGGATCACATTGTAAGTTCCTGTTTGGGAATATGCTTGGGAGTTCTGCTTGTCCATGAGATGATGAGAGAGTAAATACAACACCTACAGGAAGCTGTGAGAAAGTTAGGGAAACTCCGGATGGGGGAAAACAAATCAGTTATCTCCAATTTGGAGAACTTCAATTCAAGCTTCCTCTGCAAGCAATCCATGGCTACACTAGGTAAACAACACTACTACCTTCGTCTAGAAAAATGCGCAAAAAAAAAAAAGACGACCAGATCCATGAAACTCTGATGGGGCAGAGTACTTGTTGCCAGAATAGTCAATATAGGCCCAAACTTCAAGGAGGCTTGGCTTAAAACAATGATCAAAAGCGGGTTGGAAAATTTTAGCAGCCTTGTAGTCCCATGTGGGTTCAAATCATCAGACGGACTCAACTTTTGAAGGCTTGCTTAATATTAAATCCAGGGCAATACTTAACAGACTGGGAAATGGCAAAGTATCCTATCAACCTCAAACAAGGAATTACATGGCTACTGGGTGAAAATTGAGTGAATCACTTCTATGCCTGTCGCTTTTAATGGAGTTGGGCAAAATAAAGTCTGAAACAACTAACCTTATTTTGATGCCTCTAATATGACCCCGAATATATAATGAGCAAGATAAATTTTGATTAATACCGCACTTAAAAAAATCAAGTTTCTGACGTAAAATGGAACATTGAGATCATTCATTCATCAGAACCAACACACCACAATTTCCAACTGTAAATTTAACTTCAATCTAAATAGTACTCGACACAAAAGTCAAAACTTAAAAGTAACGAGCAAAAATTTGATCAACATCAAAGTCTTCAGAAAATAATATGACTAGATATCCAGACTGCTGGCGAGGATCTCACTTTAGAGGAATGAACCTTGAAGAATGGGTGGCACCGATACCAGGTCTACCGTGCTTGACAGGCTTGTATGATATTGAGAACTCAGCAAGGTAATGGCTGATCATTTCAGGCTTGATTTCAACCTGGTTAAAGGTCTTCCCATTGTACACCCCAATAATGCTTCCAATCATTTCTGGTACTATAATCATGTTGCGCAGGTGAGTGCGGACTGGTTCTGGCTTCTCACCAGGCGGGGCCTCCCTTTTCTGTTACAAAGCAACACAAAAGGTTATAATTAGGGACACAAACTTTCCTCAGCCAACGAAGCACATAGCCATCTGCAACAAAATTTAAGAGCTAAAAAGGAACAGAAATGCTTGATCCTCACACCAACAGAACTTTTTGCAGCATTAATTCTTGTAAGTCCCTAGTCATTTATCCTGATGGTGACTAATACTGGCATTCATGTATTCTTATCTACAAACAAACAAATACAAGTTCCTAACAAGTACATAAAAAATTACCATTATACATGGCAACAATCAAAGACAACTAAATCTAGTTGAAGAGGAAGCTGTTCTCGCTTAGAACATAGTAAGCAGAATGGGAGGGTAAACCTAAAACAATTTCCATATTGTGTAATAGTAATAAGAAGATCAGCATAACAAGGTTGCCAATATCAGAAGACAAATCACATGCACTTGAGAATAATCAAGTTCAGTACCTGTATAACTTTTAATAATATATATGAGAATGAGCTCATAGCAAGGACGAACTAAATCACACACCTCTTCAACGAAAAATACAAAACCAATAACATCGTACACATCACATTCACAAAAGCACATCATATTCGTATTAAAGCATCATTGATGGATAAATAAAACCATTTTCACACATATACAGCAACCCATCAAAGCATAAATCTAAGATCCAAACTCAAAACCCACACCATATTCACAAAAAGAAATGTAAATTCGATCGATAGTTATAGAAAAATTACCGCTTTGCGCAGCTTCTTGATCAAAGCCATGGGCTTGCGCTTCAAACCCCTCTGAAACCTATCAATCACATCAAGTCCAAGCAAACCAATTCAGACCCACTTCCCAAAACCACCAAAAAACACACTCAGAGATCGTATTGAGTCATATACACTACCTTCTCCGAGCTCTGGCAGGGAAGAGCTTCACAAGCTCGTCGGTGGACATGTCGAGGAGAGCATCCAAATCGACACCTCTGAAACTGAACTTCTTGAACGTCCTCTTCTTTGGCACCCCAGCTGCGGCCACATCGGTCTCAACATCCGCCTGAAATACATAGAGTTTAAAGAGAAATTGCGTTGAGAAAGAAATTGAGTAAAATTTCGGCGAGAGTGGGGATTTGGGGCTTTACCATGGTTGTGGAGCTTTCGGAATCGGAAACCCTTTGTGGGGGAAGAGCTTGAAGGCTTTGGATCTGTGGCCGCTAGGGTTTTCGAGAAGCAAGAGGTTTTTCGAGCTGAATTTATATATATATTGGGTAGTGGCGCTCTGGTTATGTACTTATGTGTTAGCCCTAGAATGAGGTTGAGGGGTTTTTGCATACAAGGACCTCTTACTTCGGAAATTGTTTATAGTCCTTGTTTATTTGGAAATTATTATCCTTTATGGTTATTGGGCTGGTCATTGGGCCTGAGAGTTAGGGGAGCAGATTGGACTATTGGGCAAAAAACCTTTCTATCACCGTCCCACTGTTCTCTCTTTCAAAACATTGAGAAGAACTTGCATAACACGGGGATACCAAGTGGTATCCCCACCCTCCCCTCTCTCTCTCTCTCTCTCTCTCTCTCTCTCTCTCTCTCTCTATCTCTCTCCTCTCTCTTTTTCTCTCTCTCCTCTCCTTCTTCTCTCTTAATGACACCAGCATGTCCCTACGATAGGAATATGCAAGTTATTTTCCAATACTTAAAGAGACAACAAGTGCATACAATTACATGAAATTTTTACTCTTACAATTATATGGGTTGGCCTAATCCAACTCGGCCCAACAGAATAAAAAAAATTGGCTCAGCAGGACCCATAAGCACGAGTCGTGTCCATGTCGAATCTGGGCCAACCCAGCCATTGTACACCTCTACGGAATCTACTCTTAGGGCCTGTCAAGTTTGTTCATTCTACCATTTGAATTGCTGATGTGACATGTATATAACAGAAGATAAATTGACGGTAGAATTGACGAACTTGACGGTTGGGTTATGTGAGATACAAGAGAAACTTATAGGCGGTAAATTGAAACAGTAAACATTTAAGGGGGTAAAATAAGACGAAACTATAATTTCAGGAGATAAATGTGCAAATAAGCCTAGTATTAACTAACGGTGTGGTGTTCTATCTCTCTAATAGAGATGAGACCCACATAGTACACCACATTACTCAATTAAGAAAAAAGTCTTGAATAGAACAGTCGTACCCATAGACCATGCTATGATGTAATTTGTTCTATTTGTTTTAAAAAGTTGTACATTTCACTTGAAAATGAGGCACATGCCAATATACCAACGGAGGTCGCACTGTATATGTAATACATGTCATTGCTAAGATAGTCCAAATCTTTCTAATGGATAAATCCTACCTCTATTAGAGAGATAATACACTACATAAGTCAGTTAAAAGGTATTTGTTAGTCAATATTTAAGTGTCTCTTCATCATGTCCCACAAAGTGACTCAAGGGGTACGAGCTAACCAGTGGCGGCTCAATGGAAAGTGAGGCTTAAGGCGAAATTACACAGAGACCTTTCAAATATATTATTTAAAAATATATTTTTTTTAATCTTAAATTAGGAGGCCTTTTTTTTTTTTTTTTTTTTTTTTTTTTTTTTTTTTTTTTTTTTTAAGTTTTTCATATCCAGATTCAAATTTCCTACTAAACATAATTATTACTAATAACAACAAGAAAGTGGAAAGCCTCTTTCTGAATTTTGAGGCCTAATTGACTAATTATAAATGTTTAAAGTTTTTTCTTTAATAGTGTGTCAAATACTTTCAATATGAGGCCTCCCTCAACATGAGGCAATAGGCACAGGCCTTGCTCGCCTTATGCTTGAGCCGGCACTGGAGCTAGCTTGCCGGTACTGGAGCATTGAGCATGGCATGGTGGCTGCGTGGTTGCGACTATGTCGATCGTGGAGGTAGCAAAAGGTCTTTGATAAAATGCTTCAAAGAGAAAATTCTAAGTTAAGAGGTATTTGTTAGTCAACATTTAAGACTTTCTTCCTCACACCTCCACAGAGAAATTTAGGATTTTCCCCTGTTTCCACGCAAAAAAAGGTAGCACTTCTTTTCATTTATGTGGTTTTGTTTTTTGTTTTCTGATTTTAATGCATATATTCATTTTTTTTTTCTATGTACAGAATCTCTGGAAGAAAACACATGTAAAGCTTGTAAAACTATGGACCAAGTTGATTAAGCAGATACCGTTAACTTAATCTGTTATCAGTACTGTTTGAAATTTCAATTCTTTGAATGGAAGCCCTTAGCTTCAACTGAAGGCTTGGCCTTGAAGGGGACAAAACAATGTCTTTCCAAATAGAACCAGGCTCCAGTATAAGGCTTGAGTTGTCCTTGTAAAGCTCGTATATGGATTCTGCCCGAGAGTTCAAACTCATCAAGTTTGTCAAGCATTTAATGTCTTCACGATCCACCAGCAGGTTGTTGTCTCCATCCTTCCATCCTATCAGCTGCATTAATGTACACACAAATCCAAGTTAGTAAATTACATGCCATGCATATCTAAGTTGAGTCTGAATCCTTGGCTGATGTTTAGTTTTTGTGATGAGATTATGCTTGTGTTCAAAACTTTCACAATCTTCAGCACCAAATCTCAAACCCAAAACGCATAATCCTAAACTTCAAAACAACATCATTTTATCCATAAGCACAAATATCAACACCGAAAAATATAAGTTAATGATAATTATATGAAGCTAGTTTATTAGTTGAGTCCAAAATTACCTTAGGAGGGCCAGCCATGGCATTAGTGCAGTAGAGCCTGGCATTATCAACTAGCAGGCAATAATTCTGAAATTCACTGGCAAACCTCCTATGGGATTTTAATTGTGAATTCACCCTCACTGCCCTCCCTACCATTATAGCTCTCCTTATGCCTCTTACAACAGCTAAATAAGCATCACAAACCACTCCAACCAACTCTATTCTGTATGGCTTTCTTTTGGGTGCCTCTGCATGATCTTCCTCTTCTTTTACTTGTTCCCAATAGTTTTCATTAATGGTGCCATCCTCAGCCACCTTGTATCCAACCCCCATGCGGTAACGGCATCTGTGAACATTTCGTGCCATGGCTATTGTCTGCTCAACAAAGGGAGACCATGACAGAGTGCCATCCATGATCACATCCCGGCCTTCATTGAGTGCAGTCACTAGCAGTGATGATGCAGCATCAGTGGATGATTGGTGCACCTGCATTAATCAAGGTCAGTCATTTTCTAAAACTACTATATATGATGGAAATGTGCAATATTTTCTGTAATGTGTAGGGAAGTGTTCTTTATGTTATTAACTGTCAATACGAAGCATTAATCAAGTATATGCTTATTTGAACAGTTCAAATTGTCGACAAAATAACATGTCAAATACTAGCGTCAGTCGCCCACACACACATGAGCGATTTCAACCATTGATGTGGGTCTTAGAGGTACCCTACATGAGTCAATCAACGGTTGAGAATAGCCAGAGCGCGGGTGGCTGACTGAGGAAAGAAAATTAAATGAGATAGAGATTTACTAATTCAGCAGTTTGGATCATGTCAGTGTGATGAAAACCTCTAGAGCTAAGGGCTCTATAAATAACATCTGTCTCCTTGAAAGCATCTGCCTCTACTACCACAGCATTTGCTGCTGCTTCTGACCAGAATGGCTCTTTGAGAATGTCTTTGAGGACAGTGCTCTTGCCAGCCCCCATTCCACCACCCATAAGAAGAAGCACAGGGCTCCTGTCACAATGGGCCACCGGCACCATCACATCTGTACATTGCGATTCTCCCTTTGATGTGGTGCTGCCAATTGCTTTCATTTCCTCCACCAGCGTAGAGAACACTCTTGCCACCTTTAGGCTCTTGGTCACCCTCTCAATTCTCTGCTTCCTATAAAACCAAAATCAGAAAAACAAAAAAGAAATCCCAAATATTTAGAAAAAATAAAAAGATTCAGTAAAATGTAACTTCAGTTATATGCAAATCTCTGTTTTCTTCTCAGTCTTATCACATAATGTGGTTCACTATTCTATCCGAAAATATGGTCCCTCTAAAAGTACTCATCAAATAAATTACGACTACAGAGAAATGCAAATGTAAGAGAAAGCTGTAAGCTAACCTGGTAGCTATCAAAACCATGTCTTTGAGCTTTGTTTTCTTAGACTCTACATTCAAAACCTGCAAGTTAGCCAAAAATAAGATGACACGTACAGATGACAGATGAACAAGCAAATTGTAAAAATAAGTAAATTCTAAAACAGAAAAGAGAAAAACCCATGATGCTTGTTTATAATTTTATACCTGACCAATCATAAGATCAGCTTGACTCCAATGAAATGCAAAATAACTGAGGATGCTCCTATCCAATTCACCTATAAAACCAATGTAGAGAGAATCTGCTTCTGCTTCGGAAGCGAAATATTCGTAGATGCTATCTTCACACCCTTTGGATTTTCTCAAGTAATCATATGCTAACTTGCATATCTGGGGACATTGATTGGCATCTAAAAATCCAAGTTGCCTAGCTGCACCCACAATTTAAATAAACAAAAATAATAAATACTTTTCTTAATTAGACTTTCATCAAAGGCAAAAGATTGCTTGTATAACTTGCCTAGTAAAACAGTGAAAGCCAAAGAAAGTAGACTTTTATTGTTAAATATTTTATAAAATTCTATTTGCACCCCTTGTTCCTTTTTAGCTAGTGTAAAGCACACTCGCACTAGAGTGTGGGAGTTCAAAGGAGAGCGATTAGCTCCCTCTATTTAAGAGGAGGAAGGTTTAGGGCAGATGCCCATGTATGCGTGAGTGACTCTTAATCGTAGATACATGTAGATCCTACAACGAAGGTCACATGTGTTGAACTACTTAAAATTACCATGCACAAAATGTCCTTTGGGAGTGATGTGTTTTACTCTTTTAAAAGTGAACGGGATAATGAAATTTGAAATCAAAGTTTACTCTTCATTAATATCACACAAATTGTATGAAAGCTCAAATCCAATGCATGAAAAAACTAATTAGAAATGAACAATCCAATCATCTAAGTTCCATAAACGATGTAGGAAAGATTAAAGCGAACATAAAAAAGTGAAAATATGAAACAAAATGTAGAAATTAATGATTAAAGGTAACATTGATTTTGGTAGAGAATGTAATATATTACCAACATAATGGGAGAATCTCTCGATATTTCGGACGCGGCCGGATTCTGTCCTGTGTAGGTGTGGTAACATATTATTTGGGGCTCTCAGCGGAGGTTTGCTCGACATTTTTGTCCGATAATTTGTGGCTGCAGCAGCAGCAGCAGCCACAAGTCCAACAAAGGAGGCAGCCAAGATGTGCACTGTGATGAGGTTGACTTTTCCATACCCACCATCTAAAAAGTAAAAATTAAGGAGACCCATACACACACACACACTTTAATTGTTAGAGAGCGAAATAGAGAGACAGAGAGAGAGCTTTGGCTTCTTACCATGATGCAGCTGCATCTTTTTGAAGAAACTGAGAGAGATCGATTATCAGCAGCCTATTCTTCAGCTCAGCTCAGCTACTTTGTTTGGACATAAAAGCATCGGACAATGGATGTGTGCTGGTTATTTGGTTAATGACTTTGATGGGTCAGACATGTCTTTACAAAAAGGTGGTATATATATATATATATAAATATCTATCTATATTATACTCAAAGACAAAATGAATCAAATGATGCATGTTTACGACTTCAGACAATATAAGAAATCAAGAGCTAGCTTTCATTGTGAGCTGTCAGTAGATCTGTGTTGATTCATTTTGATCAACGGTCCAGAGTTGTTCGTCCTCCTGACTGGCATTTCTTATAAAATATAAACCAATTCGACAAGCAGAATGTGTTTTCAAGCCAAATTAAATGATATAATTTAGGGCTAATTACAAATAAATCAATAAAATTTTTTACAATTACATTTTAATCAATGCACTTTTTATAATTTTATTTTAATCACTATTGACCAAAATGAAAAAGATAAATTATAATGGATTAATAAACATATATTACTATTCAGATTTAGATTTGTATTAGCTTTTATTATGCATCAAAACGTCTTATAGTTTAGCTCCCGGGTTTTGGCTCAAGACCTAAACCCTAAACCATAAGTTCCAGAACCCTAATTCTAAACCATAAATCTCATTTATATACTATGCGCCTCATTTCTATACCCTAAACTAAATAAATGGCAACATCATAATTTTACACCCACAAGTAATGAAAAAAAGAATTGACAAATTAGTATTTTCTAATGCACCAAAATATATGACATCATCAAGTGAATTGAGCTTAGTGACTAAAATGAGATATAATTTCAAAACTCATTAACCTTTATGGGAAAAGAAAATTTACATCGACCATTATGTAATATTGAAATATTTTATTCATTTAAAAGTAAATTACTAAAAAGTCAATGTTATAGCTCTTTGTACAAAAAAAAAAAAAAAAAAACTCTCACATAAAAAGTTAGAATGATAAATAGGTTTATTTTGTACAAATAAAGTCTACATTTCATATAAATAAGTTCACGTTATGTTTTTTTCCATGAATTTTTTTTTTTAAAACTAAGCAAATTATCAGAGTAACAATGATTGATACTGTCAAATAGTAGCAATTAATATGGGAGGCGATTTTCGCACTTCATTTTTGTCCTCATGCACTCCTTTTAATTTTTTTTATTACATTTTATATTTTTAATCACGTATATTTCCAAGTTTACCCTTTTAATTAAATTCATCATTCATTCATTTTCGTCATCTCTTCCTACTCACGTACTATGTCTCCTCTGCATGTTCCTCAAATATTCCCCCTCTTTCACTTTCTCCTCTCACAATCATGGACCTAATTAGTGTTTCTCCCTTCAAATTTAAGGTTTCTACAACCAAATACATGAAAAAATAGGAGGGTTTTTGAGAGAGGAGAAACATGACCCATACCTACCCAAACCAGGAGAATTAACTCATCTTTCAATTGTTTTTTATTTTTCATTTAATCAAGAAAACAGATTGGATTTTTCAACAAAATAGAGAAGTAACATTTTAACCAGAGCATGACTAGTTATATTACTTATTAACATTGAATGATATTGCTCAGATAGGCATGCATCTCAACGAAAGCCTTCACCAGTTATAGTAACATGTAAATTGAAAACCATCTTCATCGATGATGGAGTTGCTTTTGTAACTGATGCAATTGGAAAGTCATTCATTCCAAGACATAATCAGTTGAGACAATAATAACAAATCAATTGTGTTCACCAACATAGTCAATCAGTTGTGTTCCTTTGAGTTCCTTTTTGGCATATCGCCAGAGCACCTCATACTTTCAAATCAAACCCAAAAGTGTAATTGTAATAAGTGTGTTGATTTGTTACTAGATTAAGTGGGTTTAAACTACTCTTGATTGACAATGAGAATATGGAGACTAAGGATATCTGCAGATGAAAGCGATTCAGGAAAAATAGTGTGTGGGGATGGAAGAAAGTGTGGTGGCTTTGAGGGGAATTTACTGAATTGATTCTGAGGTGAGACAACGTAACAAAGAAAAGGGTAGACTTGAAAATACGGGTAGTTAAAAATATAAAAAATAATTATAAAAATTAGAAGGAGTGTAAAAAGAGAAAAGTGGAGTGTGAAAATCACCTCCCATTAATATAGTATTGACAATTTAAATAGTTACTGTCTCACAGTAACAATGATTGTTACTGCAATTAATAGAGTATTTTTACAATTTAAATAGTTACTATATACATTTTTCTTTTCTTTTCTCTCATTTCTCTCATCTCCCCATGACTTTATCTCTCTTTCTTTCTTTCTTTCTTCTCTCTCTTCTTCCTCGTGCACGACCTCTCTCTCTCTCAGACTTACCTCCCCCCCTTAGTTTCTCTCTCCTCTCTCCTCTCTCCTCTCTCCCCGCATCCTCTTTCTGCATCCTCTTTCTGCCTCACTTTGTCTCTCATCTCTCTATGCCTCTCCTCTTTCTCTCGACCCCGAAACCCAATCCCCCAGCCCCGACCGCCACTCTCCCCATCCCCCTGCATGCTCTCTCTCGTTGCCTCCCCCGACCAACGCCAGAGGACCGGCTAGGTGTCAGATTTTTGCAACTGGGCTAGATTGATCTAATTGTTCTAGATCTGGATTTTTTAAAAAAAAAAAAACCCTTTATTTAAATGTAATTTGCTATATAATTTATTTTCAACGTGTTCCATCTGTATAATATATCTAGAAGATAGTCAAATTAAAGCATATGTATGGAGCCCTACCACCTTCACTTTGTTTATAATTTGTTTGGATATTGCTGCCAAATACCATCACCAGAAAGCGCTGGCTGACAAAGTGACAAGTCAAGTTAAAGAATGGTATTAATAAAAAAATGGAAGAAAACAACAATAAAATTAATGGAATCTGACGTACATGACAAGTAGATATGAAATGATTAAGGATAACCATGTGGTCCATGTGCATGGACTGAAACTTGAAATAAAATCCAACTAATTGGTTTTTTTTCTTCTTTTGAAATTTCTGTAAGAATTGCTTCTTTCTTTCTTGGTTTTATGTTCAATCATACTTTAGATATACATATCATCATGAACATTTTCTGGGAACTTCAGAAGAGTTCGTCATGAAAATATTGCGATTGGGATTGACCTATTTGTAGGCTTCCATACATTATTGATTTATTTTTAAATAATTTAAATTTTTAGAGTGCAATCGGTAGTCGAATATTAATGTTATATGCTATAATTTTTTCAGCTACAGACTTATTTGCCCCTACGTTCAATTATTTTGTTAGTTTATTTGTCAAATACAAAGTGAGACTGTATCTATATTTTTCTCTATTTTTCTAGTTGATACTTATAATTCTCTCTTTATATATCGCAGAGAATAGAGGCGAAACCAAACACATAGCCCAGCCAAGAATTCTGCTAAAAAAAATTATTATATATATCATATAGATTATAGAATCCCAGTAGCTATAGAAGTTAAGTCAATTAATGACTTATATAATATTTTTTACTTTGAAAAATTAAATCATTAAAATTTAAAATAAAAGATCTAAAAAGTCAAAAAGGAATTTGTTTAAGTTATTAACCCCTTTTTTTTGTCAATTAAGTTATTAACCTAACATAGCTATATCTAATATTAGGTATTTAGAATAGCTTTCAAACTTCAGAAGCTTTCACGACATATAAAAAAAAACTGCTCCCCATTTATTCTTTCATCACCAATTTCTAAATTATCATTAATTCTTCTTGATCAATCTCATGCCTAAGTGAGTATAATTTTGAGTTATTTTTTAATATTTAATTTAATTTTAATTTATTAATTTGAATTGAAAATTTAATTTAGAGTTTAAGATTAGGATTTAATCTTATTCCATATGAATATAATGAGAAAGCACAAATTATTAATATTTTTCTGTTGCATTTTATTTAGGAGATTTTCAGATGCTGTACATGTTTGCTTTGTTGAGCTTGCTTATTCCTACTTCCGGAAGCCACTAATCAAGTTAGTAACTTAGTATGTTAGTTTTTCTTTCAATTAGAATTTTTTGGTATGATTGGTGAAATTTATATGAAATTTGTGTGTTTTGCTGCCATATTTTTTCGAGCATATGCTTACAAATTTTAATAGTTTAATTAATATTTGTATAAATATGCATTTTGAGGGGTAAGTTTCAATATGTCCTCCCTAACTTGGTGTATCTTTTTTTAATATTAATAAAATTCCTTCGTACTGTCGAGGTTTTGTTTTTTTCAAGTTCTTATATAAATATTTTATGTGTATTTGTTTTACTAGGAAAAAAATTGTCAAGAGATTTTAGCCACTCAATCTTTGTTCCACCACTGCGGAGAATGAGACTACACATAAAGAAGAGTCTATAAGCATCATAACTATCATGAAGTTTCGTTCTCTCCACACACCCTCATCAAGGTAAGGCGCCATACAACTTCCTAGCAACAGTCGTGTAGTCTCAAATGGCACAAGTCAGTTTCCTTCCCATTGTAGCATTTCATAATATAGTGCCTAATTTTAAACACCCTACTCACCAAAAAAATTTGTCTAAACCCCCACCCATCTATAAACTCTTTCAAAACCCCTTAAAACTTATAATCCTAAATTACCCTTCTGACGCATGCTGACGCGCGCTGACGCATGCTGACGTCACTGTAACTGTATTTTGGTGAAACTGTTTTTTTTTTTTTTGAATTGAAGTTCTTGCTAAAACTCAATATTTCACTAAAACTAAAATCAAACACTGAAATTGAATTTCATTACACTAAAACTGAATTTCAAAAATTTAGTTACGCTGAAACTGAATTTCAAGAATTCAATTACACTGAAACTGAATTTCATAAATTCAGTTACACTAAATTGAAGAATTCAGTTATGAATTCACTTACTGAAACTGAATTAAGTGATAAAACAATTACACCTCGACTAAAATGCAATTACACCTTAATTAAAAAACAATTACACCTTTACTAAAACAATTACACTTCACTAAAACAGTTACACCTTTACTGAATTCCGTTTCACTAAAAAGAACACAGCAACCTTATCAAAAAAAAACCAACAATACAACAAGTCATTGAGATGAGAGGAGTAGCCAACAATACAACGTCGTCCGATCACCTCACGCGCGACGAGTACACGACAGTCGCCACAGCCTCGATCTGTTTCTACCTGCAAATTTGATTCATCATATTTCATAACCATAATTTCATTCAAAGTTCATTTCAAACTCATGTTTCACGAACTGAAACTGTTTCAAGAACTGAAACTGTTTTACGAACTGAAACTGTTTAATCAATAAATTAAGTAAATTTGTATATACTTATAAATCAATTAAAAAACCCACATTTCTATCCGATTAACATAATTAAGCTAGAACTGAATTTGGGGTGAAACTGAATTTTCAGAGAGTAAAACTAAATTTTCTAGAACTGAAACTGAATTTACACAGTTACACTAATTAAGCTAGAAACTGAAACTGAATTTGTTGAATTCAGTTGCACTTTTTAATCGCCGAGGTACCTGTTTAAGACCAGACAGTTCAACAAATCAAACAGGGTTCATAAAATTGATCGTTCAACGGCCGAGTCGGGCGGTGACCACCACACACGGTGGCTGCCCAGCCCCAATCAACACACAGAAAATTACAGAACTCACCCAAAAATATTCTCGGACCTCGAATTGAGCTTTTAGGATTCGAGGGAGGCTGAACAGCAAAAAAAAACACCCAACCCGCCGCCACAAGTGGCGGATCTAGCGGTTGCAGCGGCAAACCAACCTGAAAACCAAGATTTGAGTTAAAACAACCCAACCAATAGAAAGAGCAGGTCGAGGGGACAAAGATTGATACCTGGATCGACAGAAAACACCACCGGAATCGGCCCAAAAATCGTCGAAGAAGCCGCAGCTTTGTAGCTTCGCAAAAGCCGTGCCCAGTGGTGGTCGGAGTGAGGAAATGGCATGGAGAGACTGAAGAGGAAGAGGCGAGAAGAACCCAACCGGTCCGACACCTCGTTACCGCCGGAATTGACGGATTGCCGGCGAGAGAGCTCAGATCTGCTTAGACCCGATCTGGCGTCGACGTTTAGTTTCACGGCACGTGGAGGGCATAGGGAGGAAGAGGAAGGAGAGGCGAGTGTGATGGGACCGGTCTCGCCGGCAACCGTCGCCAGACGGCGGCGCACGCGCCGGCGATAGCAGCGGGGAGAGAGAGAGACGCAGAGGGGAGAGAGGCAACAGATAGGAGAAACCGAGAGAGAGAGAGAGAGAGAGAAAGAGAGAGAGAGAGAGAGTATTAGTTGGCTGAAAATGAAAATAAAACAAAAGGGGTAAAACTGGAAAATTAAAATATGGGGAGTCAAAGTTGACTAGAGGGTTTAGGAAAATATTAAGTATAAGATTGGGGGTTATAAAAGAGTTAGATTTTGGGTGGAGGTTATGAGAGATTTTATCTCTAACTAGGAGGTTTATAATTATTAACATTTCATAATAAGTAGCATGTTTTTATTTTTGGTATATATTTGTATTTTATGTTTGATAGAATGTATATTTGTACATTATCAATTTTAAGTAATATAATCACCAAAACAGAAAGAACAATAATGTTGTAGATTATGATTATGTAAATATTTGATATTATATCTAATTCTGAGGGTATCCATATATTGGAGAGAAAAAAAATGCACATAATGATAAACGTGGTCACCAATTTTTATGTCGTACATGTTCTTAATTATCAACTTGCATTACATAAAAGAAAAATATAAACTTACATTGTTGTATTGAATCAAAAAAGATTTTCATTACTTTATTGTATTTATTTTTTTAATGTTCAGATTGTGCAACTACGTGATGATTGCGTGATTGAATGAAATACATTATAATATTTGCAAGTTGAGCATAATATTCTAAATTAATTGTGAGAGAAACTAATGACCATTTGGTTTAATAGATGACGCCCAATCTTCCCTTTGTAGGGGGTAGGCATGGGCGAGTTTGAAAATCAACCAATACTTATAAGTTTTTTTGCTTGGTTCTTCGGATTGTCCAAATTATGACATCTTGAAAGGATCGACACAAAAGTTTTAGAAAAAATTTCAAACATCCATATGCAAATATCATAATCCAAAGACAAACATAGTTTCTTGCACCTCAATTTTTAAAGGTTCAAACACCCAAACAAATGGTTATACCAAAAAAATAGAATATAACCACTTAGTTTACTTGAGCACAAAAAGTACTGGATAATAGACTCATCGAGTTCCTCAAGTTGCTTGGGTTAGAAATTTCTCAACCCATGTTTGCCCAAGTTATAATTTGGGTTGGTCGGGTTAGAACTCTCTCAACCCGTTTTACCATATCTTCTTGTCCAAAATGTTCAAAGTGTGGGTTGAATTTGGTAAATGCACTGTAAGATATATCTTTCACTATGTCGCGGATGTATCGGAAATGTCGCCGAGAAATTGGTAATTTTTCCGAGTGATGACTGAAATTTGGTGGTTCTGATAAAATAAAAAAAAAAAAAAAAAAAAAAAACCTCATTTGCAGATTATACCCAAACCCAGCCATGATTCAACTAAAAAACTTTCATCTAATGCTAATTAACCACTCAAAAGAAGAAAACAAAAATTTACTTGCCTTTATTTCCCATCACAGCCACACTCTTCTTCAAAGTTCAAACCCAGTTGATTTGTTCATACTTCATTGAGATTTGAGGTATGCTCTCTTTCAATTTTCTCTGCTCTCACTCTCTCACTCACATGTGGGTGTGTGGTGGGCTACTAGTTGGTCACTTGAGCTTTTTATTTTATTGTGTTTTTTTTTTTTTTCAAAATGCTAATGACTTAACTAATAATTCATAACAATAGAATAATTAATATGCTAATGGTATATATAACTTTTAATTAAATAATTAATATGGTTGTTTAATTTAGTGTAATATGTTCAATGAAAAATTAGTAAAATATGTTTAATTTATTATGACATAAGATTTATTGAAATATATTTAATTTACTATATTAAAATATATAGTATGACATATTAAAATATGTTTGATTTACTATAGCATAAGATTAAGTGAAATCTATTAGTGAAATTTTACAATGTTTAATATATGAATTGATGATTGATTCTATATTTCTTAGAGTTCCAGTCTACAAAATGTTGACTTATACCGATATTTTTCGATATCGATATATCCGTAAATTTGAGAACCGATATTTTCAACCTTGGGTGGGATCATGAGGACATGGCTAAAAGAATTCTTCATCTCTTCGTATAATTTTAGTTGAACACATTTCCTAATTTCAGCTGCAGATATCGCTTCATGTACAAAAAAAAATATCCAAGAAAAAAATTTCAGAAGTCGTATGTACAGAAGGCGTCTAGCAGATCCTCACTCTTCATTTTGCATAAGAATTCAAACAAGGGCAGGTCTGAAATGAATAAACGCCTAAAACTACAAGCCTAACATTTTTTTCCTCTTTACCTTTTCTCTCAAATCTGCTTCAGATGGAATCTTGCCACTGCCCTTTGAGGTTGCAGACCACCATGCCCTCAGCTCTTCCTGCAAAGTATATGACGGAGTGTAACTAGCAAGATAGTAGAACACTAGAACATGAGTGATAAGCAAATATCATTATGTACACGAGCCAAGATTACGGTGATCATGATCCTGTTATGAAAAGTTCAATCAAGTAATTTACACTAAATCTCAAATCCAAAAGAAGACGAACTCATGGAGCATGGATTTATGTGACTTGGCCTTTGGCCTAATTATACATGGGCTAAACAGCCAACACAGAATCACATGTGTTAAGAAGAAAATAGGCTTACACAGTGAACATCAATGATGACAGTGAAATGTAAGCATGTTTCAACTAATCAAGCTCACAAAAAGTGGAGAAATCCAGCTGATCAAACTAAATGGGTAAAGAAGCTAATAGAGGGAATCCATGGACATACATTGAAAGACGTTGAATCAAGGGATTTCAAGTCTGATTATACCTCATGGAAATCTTGGTTGGACACGTACTGGCTTTCAACCAAACATCTGAAGCCCCCAACAACAACCGATATAGAGTTTTTGTCATTCGGAGGACAACTTTCTCTCTGAGAACCTGTGCGTTGAGGAATTAAAAAATAAAAGAAGAGGAAAATGTTAACTTAGCTATATATCAAATTATGAATCATCCCAATATACTGTCAAACAAGTAAACAGGCATGATGTAATGCTAATCATACCAGCTATGCAAGACACATAGTATCCAGTTCCCCCTAATCCTGCTTCCCACTTCCCAAGGCGCAGACGCAGGAAAAACCCCTCAAGCTGTGAGAGTGACATATGGGAATTCATCCATCTGATGCCAGAAAATACCACATAAGAACAAGTTTGAAGTTTAAACACTTGAAAAAGAAGAGAAATATTCAAGCTTTAATTTAGATAAAAGGCACAAGGACAAAGTTGTTAAAGTGTTCCTTTTAGTTGTATTGGGTTCTCATTGTTTTAACTCTTGGTCAGATTTTTCTAAGGTTCATGATCATATTAGAAAATCCAATGTAAATTTTATAAAACACTGTAGTTTACATACCCAGTATTGTTGGTGTGTCTACTGTAGTGGAGTAGAATTAAGCATTTTCGATTAGGTAATTCACCCACTTATAAGTGAATACAAGGGGTCACCCAATCTCCTCCTCATTCTTGAGATACTAAGTTTCAAACAACATGATATCAGAATCCAATAGGTTATTGCTTCATTTCACTATCAATTTTCTTAAAATTACAATACAAAACTTCCATTTTTTTCCTCCTATGGTTTCTTTCAAAGATTTTAAATCTTATATAAAAATAGAAGCCTATGTCAGACAACCTTGAGAATAGAAAGTAAGGCAGATAATTAATTTAATGGATCAAAAACTCTAGTGGGTATCTACTTGCCTATAATTTGCCTGTTGGTAAATTTCTATAATCAAACAATTGGAGACTAACAAATATTAAGGTGAATAAATTTCATATCACATGAAGGCTCTGAAATAACTCGTATACTTTTCCAAACCCTTGAGGTGCACGTGCCAATTATTAGAGCTCATTAGTGTGATTGAACAAGCTACACGCTATATGCAAGCAAATTTCCTGAAAAATAGTAACCAAGGATAAATGAATTTACTAGTGAGAGGCCAGTTGGTATGCTCTACTTACTTCAGGACATCTGTGCGAGACAAGCGAAGCCTTTTTATGGAGTCAAATATTCCTCTTGGTACATCTGAAATCTGCGTATTGACAAACTGTGACAAAGCCATGATTTGATTCTCTTTCAACTTATTTTCCACAGAGCTTGAAGCACTGTATTTCTTAATTAAATTTGAACGATATCTCATTTTCTTGGAGGCTTTCATCTCATTCAAATTCCAGCTCAAATTAAGATCCGTGTCCATTCTTGAGTCATCGTCGTCACGAAATGTATGAGCAACAGATGCTCGAATATGATTCTCCTTACCAATAAGGAGCTTCATATTTCCATCATTTCCTGCATTACACTTCATTTTACTAGGACTGCAGTAATAATCTACATGAGAAACATTACATTCCAATTGCGGTTGTCCCGTTGAGGGAGCATTAGGACATGCAACCGCCCAATGACTGCATTGGAAACATCTAATGCAGAAAGAAGGCAAATATTCTGCTCCATTATAGGACTTGAATTTACTTTGTAATTCTTGAAGCTCTGTATCCCTTATCTCTGAACACTCTCGAAAATGGTGACCTTTTATGCCACAAAAGAAACATGTGACGGTTTCACGGGCAGCATCACCTGTTACACCAGATGGGGAGATGTGCTTAAGAGCATCCAATCGCCTAGCAAAGACAGAAGCCATTGCTTCCGAACCTTTGAATTTAGGGGAAGGCAAGATAGGGTACAATTTGGACATGGACTTCTGATCACTCTGGCCTTTGTTTCTATTAAAGGCAAGGGAGCCCTCATTGTCAGCTGCACAATTCTGTAGATCATCACCAATGACAATAACTAAATCTTCAGCAGGCTGCTCCCTGGCCCCTACATTATTGTGATCACTGGAGCACTCAAGAACTCCACCAGCACTCTGATTGTGATGATCTGACATTAATGAGGGACCAGATGTTTTTGGAGTAAATCGAGTTATCCACAAGCTTTCGAGAAGGTTACTTCTACGACCAAATTTATCAGTTGTCTTCCCTTCAGATTGTGGGGCAGATTCAATGTTCTCGACACCTTTTTTCTTACGTTTACCCAGAGAAGAATTAGAGCTAACTCCATCTTTCTTTTTAGCAGATGCCAAGCTGCATGGACTTTTATTCTCCACAGAATTAGTATTGCCTTTCTCACTACAACCTGCAACTTCTGCAGATAAATTCTTAGACTGGGTTTCTGAACCTACTTCATTTCCAGATGTAGATTCATTCAATTTCTCTATTGACAGCAGAGATCCTCTCCCTAAGGTACTATTCTCCCTATGACAGGCTTTTGGAGAAGCATGAATTTCATACATCTTATTGTCAAGCTCAAGTTCCTTAGATCCTTCTCCAATTTGATGATTGCCAGTCAACATTCTAGTTTCTTGGCCCTCTGCCTTTGGGCAATACATGGACTGAAAAATCGACTGGAAACCAATATTTTTAAATCCAGCATCCTGGTTCTTGTTGCTTGTGATGAGTTTCTTATCAGGATTCTCAGGTCCATGATCAGAATGTGCAAGGGTAAGAGCAAGAGATGGTGCCTGATCTTGCATTGATTTTGAAAACCCCTTCATCATGCTTGATATCCAATTTATGAAGGAGCTATCTT
The DNA here is from genome assembly GCF_963921425.1 of Dryas octopetala. Classification (NCBI taxonomy): domain Eukaryota; kingdom Viridiplantae; phylum Streptophyta; class Magnoliopsida; order Rosales; family Rosaceae; genus Dryas; species Dryas octopetala. Next base: position 20,480,970 of record NC_141367.1, on the reverse strand, counting down.
GTCTAATATAGGATGTGCAACCCGGTGTTTCTTGAATTTGCTTTCTGAATCTTTTACCCCCAACAATGAACTGTTCATCAAAGCTCCAACTCTTCTTGCCTGATGAAAACAATGCAGCACTATTACAGCTTTCAACACTCTCATGGCTATCATCCTCATCTTTTGACATTCTTCCCTCAAGTTCTCCATCAGATAAAGCTTTCTCCTTGCCTTTACTTTGATATTTATGGATTCTGCTGTTAGTTGGAGAGTGCTTTTCCAGAACAGATTTGTTTTCAGGAAGCACCTCCATACCCTGCTCAAAGCTGTCTTTAACCCCCAAAGCAAATTCTGATCCTAAAATCTGATTTACTGTACCATAAGCATGCTCACTTCTGAGATTTTGTAAATCATTCTCGGCAGCTGACTCCAGTTTATCTGAAGGCCTTCTGCCTTGGGACATTTGATTCACCACTGGAGCACCGGAAGCTTTATCTTCATTCACTGGGTGAACTTCAGAGGTCAAAACAAAATCCATTTCCATTTTCTGATTGCCAACATCAGGATGTCTGTCTCCACCAGCAGAATCCCCCAACAATGGTTCATTTTTTTCCACAGAAGGTATTATTTGATCTGCAGGTGTATTATTGCATCAATAACATGTTATATGTAAAAAGAAGAAGTTTATGTTGTATGCAATGCAGCATAGATTGAAAGAACAGCTCAGGAACTGATTTTTGTTTGAAACACCAGCAATCAGTTGTAGATGATTAACCAATTTTACCATTGAAAAAGCATGTTAGTTTACCACTATTTCCAAGAGCTTAAGTTGTTAAGTTGTGGGCCAACAATTGTTTTATTTTCTAAAATTTTCCCTCACATGTGGATATCTCCCCAACATGTGGAATTCAACTTATATCCGGGGATGCAATTGCAGGGATTCAAACTCAAGATCTCCTGCTCTGATAACATGATAAGGCTTGTTGGTTTACCAATTCCCAAAAACTCGAGCTGTTAGGATGTGGGCCAACAATTGTTTTATATTCTAATAACTACATTTTGAACATTAGCTGATAAGAGATTTCTAAAGTCATCTGCCAAATTTACCATGCTATACTAATTATGTGAATAGGAGGATGCACCTTGCAATGCCGTAAATATTTTTTCTCCGGTCTGAGGTATTTCAGCTACTTGGGAATTGATTGGACCACAAGTGTCCTCCCGATTACTTGGAACGCATACTTCCACAGCTGCTTTCACTTTCTCCACATTACCACTGGTTCCTACAAAGAGAAGTTATTCGGCAATTTAGCCAACAATTTTCCTGAAAAATAAATAAACAAACAAGAAACATAACAAAATTTTAAAACAAATTCATCATTCTACAACTCAACATAACTTGTTTTTATACTTAACTAAGAAATTTTTAAGGATAAGGTCTACCCAGTGGCGCAGCCAGAAATTGATCATAATGGGGGCATGATAACAATAGAAAATTTTCTCCTTCCCACTATAATCCAATAGAAAATTTTCCAACTATTGTATCTACTTATCTTAGCTTCTTGATGATAATTGTTGTGAGAGCCAACTACAGTTAATAAAAAGATATTTGCAATTTTGTGCCATCTTCATTTATTTAGCAGACATAAAATAAGTATTCAAATAAGAAACCAATTAAATTAATCCAAATAAACAAACACAACAAGCCAATAGCCAAAAGCACACACAGAAACTAAAGTAACACACTATTTATATTCAAATAAGAAACCCATCTTCTAATGTTCATAAAAAATAGGGTCTAATTTTTTTTGTCTAAAAGGATAATGGGGTCCGACCCAAAATTGTAGGAGTGAAACAACCTGACTATTGGGGTCATGTGACCCCAATGCCCCCATTGTGGCTCCGCCACTGGGCCTACCCAATTCCACATAGGACTTAATATGACTAAAATAAAATAATCCTCACCTGTCTCATGTTCATGACTCGACCCACATACCGGCATGATGCCAGCTTCGCTTGTGGGAGACGTAGTAAAAGTATCTTTACCAGCAACTTTGCTCTTTACATGAAATGACGTTTGTGGTGTTATAAAATTCTCTTCATTTATAGACTTGTCAGTAGCAGACCTCCCACCTGTAGTGCTTTCTGGCGGTGAAAGAGTCACATTGCTTGGACCTGCACCTTAGAAAAGTGAGAATTTTCGGATAGGAAAAGCTGGAATCAGCTCATTTAAGACTCAAACGGTCAAACCTTTTTGTGGAGACCAAACTAATTCTGACAGGGGCTCGGCAGCCACAAATGTCATGTCTATCCTTGAACCTGCATTTGCACCTGCACCCGAATCACTGTTCAATCTTCTCTGAATGCACTGATTCGAATAACCCAGTGAAAGTCCCAAATCAGTCTCTGGTTCTATGTTCTCATTGTCCGCATTCATTTTTGGCTTGATAAACTCTTGTATAGACTATTCTGAAACTCCAAAACAAACCAAGTTAGTCCTTTTTCACATGCTAAACATGCAAACTATCTCTAGAAGAGACGTAACAATCAATTTTCATTGAGTGCCAGGCTTACAATAAAATATTGTGGTGAAACAGCCTTTTATTTCTATTTTGAAAACCTTGGGGACAGTAACAAGTAAACTATTCTATAAAGATGTTTGAAAATTTAATTCCCCATGGAAATGAGGCACCTTATAGTATCCCTTTCTCATAAGAATAAAAATAACAAAATGGGACCAAAATTAGCACATAACAAGGCCCACCATTAGCCACATTATCCACTATACATCCTTCACTGTGTCAATAGAAGGTAGTTTTGACAATTAAATTTGTATTGCTTGAAGAAAATGCAACCTTTCTGACACCTCTATGAGATATATGCAACTTACACATCAATTTGTCTCAACAATGGTGATGCTTACCCGCAATCAGAGGGGTTGACAGTTGAAAGCCGTAGAGTTCTATTACCTGTGCACATTAACAAAATATAAAATCAGTTTACATAACTTTATCCATATGTAGTGTTCTTAAGGTATTTGATTAAATGCTTCAGTTATTGAAATAAGAGATAGAACGAACAAATTGCGTAACAAAATATATAACTGTGTGAGCAAGGAACCGTACAAAACAGTGAAGCAAAGGAGGCTACTTTGAAATCACATCATGACACCCCCAATGTTAAATATGTAAATGCGGACACTACGTTGTCACTAAGAAACAACACATATGTAAATGACTTTTTCTGCAGGAGAAAGTGAAATTAAAAAGGAAAAAAAAACAATTAAAAAAATTGCAAGCAGTAAGAGGCAGTGGATAAAACATTAACAATTTCACTGCTCAATACATAGCTGGTTGTATTTATAGGGGTTGTACACAAATAAATCTGAACTTAAGTACCAGACACATGTCTAGACCAAAACCCACTTTGAAAGAAGAGGAGAAAATTTGAAGATTTAATATGACAGTTGAATGATAATATTTTTTATACCAGAAAAAAACCCAGTTATTAAAATAGCAATGCATAGCAATTACACTTACAAAACGAACACTTGGCTTCTACACTTTACAAGATTTAATTTTTATGCCAAAATGAAAATACCCTTCATTTGTCAGATGCAATTATATCCCGGGGTCATATTATCTGAAATTATAACAAAAGCTTGAGATAAACTTTGGAAAGAACACGAATTTATAATAATTCTGAACTGACTTTCTGATTCTTCAGGACAAAACCCCAACAAGACGATTTCCTCTTTGCATGGCTTGCAAAAGGGTGTTCAAACGTCTACAAGTTTTCAATGACTAATAGTTGAAAATAGTAATCTCAACCTTTCATGTTTTAACTTGTACACATTCCACAGAGTACATAAACAAAAAGAAAGAAAGTTCCAATATATACATGTAACATCGCAGAGGCTCCGATCAGAAAAATTGCATAAAACAACCAGAGGTTGAAGAATTGAAGCAATTGGAACCAAAAGGCAACAAATTTGAGAAATACCCACAACAAGAAAAGCATTTATAGTGAAGACCCACGCACCTGTTGTGTGAATTCTTCTGTAGAATGAGAGAGAGGGAGAGAGAGATGAGAGTTGTCTTAACTCAGAGAAGGAAAGGGAGGGGGAGGGAGGGAGAGAGAGAGAGAGAGATGAGAGTTGAGTCTTAACTCAGAGAAGAGAGAGAAGGGGGTGTTGGAGTTGGAGAGAATGCCTGCCATGTGTGTCCTTCAACCACAGTTTCATGAAGCTCCCCTCTTACCTTTTGCTTAGATTCTGAGGCTTGAGGTTTAGGAGTCACCACGTGGACACAGTGCATGCCAACAGCATTGTGTCAGAGTTACTGTATCTGTTTTATAGCCTGGAGAGTTTCAGTAAGTGTATACAGTCCACATTCACAAGGATAGAGAGATCACATAAAACTTTGGAATATATAAAAAAGAAGTGTCGTGTGTATTGTGATTTGTGATTTGTGATTTGTGATTTGTACAATAGAGATATTCGGAACTATTGCAGCTTTATTTGACTTTGGGGGTGTCGAAGTACAAAAAGGAAGGAGTCGATTCCTGTTTTCACTTCCGAATTAGAATTTTTTTTTTTTGCCAATTCCGAATTAGAAAGTTGATTGGTCATTAGCAAATCATTACGTGCGTCGCTTAGCCATATTAATCCACCGAAAGATAATAAACTATGATGTGTATGTTTCTGTGTAATAAAATATAATATAATCTTTGCTAAGAACCTAAGTAGATATTATATCACATTCTTAAGACAAGAAATAATGAATAATTGTAGACTTATAAGGGTTCAAAATCTTCCCAAATACTATTACATATTCTACAATATGGACTTTATGACGTATGCTTCTAAAGTTAGAGTGGGTGGTATTGTTCTAGTGGAGAAAAACATTGACTTTTACAGTCAAGGTTTCAACTTCAACTTTCCTAAAAGAAAAATGAATTTAAACTTTCCAGATTTAAATCTTAATCATCTATATCATGATGAAAACCAAGCTCACCATAGTGATATATGCTTTATTATTTAGATCAATTAGACTTTAATATCAAATTGGAAAAAATTTCATTTCAAATGCCCAAATTTTATGTCATTTGAATTTAGACATGAAGTTAAATTTCTCGTTGATCAACAGGTAGTTTGATCAATCAATTAGTTAAATAACTATATTTTTTATCCACAAATTTAATTGTGACTACATGATAGTCACAAATTTTTTATTGTATTCACAATTTATTTTCATTTATTATTTTGTCAATATTTAGTTCTAGTTTAAGGCTTAGACTTTAGTATTTACTTTCTAAATATAGGGATTTAACTCTAGAGTCTATATAAAGCCTTAAATTCTTATAAGCCCAAAATTTTTATTAACTTCAATAACACTAATATATCAAAACACTATGGAGCCATCTATAAAAAAAATAAAATAAAATAAAATAAAAAAAAAAAAAAAAAAGTCAAGCAATCCATAAGCCCGCAGATTCACTGATGAAAAAACAAAAATTCCCCTTGTACAAGATTTGTTGCATAATTTAAAGATTTTGCTCCAAGTTAGTAGTTCAATTAAAAAAATAAGGCATAAATTCAATTTAGACACATAACTATATAAACTATTTCAACGGGGTCCATGAATTTTAAAATATTTCAAATATACACCCGATCTATTATCTAAATTGAAAAATGAATTTATGTCCATTGATTCGTTGAGAGATCAATTAAATGACAGCTTGATTTTTGCTGACCGGGATTACTTGGCGACGTAGCGCTATCTCAGCAAACATTTCCCGCCAAATGAGCGACATGGGCCCATAATTTAATAATAATAGAGAGAGAGAGAGTTTATGGGCCCGTGTCAGGGGTTAGGTGGACCCGTGTCGCTCATTTTCCGCCAAATGAGCAACACATGTCCACCTAACCCCTAACACGGATCCACAAACTCATCATCTCTTTCTCGCTCGTTGAACACAAGTGAGAGATTTATATTCGAATTTGGGGGAAAACGTGATGTTTTTTGGAGACTAAATGGTCAGGAAAACATTCAACGAGCGGGAAAGAGGTGATGGGTGTGTGTGGGCCCGTGTCAAGTGGACATGTGTTGCTCATTTGGCGGGAAATGTATGTTGAGTTGGTGCCACATCGCCAATTAATCCCCGTTAGCAAAAGCCAAGCTGACATTTAACTGATCTCTCAATAAATTGATGGACGAAATTTTATTTTTCAATTTACATAATAAATCAGGTGTATATTTGAAATATTTGAAAATTTGTGGACCTCGTTGAAATAACATATATAGTTATGTATCTAAACTGAATTTATGCTAAAAAATAATCATAAACTGTCTTACTGAATTTTTTATTTTTTTTAGAAACCCTCCTATTTGTTATTTAATTCATTTTTCAGTTATTATTTTTACTATGCACGGCTTTAGTGCTTCAGGTCCAAAATTCTTTGTTTTTTCTTTTTTTTTTTTGAAGAAAATAAAAAAAGAGGAGATTGGAGAATTGGACGACACGAACCAATCTATAGTATTATAGTGTGGGACAACTGTATTTTGGACCAGCAAGGCAACAAACCCTTATTCAATGCCCACTGACGTAATGCAAAGACAAAAGGATGAGGCTTAGACGTAGGACGTACTAATACTATATATAGTCTACTGTCTACATGCCCAATGAGGATACCATAAAGTACTCCATATTATGAAGGAGGCTGCTTTCGACATCAACCCACACACGAATATCGGAATATGATGTATATCCAACCTACCATGGAATTAGTATATTTCGTAATGCATTTACTTTTAAGCGTAATGCTACGAGGATGTTATTGTACCATATGATGTCGCTTTATAGTTAATTTTGATCTCTTTTTCTGTTTCTCTCTTTTTCAAGAATAGTTACTGGTACCATAAATGTGATACAATGACATAATCTCTCTTACTTTAATTATGTTAAGAGGGTTTTTTTTTATTGAAAAATATTTTATTGAAGAAAATTAAGAAGAGTTATAGACATAATGAAAATGAGCAAGAGTAATGTTTTATAAAATTATTTTCAAAAAACATTTATGTGAAATGAAAACGATAAATTTAATTTGTATTTTTAAGATATGAGAATGCTTCTGGTAAACTAATTCAAAAACAAATTGTTGAAAACAAAAATAATAAAAACATGTTTGGTACAAATATATGAAATAGTAAGAATCATGAATATGCATTCAAAACTTGTTTAGAACATATTAATTTAAATGATACAATATCTCATTAGATCTACAGACCTAATAGTTTGAATAGATTAAAAAAACAAGAAAATTACTTCAATTATACAATTAACAAGTCTGTATGCTCCAACCCTGTTTTCATCCCTACTCTTTTTTTAAATAAGAGAACGAACCTAAACCCATAAAATTAGCACATGAGTTATCTTGCACCATTGATAATCATTCAACCCAAACAAAAATTAAGCTCTTTAGTATATAGCTATATACCCATAAAGCTTCAACCCAAAATGAAGAAGAAGGGAAGGTTATCATGTTTAGGTTAAAATTGAATTAATTCACTTTTTTCAAGTGAAATTATTTCACTTCTGAATATGTCTAGTCTTATCAAATTTATTCACTATATTATATTCATTAAATAATATGATAGTATTCCGTGAGAGAAACTTCCCTAACATGGATATGGCTGATTTGATATCATAATCCAATAACATGATGTCACCTATACTTTTATACTTCATCAATTATAGGTAAATTTTTCTCGTATTCCGTTGATTTACATATAAATCGATTCTAAGATTTATTTATTTTACACAAGTAAAATACCCAATAATTATTGGTTTAGTGGCACTCAATATTTTCCTTGTGAAAATAAGTTTTAAGTTCAAATTTCATACATTGAACAAATTTAATGGCTCTAGCATTATTGTTCATTTAATCATTAACACAATGAAAGAGATTGACAATCCAGTTAGTGGTGGGTGGTTAAGCTTTGCAGGTTAAGGGGAGCAAGGATAAACAAAATAATTTGCATTTTGGCATTTTGGCAATTGGGCAATTGGGCAATTGGGCAATTGGGATTATGAGCTGTTGGGCTAAAGATTTGACCAGAAAGAAAGAATGTTTATAATGTCCAAGGTTGGCTCAAATTTCACTATAAATTCGTCAATTTCAGTTTAATTTTCAGGGTTTGGGGTCCTGGGCCTCTGTCAACCACCAGCGTAGTGTCTGGACCCCCTTTAACAGCTCTGGCGCTTTGATTGCATGGTCCCTTTCAATTTCATGCATGTCCATCCATTCAGACAGGGCATGAGGGCCTTGTTGCTTCTATAATAATCCACAATACTAGTTTCTTTCTCCACAAAGGTATCGATAAGATTAGTGTTTGTCAGTAGACTCAATACTGTCACTGATAATGACCTCTTTGATAACAACTCTATCACTATGCAAAGCCATTTCATCAGCATTTCTGAGCTGAAATCATATTTCAAGACAACATTTATAGTGCCGACACTGTTTATGTAACATATAAATTTAAGAGTGAATAATTTATACTCTGATGAAAAAAATAAACTTATCTAAATTTAATGATAAAAAATGTGTTTATGTAGTAAAATTGCTATGTGGGTTAAACCAAGAACTTTTAGTCCCTGTATGTAAGAGTAAAATAATCTTGAAATCATTGGATATCATTTTTTTTTTTCCAGCTACCAGTCAAAGTAGAAATTGTTTGGGCCCATAATATCTTGTTAAGGATCTGACTTCTGAGATGCTGTGACTAGTTAATTTGGCACTTATCAAACTTACCATTAAATGGTTGAGGCTAGTAATTTGGCACTTATCAAACTTACCATTAAATGGTTGAGGCTAGACATGAATCCTGAGCTTTGCCCAATCCCTACAACTAAGATTTAAGCCCAAATCCAACTTAACTCAAATTTCAAACCAAGCTTGCAGAATTCTGGCTTGGCTGAGCTGGAACAATCCTTAGAATTCATCTTTGTCCTGACCATAATTTATATAATAAACAAATAAAGGCCGCTTCCCTATTTCAAAAGGTATATGAAAGCATCTGCAAAGACATCTATCCCAGGATACACAGAGAGCGCATTAAAATACTGGAAGCCAATAGAGAACTTCCACCCATATAATTTATCAACTTGTAACAATGGATGTGTCGATATATATATATGAAAGTAAATTTAGGAAATGTAACACCAAATAGACGTATAATGTTTAAGGCTTGAAGCCAATACAAAACTTTACCCATATAATTTATCTTAATTTGTAACAATTGATGTGTTCATATGTTAATACGATTCAAGAATATAAAAGCCGATAGACAGATAATGTCTGACATTGACTAGATAACTCTTCGCACGGCACTCTCATCTCCTCCTTCGGCCAATTCTCTGCCCTGCTCCAAGTAACAATGTTTTCCCTATTACACCTGTGTGAAGTCCACAAACCAGAGCCACAGTTCCACCTATAACTAGCCATTTCCAATCAATGCCATTACCATTTTGTTTCACATTGGGGTTCATGGCTTGACCTTTCTCTTCTTCACCGGATGCCAGCTCCAAATAATTCATGCTTCCATCAGAGGATATCTTAGTGGTGATTCTGGCCATCAGGGCACATTGAGAAAGTGAAGCCTCTGATTTCCTCGCATTCTGGTATCCTCTCATGCCAGAGTGTAATTTCTTGACAGTGCACCACATCCCATGACGGACACCCAACTTCGCCACATCTTTGGGAATCCCCATGTCTTCATAGTGTACAAGGGTAACCTCACATGCAGATAACTGACCATCTCCCTTCCGAGACTCCACTGTATTTAGTTTTCAAATTCAGCAAATAAACATTGATCGTTACATTGTCACCAAAGATAGACCAACTTCTTGTTGCAAAAATCAGATGGTTAACAGACAATTCTTACCGGCCTTGATCATCCAACTAGAGAAATAATGTTCCACGCGTCTAGGTTTGTCACGCTTAGGCAAACCTGGATATGCAACACCCTGTAATATTGTAGCTCGTACGATAAGACTCGCAAAGGCATGAGAATTGGACATAATTATATTTTTTATCTGCTTTAAACTATAGTACAAAGCCAAATGATGCTAAAAAGAACAAATCATGGTTTTGTTTCATTCTCTAACTTCCAAATCTAACTCGAGCAAACCTGACCCATTTGCATATCCCTTTGTCAATGCATGCCAACCAAATCAACCATTTTCCTTTCAGTTAAATTGGTTCAGTTTTTCCTGAAGATCGATTAGATTCAATCTAACATGCCTATGTTTAACTCATAACTAAACCAAATTGACCCTGGCCTTTTTCTCTAAAGTGAAAGTCATTAAACTGCTCATTAGTATAGATATCTGACTCCAACAAACTATACTTTCTTCCCTGTTGTACAAGACTGGCACAAAGTCCTCTTTCACAAAGAAAATAAAAAGAAGAAATTGAGGAAAGCTACAACACAAGCATCAATGATGACATGCTTCAACAAATACCTTTGTCACACAATAATAAGTTTTTCCAGCCTCCCATATTCTTCGACCAATTATATATTCCCGATCACTGCAGAAAAAAGGGAACTGCACAGCAGAAGAACAAAGTGAGAAATCAATCGTACATATTTTCAACTAGAAAAAGATACAATGGAAACACGAAGTCAGCATACAATTGTGCAAATCCTTTGTTCCACAGACCTTTTTAATCCAGTGAACAATCATAGTTCCAGTATCAGGGCATTCCTCCAATATTTTACAATATGCAAGCATAGGATCCCATTTAGGTCGAAACTCGTCATCCCAGAAGAAATCTCTAACCAACTCTGGAGTTGCATCCTCAAAGACAGTTCTACTACAGTATATGGTGGGACCTGTCTGAAAGCAAAACCACTATCAGATACTAAAATATGACATATAACGATATAAGGTACTAAAACATGATATTATAAAGTACTAAAATGGGAATCGGGGTGACAAAAAGGGATTGGAATAAACTATTTGAATTGTCTTATTATTAGGCATACGACATAGTAGCCAACAAACTCATTGGGCATTTTTGAACTGACAACTAGATTTGTGAAAAACTGGAATGACATATGTGTTTATACAAACAAGATTTGCTTGGAGAATATCTTACATGAAGAACATATAAATGTCAATTGAGGTTCACAACAAATAAATGTGAAAGAAAAAATCAGATTACAAAATAGACATCCCCATCATTAACAATTTCTTGATAAATAAACAAATTAACTGTGAACAATTATCAGACAAATGTTTCAGCAGATAAAAAACAGAAATTAAATGTTGCAGAAAAAAAAATAAAATTAAAAGATAGATACCTCAGGATCATGGCGCCATGCTTGGTATGCCATGCTCGGTGTAGACCTCTCCATCAAACTTTGCCATTCCATTTCTACATCTCTCCCTCCAATTAAATGCAATAGGTGCTCCAAATCACTTTCTGTGACAACATCCTGCACTCTCCCTGCACCTTCAGTGCTGGGTCTGTGAATAAGTGAAGGTATCGTGAGACAATTAATCAATAAAAGAGACATCAATATAGTACAACAGTTTTCCAAAGCAACAATAAAGTAAAACAAAAACAGTAAGACTATCACGACTGCAACAAAGCTTTTGCAACATCTATACACCTATTAAAATGGGTTACTCTTTGATTTCCAGTGTCTACCATACAAAAAAAAAAAAAAAAAACCTTCCTTGTTTCTCAAGTGAATTAACGGTTACATAATATCAGTAATAACACATATATCCCCAGTAACAAGACCGCCTATATGACCCAACTAAAAAGGAAGCATTCATGCACAAGTTCCATCGCTTCTGAAAGCTCCTGGAAAATTGCCAAAATCCCATTTATCATCAAGAAGAAACAACCCAGTCTGTGTGGGAACCAGAACTCCAAATTAAAAAGACCGCACCTAAATGATTCCCACTTCATAGCAACACCATATCAAAACCAAGAGAAACACATTCAAACTGCCAACTTCAGAAAACTGAATCCAAAAAGTAATCTCATGGAAGGACGAAGTAAAAGCCATTAAAATTTACAAAATACAACCAGTTGCACAAAACTCCAAGAGTACTCTAGCCTCTATCCCTAATTGACCCATATGTTTTAGCTCCGGTTGTATTTACATTCAGCATTGTTTTGAAAGTTCTTAAATTTAGTTCACATGTTTTCAGCATGTTAGAAAACAAAAGTGATTATATATTACAAATAATTATGTTCGGAGTACCCAATTGTGTCATCGTGAATATAGTTCATTGACTAATAACTAATTTGCAATTCAAAGTCCCAATTAAAATGTTGAACTATAAATTCAAATATCATATTGCATTGCAAAAGAATCTGAAAAATTCAAATTTTAAAACACAAAATGTGCATTCGGTCACCAAACCCTAGCTAACACAAGTGAAATATAATCCACAAAATATATAAATAAAAACCTTGTACTTTCGGAAGCTGAAATAACTACTGACTCACCCAACAATGTCGCTGCCGCTCTCCGCCGAATGCTTGGAAGCGGGTACGGAAGCCGCAGCCGCCGAGTCCGTGGCGGCGGGCGGCGATTCTTTGCTTTTTCCCTTGAAATTGGACCAAATCGTACGGCAAATGGAGAAAGCGGAGAGCGCGGTGAAAGCGAGCCAGAGGCGGCGAGCTCCGAACCCCGGCGGCGCGGTCCAGAGGAAGCGGAATTTGCTCCGGAGGCCGAGGAAGAGAAGGCCTGTCCACCTCGGCCTCCAGGACCACCCGATCACCAGGCCAATCATCACGGCCAGCCATATCGGGACTGCACACAGCAAAATGTCGACGAATGTTTCGGTTATCGAGGGTTTCGTAAAGAACTCCATCAGATCGAAGAACGTTTCCTCCATTTTGAAAATCCGAGAAAGTATTATTTTCCCGAGAAAATGAGAGAGCTCAAGAAAACGCGACTACATCGATGGTCGTTGACTCGACTCCCTCTCTCTCTTCTGTGTAAGCGACCTCATATTCTCATTATAATTTTCAGAGAGAGAAAGAAGAGGTAGAAATTTTCTAGAGAGAGAAAGAGCGAGAGTTTTAGAGAGAGAAGAAGTAAGGGAAATTTTAGGCGGTTGTTTAGATAGTACGGTAATGTGACGTGGCATGGTCAGAGCCGTTGATGGGGGGGTTAGTTGGATGTGGGTCGTTTTTCGTGCGTGAATTTTTGGCGCGTGTCAGGGCCAGCGCCCGGATTTGTTTGGAGGTGCAGTGCACTCGCAGTAGGGAGAGTGGGGATTGGGAGATTGGGGTTAAAGCGCATGTGAAATTTGAGGATAAGATTGTTGTTAATGTAAGGGAAGAAGATGCTTTAACTGATTGGAGTCTCGGAGATATTCCTTTGTTGGTTGAGTGATTCAGTGCTTCTCGGTAGATGACACATCAGTGAACTTGCCCATCAAATTTTGACATGTGGCATAGACTTGTTCTTTTTCAGGACAAAACTTACTTATCCATCGGTCGTATAAATACATGTCTTATATATTTACTACATCAATAAATGTGAGGGGAAATATGAGGAGAGTGAAAGGGGTAGAGGAGAGTAAGGAAGGAGGGGGGAGGGGGAAAAAAAGAAAAATAATTACTTATAAATTATAACTTATATATCGTAACGAGTAAGTAATCCATGTTTATAATTGAGCAAATTACACATTAATATCTCAAGTTTATCTAGTATTTCAAGTTTTAAAATTTACTCAAACATGCCTCAATCCTAATTTTTTGATAATTACATATCTTTGTTAGATTTTCTGTTAAGAATAGAGTGGTATTCCTAACAAAAAATTTAACAGAGGTATATTTGTGAAACTTTTTGAACTTGAGGTAATAATTTAAAAATTCGGGTAAACTTAAGATACTAACTTGTAATTTTCTCTTTGTAATATTGGTGGACGACAAATTTATGCATGTTAACGTTCATCCATATTATAGCACGTGAATTAGTTATACCACGCAATAATATATTGGTTATACAGAATAATTACTTATGATGGAGGGGTCGTCCGTCGTGTGTATTAAAATATTTTTATTCTCAATACTGAACATGTTTTGGAAATATACATTACATGCATTGGAATATAAAGCAAAATTACATCATGCAATGGAAATACAAATTATTAATATGTGGCTTCTCATGAGTCGTTGGTCCGACCATGTTAGTATGATGACGTGGTAAAATTGTCCCACCCAAGTTTTTATCGACGAGAGAGTGGTGTTGGGTGGGGGTGGGGAAGTATGTTGAATTGATGATTTTTCCTTCTTCTTATTTATTTATTTATTTACAATTGAGGATATAAATGAAATATATTGGAAGAAAATCCAAGGAGTAGGATAAGAAAGTTAGAGTCTATAGGATGGGAAAAAGCTAAAAGCTATGGTAAATGTTATATTTAGCATAATTTTTTAGTTTTTTGTTATAGATTTTGTGGTTTTTGCTTTAATGGTACAAAAACTATAACCTTGTGTTCAACTAATAAGGGCAAGTCATGTGTATCCAACACCCACATGAAGTATCATTTCTCTCTTTTGTGGGACTCACATTTTCAACAATCTCTCTCTTCTTTCTCCTTCCAACCAATCAGCTCCCACTAACTAACACCAATTCTCTTTCTCCTCACGTGATTTTTCTGATGTGGGGTCACAAATTTCTTAGTATCCATAATAGCATTTGTTATATTTTCACTATTATAGTAGAAAATATAATTTTAGCATAGCAAATGCTAAATGTAGTCATGCCATTAATTGTAGTAGGTTTTTTTTTATCATTTTCACTATATATGGCTTTTAGTTATGTCATTGTACATGCTTTGAGGAGATACATTTCAAAGCTTTGTACTCGTACATTGGACCTTGAACCTAAGCCACAAATCATATGACTCTTGTCTCGGGCCTTGGATCATTGTCATAAGATATGTCTTATAAGGCATTCTCTCATAATAAGGTGAAACTCACCTCAATGTGAAAGGATACCCTATAGAACATGGCTCATTTAAAAATCAGTGCTAATCCATACACCTTACAGAAGAGGCCATTCCTTCTAATAATTTTGATTTATTCTCATATATTTAGGATTTTGACAATATTATATGTCTCTTCATTTCTTCAAAGACAATTTTATTTTGCAAGGGAAAACGAACCTATAATCTATCCTTTCATCTTATCTGTTACATGGGCAAAGCCACATGTAGGCCTGATGTGGCAATGGCCCCAACTCTATACAGTATGTGCCTATGTGGCTTAAAGAATTTTACAAATATTATTTATAGTATCATAAAAGAATTTTAAAAAACCTATATAATGACCCTCCAATTAAAATATTTGAATTTCTAGCCCCTTCAGAAAAAAAAAAAAAAAAACTCTCTGACTCTACCCATGTCCATTGCATAGTGAGGAATTAGGGAGTACGTTGTCAATAGGACTCTACTCATTCTAATTTTAAACAATATTAGAATGATAATTAAGCACCACATCCATTACATGATGCTTGCTCAGCTTATATTGCATGATCCTACAGGTACATTTGTTTTGCATGAAATTTGTGTTCAAAAGGCAAGTACGTACTCTCGAAAACACACAAATCAAAAACCCAGAAGCTTGCACTCACCACTCATATATGGAGCCTCAGCCACAGCCAGTCAAGTACATTTGTGCAAGTTGTGGGGAGGAAACCAATCTGAAGCAAGGGGATGTGGTTCAGTACTTCAGTGTAGTCTGTACGTGCTAGCTACTACCCTATCTTGTACAAGAAGCCTACTCGTCGCATGGTGGAGTTTCAGGCATGCTGAAAATGATTGAGAATTGAATTATGGATAAATGAACATGCAATTAATTTAATGTTTTATTTTCACTTTTGTAAGGAATAAAATTGAATTATGATTTTTTTTTCTTTTTTAAGGAAAAAAAAAGAGAGAATATACATAACCATCTAAAGGAGATGAGGTTATGGGGCTAAAACAACTTTGTGTTTGGAAAAATTGTGTGATTGTGATGCCCAACAAATTTCTCTCTTTCACTCTTTTAAATGGACCTTTCCACAGCATTTTAAATTTTTTGTTGAACACTTTATAGAATTTTTGAAATGGTCAATCAAAAAAAGTACACAAAAGTCTATGGGCATTGGAAACCCATCTTCCTTATACAGAGAAGGAATTCCCCAATTGGCTTTATCGAGCATAGGAATTACTTTATATCCTTCATACTCAAGATGTCTCTCTTCTCTTTTGACTCCCCTGGGGATTACAAAGTACATAATGTGTATATAATTGTCTGCCATTCGATATCGTATCTGAGAATCCAAACTGATGTTAATATATTCTTATGATTGTACGGATTAATAATGGTTGCCAAACTCAATGAAAAGGCTAAACCATTATTAATTTGTGGATTCTGCTATGGTGCGGACACTACATATATAGCATAGGGATACTTGTGGCTGTTGGATTGATGGGTTCACGATTTTCTATCTTAGAGTAAAATTTTGTAAACCGTTAAATCTGTATGTATATATACCACAAACACAACATATCATGTTGGTGATAACAAGAGAAAATTGACAATTTTTTTTTTTTCTTTGGCATTGTTTTTTAGTGGATTCTTTGACAATTATTTCACGACTTCAATTGCAAGCATGCATTCTACAATAAGTGCAATTCACAGTGCCATATGCATCAGCCCCTCACACAAGAATATATATATATATATGAAGCATACATATATATTATATGTGGCCCTACCAGACCAAGAATTAATACATGTATAACTTAATTCATAATTAATTACCAATATACACTGTCAGAAAACATTAATTCACACACTCAAGTATATATGTTGGCATATATCGTCTTCTAGGTCTTGTGTGTGGACAATTGCAAAGGTTTTAAATGAACCCACATGGTATATACAATGAGCATTTATATAATAGTAATTGAGTGGAGGAGGTAGGCTAAGAATAAGTACTTGTCCTCCAGCCAGACATGTACAAGTTTGAGCAGCCAGACATGGTCTGAGATGTGACCCACATGGTTTATTAAAAGTGAGAAATATATGCATGGGGTAAAAGACTATAAGGAGATGGTTATGATGGCAGTCATAAGGTGGGAAAAATTAAAGCAGTAAATTCAAAGCTCTCTTTGATACATGGGGTACTCCAAAAGAATATCTTCCTGCTGGCCCTCCCAGTCTCATACATGCAACAATCACATTATAAAAGTGAATTAAAGCTCTCTCTTGGCAGCTTATATTCTTTGTAACTCCTCACAAGCAAAGGCCAAATTGGCAAAAGTTCAACCCCAAAAGATGCATACATATGTAACACATAACTTTAATTTGTTTTTATTTGCTCCTTTTCAGTCATATTTTCACACAAGCCCCACCCCATCAGTACGTACTATTTTTCAACGGATTTGGTAACAAACAAAGAAAGTGTGTGCACAAGGACATGCATTTCAAACCAAACCCAGAAGAGTCAATAGTTTTTCATTGGTTTAATTGTTTCATCATCCAATTTTTAAAGATTAATTTAGACATAGCTGAAGGCTAAGTTCTTTAACTTCTAAAATATCCTGCTCTGCCCTTCCATATAGTCATAATTAGATTTCTTTTTCTTTTCTTTTTGGTATGTTTAGCTGTGGCATTAAATTTCAGCATGACTTGCATGATAAGCTCGATCTTAATTACCACCGACCAAAATAAATAATCTCGTGACAAAAATACTTCGATATATAGTTCTATTAATAACTATGCTTTCATACGACAAGTTTTGCATACAATAGTTGTATAAACGTTACTTTTCTCGCACAAAATGAATTATATGACTAGCATGAGGGGTTAAATGTGAGCTATAGCTAGAGAGGCACAGTTGTATAAAAGATTTTTTCGCTTCAATAAAGGGGATTATATATATATATCTATAAATGAATGCAGTTAAGAAATATTATGAATTGTGCTAACTAGCAGTTTGCCTCCTAATTATGGAGTCTAGATTAATTCTTGTATGCTACACTCTTTCTGGGTTGCAATTTCATTAATGGACTACTTCAGATGCATATATTTAAAGCACAAAGTCAGGCTTTAATTTCTGTGCCTCATGAAAAGTAGTGGTTCTTGGTTGAATTTGGCTTTAATTAAAGGACTAAAGGCTGTGATACATACCAACGTACCCGGATTGAAATTGTCTCCTTAGTTCAATGTTGATCCTTATAAATTTTCTTCATCAGAGCCCAATTTTGGCTGCAAATGGATGGACAAAATACACAGAGCTGGGATGATAAGGAGAAAGGTTAGAAAGAAAAGGATATATATATATATACTTACATGCTGCAAATGCTGAAAGAGGACAAAATTGTCTGAAACGCTTGGCATTTTGTGATTGATCAATGATATTGCATGAAGGGTACTGCAGGTTAATTTCTTTGTGTTGGGGGGAATGAAGCCTGGTCCGAGATCATTCAGCTGACCATGTATGTTCTTTGCTTCAAAGGAATGGTCTCGAACCAGACAGCATTCCCCTCAACTGTTTTTGACTCATTTGAGAGAGAGAGAGAGAGAGAGAGAGAGAGAGAGAGAGAGAGAGAGAGAGAGAGAGAGAGGACTGTTTAATTTTGATTTGGCCATGCAATACTGTGTTTCATGGGCCCTTTTATATACGTAAGGAAGAGAAGAGTGTCTTATGTGGGCCAAGGTGACATGGTGGTGCCACTTTCCACGGCTTCCCTGTCATGCTTTCATTGCTTTTCACAGAGCTTTGGAAATCAATATGGTGTAGTACCCTCTCAGACCTCTCTCCCTCATGGGGGTTTTAAAAAAGAAGACCAAGAAAGAAAACCCATTTTTCCTACCTAATTTGGTTGGCTTCAAAGACAAAAAGGAATTTGGTTTTCTTTTTGTACCAAAACCACAGCATTGAGACTTATTTGTTCTTAGAACCAAATTAAACCACAGCATTAATACTAGTACAAGGACAGATCAATAACTTGTCAAAGGCATTGACCAATTTGATATAGTTTGGTGTGAAAAAGATGATGACCATTTGCTATTGTCTTATTGCCTCAAATTAAGTAAAGATTTGGTGCAGATTTGAAGTCAAAGCAAGATTTTCTTTTGGCATGTAATTAAAGACTAGAAGAAATCTCCCCAACCTGCCCTGTTTGCCCTCTCTCTATGCAACCTATCTGATGTACATTATTCAATAGGGACACATGGCTTGTTCAAGCCATACATATGATGCAGCAGCATTAATCTTATAATTAATTAACGAATCTGTTTATATCTAGATAGATCATCAACATTATTAATTGTGGGGGTGCTCAACAATTAATGACTTGAACTGAATTAATGGATTGGATTTATGTATGATGATCTGATTAGGTGTCTAAAGGGTCTCTTTATTCTTTAGTTGATGATGGGTGGAAAAAAGCCTTAGTTCATTGATGAAGGGAATACTCGAAATAGTGTGATTCCAAGCTTAAATGGAAAGAAATACAGGTTGGCCTGCTAAAGCTTAAGCAGATCAACCAAGAAAGAAAAAAGAGCATGCAGTAGATGATGAGGGTGAGCTGTTATTTAAAGACTTGAAGTTGAATTGGGATATGGGTATTAAATTGTTTTACAGAATATCAGATACATATGTACCATCACATGTTACACATGTAGTGGGTTGAGATTTGAGATTGAGAAGCAAACATTTTGGTCCCATAGTTTTAATAGATCCTGATAGCTTATTAGGCAAAACAATTTGCTGTCTTTTACTTTCTGCAGAAGTACTTCTATTAATTCAAACATATGACTATACAAAATGATTTCCATTGGAATGAATGCCAAACCTACTTATTCATACATTAAATAAAAATAAAAAAACATTGGGCAAAGTAGTACATTTGCCATTTTCTGCAATCACCATTTAGGATTTTGGATACGTGAGCATGTAATTTGCATGCCAAGTTATGTCCTGCAGCACTATAATATAATATGATTTTCTGGCCAAATGTCTCAAAATTTTGTCTGCCAATTGCCGTGGCAATGTCGGATTTGTTCATTTTTAGGCCTATTTGAACCTCATTTATTTCTAGTAAATAGGAGGTTTTCATATAATCTACCACATCATTTGATGATTAAAATATCGAAATTCTTTTGGTAACTCTAATATTATTGTTACTCTATGTCTGCATCACGGGATGGTTGCTTACCAAACCAATTCAGTGAGTGTGGAGGATTAGGATTAATTAATCCCGTAGGATCTATGTACTTGCTCAACAATCTTATGTCGTCTTGAATTGTTCAAAACTAGATGTAAGCAGCACCAAAGTTACCGTGAATTTGATCCTCTATTAAGATAAGGGTTTTGATTTCGATTCTAACCAAGTTATTTTTTTTATATGGGAAGGGGGAATTCAAATTTGAGACCTCTCAATTATTATGGACAGAAATACACTAAACCAATATTTAGTTGGCATTCACAGGATTTAACAGCATTTTACAAGTAGCGAGTCAAGCCAATTCAATCCCAACGCCTCATTGCTTCAGACAAATTGGGAGTTGCCACAAGTAACCACCAAAATATGAAAATCGTGACCCACTAACCTAATGGTGATGTCCAAAGCTCAGGAGTTTAATTTAAATCATGCTGGTAGACATTGGGGGCAAATTGCAGTATACCTCAAAATGTGAGGAGCTGATGTCCACAATATATCCTTCTTTATGGGGGGTACAGTGGACGCACTACTCTTGCTTCTACCTTGGCTGATGTCAAATTTTCAATTTTGAAAACAAAACTCATAAATTTGAAAAATTTTGAAATGTTTTTTGGATGTTGGATGTTTTGATATATTTATTGGGTGCATACTAGCATTTAGAAGCTCCCCAAGAAAATACACAAACCAAACATATGGAAAAGGACTAGACATCTACTTCAAACCACAATAAATAACCCAAGGATCCCACTTTGACTCAATGACTAGACAAGCCTTGACATGTCATTTCCCAAAAGTTTATTTTTCCTTGATAGGCTCATAGGGAACTGAAATGGGAATTTGAGCTTGGAATATATTTGGAATGCAAATAGAATTGAATAAAAGAACTAACATCTGAACACACATTTTTTAAATTTTTTTATCAATATACAGATAAAGAAAAACAGGCAGTGAGAACTCAAGAACTTAAAGTGGAGCAAAATCTAAAGCCACCATCCTTTTGACTAGGAATTTTGTTTCCATAAATGGGGCATACTAGGCCCAAAAAGTCCTGTTTTTCTGTTCAATGACAATAACCCTTCACATTGGATACTTTACTCTCTCAGAGTATCTTTTTCTTTAAAGAACCTTTCATGATGAAGCTTATTGTGATTGGGCAAACCAAGGGATTTTCATCCCAACCAAGCACAATTTCCACCCTAAGAATGCACAGGTCTATGAGACCCTTGACTCTTCTTTTTATCTCTCTATTGTGGATACAGTGAGCAAACATCATTTCCCCGACACCATCATATATGTAAACTGGACATGTAAGTACACTATCTTCGCTGAAAACATGGATTTCTTTGTCACATAATGTTACAAAGTACTATATCTTGTAGAATCCTGACCACAAAAGAATGTTGACTCTCCCAGTACAATTTATATTTTATTCTATCTAGTGGGAAGACACTCGAAGATGGTGCCTCATTATTATTGTTTTCGCCACGAGAAGTTAAATACCAAAACAGATCGTTCTCCAACATTAATTAGAATATTCAAACAAGAGTACAAAGTCTTCTTGACAGATAAATAACTCTTCATATACATGAGTAGATATAAATTACAAAAGATGTACACTTATAAATTACACACAAACAATGCAACAAGTCACTGCTAGTTATAAAAATATAAGATGCAAATAATTTAGAGCAAGTCACAAGATTGAGACGGAAAATGAAGACTCTTTTCCTCTTATAAATTAGGAAACTCACCAGAAAACTCAGGATTGGACAAAAATGTCCATATGCTGTCCATTTAGGTTGGCTGGGATGAGCTTGCTAATCTCATCCACTTTCTTGGGCTCATCAATTAAATTGCAAACAGCATTACCATTTTGGATGTTGATCTGATTCTTACTTTTCAGGGAACCAGCACAAGTGGTGTCTTCTTTGTAGCTACTCATGCTATGACGATTTCCCTGACCAAAAGTTCCTTTCATTCTGCCTCCTTGGGATAATTTGACTGTATCACTGCAGCTCTTCCTTCGGCCAAGCTTTGGTGATTTTGCACGAGTTGGTGGCAGCTGGCATTCAGACAAAGGAAAAAAATTGAAAAACTTGAGCTGTCATATACACGTATTATAAATATAAATCAATTTCTTTGAACTTCTCTGCTAATTATGCGAATCTGTGGTTTCAAAATAGCATTTCAGAATCACATACAGGGTATGAACCAAATAAATTTTCTGTATGACCTTTTTAAGTTCAGTCTTTGGTGGAGGTCCCTCCTGGTAGAAGCTTGGCATCGGGTTTGCCTTAAACATTAAACTTTTTCTCAGTTGCTTAACAGCTAACTCCTTCTCTTCCTTGAAATTTCAAGATTATGAAGAAGACAAAAGGTGAAGAAGAAATTTATTAGAAACAATGTAACAGCAGACACCATCTGTTCAATGCCGCGGTCATGCCTGTGTGTGTGTGTGTGTGTGTGAGAGAGAGAGAGAGAGAGAGAGAGAGAGAGATTTTTGAGAAAGAATCAAACCTTGGTCCTTGCTTCACTTTGAGTTTTTTCAGCCTCCAGTGCTTGGTGTTTCTCCTCTAATTTTGAATAAAACTATAATATAGCAACATTATAGGGGCATTAAGTTGAATATTTAGGAACTAGGCCAATTACTCATAGAAGTAAAGAAATGAACTCCCCAAATAAAAATAGATGAAGGCACTACCTCCCTCCTTTTCTCTGCACGTTCACTGCATCTAAATGATGGAGCTGATGCAGCAGTTGTTCTGGACCTAATAGTCCGTGCAGATGCTACTGTGCTATGCATGTTCAAGGAATAAAATTCAAATTCAATGAGAAATCAGTAGTAGGAAGGAGATAAAGAGGCAAATGAATCAAGCTAAGACTTCAAAACATAGGATACGAGGAAGCAACAGAACAGGAATCTTCCTCATCAGGATGCTTCTTCTTATCAGGTTGCATTGGCTTCCTCAGTAACATAGGTGATATTGGCTGCATAGATACAGATGCGATCAAGAACTTTTACAACCTCAACATGGATAATCATTCTGATAGTTGAAGAAAAATCATTAGAAAAAGTTTTTCTCATCTTTCAGTATACAAGCTTCTAGGTACAGGGCAGGGATTTGTTACAAAGTAACTTCCAAAAGAATATACAACAACCAATAGATACATAGGGAAGGTTAAGATAACAAATAGTTTATCTAGGTTTAGTTGCAGCAGATACCTGGTTATGCTTTGTGGTATTAAGATGTCGCAGATCGCTTGTGTTAGATGATTTATTGGCACCATTGCCACAATCAAGTACAGCACTGAGTGGACGAGTTCCAATTGATGCACGCTTTTCAGTTGCTAAGGTAAATGGCTGTGGAACAGTATGCTTTGTTCTAGCATTTCCAGCAGCAGGTTTTGATGCATGATTAACAGATGCTCGTGACTTATTGCTATCCTTCGTTTTCCCAGAATCCAGTTGAACCTTCACCACAGGCTGGCCATGATCAGAACTTGAGCTTACTACATTCTGATCTTCATTAGATTTTTCAATATGACTCGGTTGAGAAATGTCAACAGAGTTTTCTGTAGTACATTCCTTCACTTCATAATCCTTTACTTCAGTGGTCTCTTCCAAATTTTGGGGTTCATGTTCTGAAATCGCATGATCACTGGGAATTCTTTCATGATTTGATTCATGAGAAACACCTTCTGAATAAACAACACATTCCGACTCCTTGTCCATGCAAATATCTGTAACTTCTATTCCCATTGCACTTGCAACACACAAGATAAACATCCCAATCATATCAATACTGTTATAGATTTATCTGGTGTGCAAACTAACCATGTTTGCGCCATATGCTCTTTCATTACTTTAACCAGTACAAATTTGTCATGATTTTGTGCTCACAATTTCAGTAAATAATGTAGTGCTTTAAGTCATGCAAATGCAGAGCAAGTTCACCTCAAAATCATACTCATAACTGAAAGATATTAGATACCATCCTTCTGGGAGAAAAAATTAATTTTCTTTTTACCAAAACGAAGAAGATGAAGAAGAGAGGGGAACAAAAGAAGATGCAAGAGTTCAGTCAATTAGATAGTATTATGAGAAGTTAAAATATAATGTTTTAAAGATTGCACACAAGAAGGCACACCACATGAAGAAAAAGTAGTATTAAAAAATACAAAGCAACCACAGAATAAGTGTTGTGGACAAATGTAACAGAAACAGTTTTTTTATGAGAGTTTTACTTAGAGGACAAAGGACTTGCTATACTATAATGACAAAGCCCCCTATATATAACTTTTCCCTTAAGTTAAAGTCAAATTGTCTTCATAAATGAACAGCCACTGAAATGATGTACGGTATAGATTTTTTGTCCTGCAGATGCAAATTTCATTGATTAAACTGGGTCCATGCTGCCATCGATTCATAGTCTAATGGTCTCTCTTTCTCTTTCAACATTAATACTTGATTTGTACGAGACTACTTGTCAAAATTTTGCCATGAGGAAATACTTGTATACTAATTTTTCTGCAGATGAATAGAGATTACTTTGAGGTAGCACAAGAAAATAGTGCTCAACCAAACAATATATGAAAGCAAGTGATCAAAGATGATAAAGAATACAAACAATTCAAAAGCATTTGCTAACTATGAAACGGGATGTTAATTATTTAACAAAAAGAAGCAAGAAACAAAATCATTTGTTTTCCTAACAACCAAAGATGAAAAGACAAAAAAGGGGAAGAACACTAAAGAGACATCAAAGAAATATTAAAAAATAGGTAGGTATGCTCAACCCATAATTCTAATGATGAGTCAACTTAACAGTTAACACCTGGGACATCGCCAAATATAGTCGGAGGAAAAGGAAAAGAAATATACTGCGAGGTGTTTACAAAGCAAAAGAGAATCACTTTGTACTAAAGGTAAATACAATAAGAATCAATTTTGAGACTTGAGTATTTGCTTATGATAGAAAAACAAAAACAAGGAGATTTCACCAAATATAGAATCTATCCAATAAACAAAGTCACTCATTTACTCATGGTTACCTTCACTTTCAAATTTATGGAAAACTGAAGCATTATGTAACCATATACTGAGCTTAAGTTTGAAAGGTATAAGGATATTACAACTCAATTTTGTGGAGAAAATACAAACAAAAAACTTCTAATGTTCCAAACAAACACCAAAAGAGCATATGCAAGAAATAAAAAAAAATAAAAAAATGATATTCCTGCTTAATTGGGAAAAAAAAAAAAGAGAGAGAAAGAAAAAACACTCAACCCAACTGAACCCAATACAGGCACTAGCTTTGACTGAGGAAATAAATTCATTTTTCTTCAAAAATCAGGCATTTTTCTTTGACACGGACACACACACACACACACAGAGAACAAATATAAAAGCAAACCCATTTCACCTAAAATGGGCTGAATTGTAATAAATAATTAAGCACATTTGAGTACAGGCTTTTGCCTTCTCATGCCCCAGATACTAAGAATACACTAAAATCCAAGCATTCCGTCTCTTTTCCATGCTACATTTTCTCAGCACCCAAACAAAGATCTACAGTGATAGCATTCACACACAAAACCAAACAAGTACATATGCATACACATATGTGTAAACAACAGATTCAGGAATCTAGGTATTCATATTGAAGCAGAAAAACCAAGCTAAATGCGCATAGAAACAGAACCAAAAAACGGATCAAACAAAACGACATCGCACGAATCAGTACTACATTCCATGCATTCACAAGCATTTGAAGCAGATCGAAGAGAATGTGGCAGATGTGGTAATTTACTCACAGTTTTAGTCCCAAGTTTGGAGAGGGGCTTTCCACCCAGCGTCTCTCTGTGTCTGTGTGTACACGGGCCTTGTCTCGCCTTATCGAGCTGTTTATGATTTCGAGTGTGTGTGTGTGTAACTGTGTATGCGGGTGTGTGTTTTGGTTCTGTTGCTTTCTTATATGCGCAGTGCCTCATCAGCATTAACGCCGTTTGTTAACGGCGGCCTACTCATCCTTTTTCTTTTTAAAGGAATTTTCTTTCCAATTCAATTTTCATAATTGAAATTTGAAAATGACAAATATGACAAATAAAAGAGACTTTTGGGAAAAAAAGACAAATAAAAGAGACTAGGATATATGGAGGATAAAATTAAAATTAAATGCTATTCTTAAACTTTTAACTTTTAGTTTGTATTTTTAAAACAATATTATTAATGTTTTTTCTCCTTCCTTGTTTGCTTCTCTTATTCCATGTCTGTTTTAATCTCTATCTTCACTCTTTCTTTAATTAAAAATAAAAATTATGTGAGGGGAATAGAATGATTAATTAGGATAAATAAAGAGTTTAATTTCCAGAAATGTAACTAAAAAATAAAATTATGTGGGGCTGATATTTTTATTAGGTTTATTTTTGTTTGATTTTTAGTGGTTGAGTCCTGAACGAGAGTTGAATTTTCCCTCCTTTCTAAATTTTAGCTCCTTTTATATCCAAAGCAAAGATAAATATATAACGTTATAACATTGGATCCTAATTCTTTTTTATAAATTAATTTTTAGTGATCAAATGTTGGGATCTAATTAATAGTTCTCCTTTCAATGTCGTATTAAACTATTGAAGTATTTGTTTTTTTTCTTTTTAATGAATGTTGTACTTACTAATCTTTGTTTAGAAAGAAAGACAATACCCTCTCGCAGGGCTACTCTTTGGTTTGGTTTTTACCGAACCAATCAACTACCGATCGAATTTTTTTGATTTGGTATACCAATTTTCATAATTCGAAAATTGGAAATTCGAAACCGAAAAAATTTGAAAAAGTTGATTTGGTTTTGGTAAAAACAAAAAAAAGTTGGTAAACCGACCGATTACCGAAAAATTATTACGGAAAAAAACTGAATCAATTATTACCGAAAAAATTGAAATATATACAAAAAAAAAACTAAAATAATTACCGAAGTTTAGTTATATATGTTTATATAATACTATTATGTTAGTGGTACAATAAATATTAAACTATTAATATGTTAAATAACTATAAGAAAATATAATTGTATAATGTTATCATATTAATATTATCAAAAGTGTGAGTTAAGATATAGAGTCATTCTCTAATAAAGTAAATGTTATTATTTTTAGGAAAATAAGAATTTCATCTTTAGGTAAGTAATGCATATATATATATATATACTCATATTTATCGGTATATATATATATACTAAATTAATATGATATGTACTAATATATATTATTAAACTAATTATACTAGTATATATTATTACTAATATTAATATTATTGCAATTAATACTAGTCCTATACCAAACTAACAATACTACTCGTACAAATATATATATTCATCAAATATTATATTTTATGCATCCTATTTGATTAAATTTTAATTTATATTGGTATATAATAATTAGTATTATTATAATTAAATCGAAGATATACTGAAGTAAACTAAAAATAAATCGAAGATATACCGAAGTAAATCGAAAATGAACCAAAAGTATCCGATACAAAAATTACCGAAATCAAACCAAAAACTGAAGTTTACCAAAAAATACCGAAATTGAAAAATACCAAATTTTTTATTTTAGTTTGGTAAGCCCCAATACCGATATGAATCGACTGATGGGCAGCCTACCCTCTCGTTTTCATTTTAATTTGTTTTAAAAAGAAACATAAACGTTGAACCTTTATTTTTAGATGTGTTGGTATTACAAAAAATAAAAAATAAATATTAGCATGTGTCAGCAACACGAAAATGTTAGCACATACTACATAGAGCAACTTAGCCAAAAATAAAAACATATATCAAAGCTCTTTTTTTTTTTTTTTTTTTTTTTTTTTCTACCTGGGTTTTATAGAAATTAACATTTTAAAAAACTTAAACATCCCATTTTAGAAATTGTGAAATGCAAGAGAATTGACCAACTACAAGCATGGTAAATGTAAACTAACTTAATTGCAACTTGTTGAACTATAAATACATGATGTGTAAAATTCGTATACGATTAACCTGAAGCCTTCATAATATTCATACGTGACGTTTAGAGAACATTGACAGAGGTGTTGTCAAATAATTAATTATGAAGAAGAGGAGATGTTCATGTCTTAACCAGAAAGCAATAAGAACAGACGTTCCATCCATAATTATTGCTTAAGAGTTAGGCCCCATCCTTTGATTATTCCTGCTTAACCCTTTTGATAAAGCCCTAACAACCTCTAATTAATTTAACATCCCTCTCTATCTTGCTTTAAATACCCAAAATACCCATGTTTGCTTAAACCACATTTAAGTATTTAACAGCTATTTTAGTCGGGCCATTTTCTTGGTGTTCCAACAAGCTTGTCCCACTTTTTAATATACTATTTCATCCATTGATATAATGTGGAGTCTGTTTCTATGATATTGAACTTAATCGAGATATTAGGTATATTTAATTTCTTTATTTTGTTAATTCATTTTTTGAGTTTTAAATAAAATTTCAGACTTTAAATATAAGAGTAAATGTTATAAGCCGCTAGAGCCCGCTCCAAGCTCTCATTAGTCTCATCCATCTTGATTTTTTTATTGTAATAGTTAGACTCAACAACACAAATAGAACAATTCAAATACAACATCATGATGATAAATATGAGACTAACAAGAGTTATTAAAGTCTCTCTTATATTTTACCAAAAAAACAAAAAAAGTCTCTCTTATAAAATTTGAACTTAATTGAGACATACTACAGAGCGAAGAGAAATGTCACTATACTAAATGATAATTAACTATAATTAATCATAGTTAATATATAATATATGTGTTAGCCAAAATTAGGATTGCTCTGATTTGAAATGGAATATTATTTTAATTTTCTTTGCAACAATTTGAGATGACTATAAATTTGAGCCTCCTATGAAATATGAACCAATATGAGGGGCGAAAAAGAGGTTGATCAACTGCTCAAAATTTAATTTAATTTTTTTAAGGGACAAATGTTTGTTAAACTTAAGCATAAAATATGATTCTTTTGTTTTCAATTACGTTGTTGTATGCTTGAACATTTGCTTAAAATATTTGTTCTTGAACTCTTGATTGACCTTTTCCATATATGTCATGCAACTGATTTCTATTGTTTTTTTACTTACTACATTACAGTATATAATATATACGACCATTGTGGTTCAAACTTATGCCTCATAGAGAAAACTATATGATCTTAACCATTAATGTGTCCTCTAATTGGGACTTGCAATTGATTTGCTGCACTTGCGATTACACATCTTAACTATTTATGCATGCAAGACCCACATGGATCCACACATATATATGTATTTAAATATATTGTTGATATATCTATTGTTGTAGGAAGTATATATAGAAAACTTAATTGCAAGTAACATGGTATACAAATATATCTCAGGATGGACCCATCACCCATGACATGCTAGATATATATTTTGGAAATTAATCAATAGTATTTACAAAAAACTTTATACAGATATATATATATATATATACGAGTGATATTATAGATATCAACTATTATCCTAATTTTTTAAATGTTAACTAATTTGGTAGTATTTTATTTGTTTAATAACCGAGTCCATTCTAAATCTTATGTAATGCAGGCTGAGAGCTAGTCACAAGTGGCAACTCTATTTGCGTAGAAATGAAGATCGAATACGACATGCATTCTTAAACAAGAGAATCAACTGATAATTATATAAGCATGCATGCAGTGGGTGAGAGGACACGGGTGTAAATTAAGAGTCTAAACAATTGTGGGGTGAACCGAAAGCGAGGGCATAATTGAGGTTAGTGGGTAGTTGAAGGCCAATTAATTTGTATATAATGAAGATTATGGAGCAGATAATGCGAGAGTAGACACGGTGACCCCCCGTAGGTGGGTGTATTGTGAGCTGTGAGGCTTATGACTTTTTGCGTTGTTGTTGGAGAAAGAAAGGGTGCCATTTAAGGCATTTAGGCATGTATATATGAACAAAATAATTTTGTGGGACACTCATGATTGGGACCCCCACCTCTACCCTCATATCACGGCTTCAATATTCAACCACAAGGGGAAGGATCACCGCGGGGTCCCACATATATATGTTGTGTCCCACACAACGCCCAAGGATTTATCTACGATGCAAATATTGCATCATATGTACACTTTTTTTAGCTTTTGGGTGTTGACAATGTCACATTTTCGCTACTATAGTATAGATTTTTCATAACTAGATGTGTTTGTATAGCATAAGATGTATTTTATAAATAATGAATATGCGATAAAACTTTCATGTGATATATTATTCACTGCATGATAGTTATATTGTTAAGCTCGAATGAGTGTAACTCAAAACACCTACACCTACGGTACATAGAGTTTAAGTTGGATAAGGTTGGAACCAAACTTTTTTCTTTTTCGGTCTGCTTAGTTGGTACCAAACTTGATCGTCACTTTAGGGTATTCACATATAGAGAGAGAGAGAGAGAGAGAGAGAGAGAGAGAGAGAGAGAGAGAGAGAGAGAGAGAGATGATTGTGGTACGACCTTTGGGAATCATCTGGAGTGGGCGGTCTTCATGGGGATGATTGGAACAAGAAGACTCAAATACTCAATGCCAATGGCCTCAAGATCTGGGATTTTATTCGACCGAAATAATTGTTATTTCTTTTGGGCCAAGTTGGTCTACTGGCTACTGGTGAAGGGTCATGTTACATTCCATTGACATTTTGAATGACATGATTAATTTGTTAGCAAGAGCATGGCTTATCCTTAGTATTCTATTTCTATGAATAAAAGTCAACACAAGTGGACTTAAGAGACATCAAGGAGAAATAAAAAATAGAGAGAAATAGAATTTTTCTCCCATGCGGCATGTAAGTGAGTGTCGAGCGTTTAAATATTTATTTACATCTTGTAATTTTACCGTATCTAATATCCACATTAAAAAACACCTTAAGTAACATGAGCTTTTCAAACAATTTGACAAGTTATGCTCACTATTAATTTAAACTATTAATATACTTATTTAAATATATAGTTCAAATAAAAAAAGTGAATTAGTAATATTACGTAATTATACGTGGATAAATCAGGAAGCATTATCCTTTTGCTATAGCTCATTGAAGTTTGTACTGAAAAAAGTATTGTATTTTAAGAATTCTCTGTGGGTGATTAAGCCCAAAAAGGATCTCGGCCCAGAAAAAAAAGCCCAAAAAAATAATTTTGGGCTTAATCTTACATTTTATTTTGGGTCAAGACGAAATACAAATATACAATGGACCCGAAATGCCCCAAATGAATGGCCCATTTTAATGGTCCTAGCTATCATGCATTCATGCCCAATGAAAATGATAACATTGCAATTATAAGAAGAGCGTAAGGGCGAATCTAGGGGTCGGCAATGGGCCGGGCCGGGCTGGCCCAGGCCCAATCTTTCGGGCTCGGGCTTGAATTACAAGAGCCCAACAGAACTTTCGGGCCGGGCCGGGCTG
Organism: Dryas octopetala; assembly: GCF_963921425.1. Taxonomy (NCBI): domain Eukaryota; kingdom Viridiplantae; phylum Streptophyta; class Magnoliopsida; order Rosales; family Rosaceae; genus Dryas; species Dryas octopetala. Next base: position 20,449,229 of record NC_141367.1, on the reverse strand, counting down.
GGCTTGGGCCTGAATACACAAATCCGAAGCCCACCCATCGGGCTTGAGACTAACGGGCTTTAGAGCCGGGCCGGACTAGGCCCGAACGGGCAGCCCAATAGGCCCGAACGGGCAGCCCAAATTAGGCTTTTTTGGCTTCTCAAATTGCTTAATTTATTGCCTAATTTATGTCAATTATAACTATAAAACTTAGCAGATGACTAATTCATTGGTTTTAACTTGCCAAAATTTTGCAATGTCAGCTCCCAAAGTCACAATTTAACAAGTTAACAACATATAATTTAATTATAAATAGAGGGAGAAATGCATCACTATAGAATGTGTACATCCCAACTAGGTTGGCACCTACACAACCTATCTATCATTTGCATTTCACATGTACATCCCAACTAGGTTGGCACATACACAACCCTCAAAACTGAAATGTATTGATTTAATTATACTAAAAGTAACAATATGCAGTTATGAGTTATGGTGCTTAACTCCTTATGGAGTTTACAAATTACAAACCAATAGTGAAACTGAAAAAATAAAATCAGTTAATCAGGTGGCTGATTCAGCAGGGGAAAGGGTCTCTTCTTCAACAAATTCAGGTCTTGATAGCTTGATATTCATTAGATCCTCTGCCCAATCCTCCTCTTGAGCAGCCTCTTGCATTCTTGCCTCAGCTAAGCGCCAATCTTTGACGCAGATTAGAGCTTCTGTAGTGTTCGGACTCAAGCTAGCCCTCTTCTCCGATACCACTCTACCACCTGCACTAAAAGCAATGGATTCATGGATTCCAATTACACTAGACTCTGGGTGAGTAGAAATCCTAAAAAAACTACCAACAAATAACCAGAAAATAACACTACCAGCAAAAAAATACCAGCAAATAACACTACCAGCAAAAAAATACCAGCAAACTGCAAATAACACTACCAGCAAAAAAAAATACCAGCAAACTGCAAATAAACATCAGATCTTATCATAAAAAAAATACCAGCAAACTGCAAATAAACTGAAATTCAGCAAATTGCCATTTGCCACTCACACAGCAGCAGCACCAGCACCAACACAAGAGGCCAACTCCTACACAGGACAGCTTCACCACAAGCTATTAATCTTCACCACAGCTACACACACAACAAAAAAAAACACAATTAGTGAAACAGTGATTAATTTTTTGCTGAAATCACAAAAATGACAAAGGGAGGCAAACTGGCAGGAAAATGACTTAACTTAAATCACAAAGGGAAAATGACTTACACTTACACAGTTACACGCAAAGGGAGGCAAACTGGCAGGGAGCTTGCGGCGGAGTCGCTGGTGCGAAGGTGGCGTTGCGGTGGTGCTCGGACTGTCTGAGCGATAGTGCTATCAACTATCCGATCGCAGTTCAGATCTCGATCTAATCATTAATTGATCGGATCGAGTCCGATCGATCGGAGTTTGGTGGGTTGGGCTTGCTTTCTGGAGAGAGGCTGGGTTGCTGGGTAGCCTGGGTTCGATCGGAGTTGGGGGTGGCGAGATGGTGAATCGGTGATGATGGTGATGATGGAGAGAGGCTGAGACTGAGTGAACCCTAGGAGAGGCCGAGAGGGTCTGAGAGTCTGATGTTGAAGGGGTTAGGGTGGCGAGATGGTGAATCGGGGTTAGGGTGGCGAGATGGCGAGATGGCGAGATGGGGTTAGGGGTTAGGGTGTCTGAGAGGCCGAGAGTGAACCCTAGAAAAACCTCACCCCGAGAGTCACGAGGCGGCGAATGCGATGGGGTCTGAGGTGGCGAGATGGTGAATCGGTGATGATGGTGATGATGGAGAGGGTCTGAGAGTCTGAGAGAGTGATGATGGTGATAATGGAGAGGCCGAGAGGGTTTGAGAAGTGAGAAGTTTGAGAGTGTGAAGTTTGGCGAGATCACTGATGTTGAACTGTTGAAGGAGGCGGCGAATGTTGAGAGTTAGGGTTACAGTGAAAGTGTGAGAGTGTGAGACTTAGCTTTATATACTTATGACTTATCTTTAGGGTTTAATACTTTAATATTTTATTAGTTTAGGGTATTTTGGGGTTTGGGCTTAGGGGTTTGGATGAGGTTTGGTCCGTTTGGATGGGGTTTCAGGGTTTGGATGGGGTTTGGATTTTTTAATTTTATTACATGTGTAATATATGCTTTATTATATATTTTATTACATATGTTTTATAAACAAATGATGCAATTGTGTTTTTAACGATCTGAACCGTTCAAATTTTAATTTCTCACTCAAAAATAATTCATGCAAAAAATTATCTCGATCGGAGATGTAAAAATGACGTAACGGTGGTCGAATTAATGAACGATCGTTGTTTTTCTAATGATAATCAAATGGGTAGATGAATTCCGATTTTGCTGATTTTTTGTAAGGATGATCTTTGACTATGAATATAGAAAATGAACGGTTCAGATTGTTGAAATCACGTTGTGGTCTTCACAATTATGAAAACAATAAGGTTTCAACGAGAAAGTTATTAGAATTATACTCTTCAACTCTTCAAGTGTATTTATATGTAGAAGCTCATATATCGATCGTGTTTTCAACGATCCGAACCGTTCAAGTTTTAGTTCCCCACTCAAAGAGAATCCTTGCAAAAAATTAGCTCAATCAGAGATGTAAAAATGACGTAACGGTGGTCCAATTAATGAACGATCGTTGTTTTTCTAATGATAATCGAATGGGTAGATGAATTCCGATGTTGCTGATTTTTTGTAAGGATGATCTTTGACTATGAATATAGAAAATGAACGGTTCAGATTGTTGAAATCACGTTGTGGTCTTCACAATTATGAAAACAATAAGGTTTCAACGAGAAAGTTATTAGAATTATACTCTTCAACTCTTCAAGTGTATTTATATGTAGAAGCTCATATATCGATCGTGTTTTCAACGATCCGAACCGTTCAAGTTTTAGTTCCCCACTCAAAGAGAATCCTTGCAAAAAATTAGCTCAATCAGAGATGTAAAAATGACGTAATGATGGTCGAATTAATTAACGATCATGGTTTTTTTAATGATAATCGAACGAGTAAATGAATTCCGATTCGACCGATTTTTTGTAAGGATGATATTTGACTATCAACATATAAAATGAACGGTTCAAATTGTTAAATTAATGAACAATCATGCCATCATGGTTTAATAACTTCAATTATAGTTGTATTATAAAAATTGTATATGCACATATACATTTATGTTTTATTATAGTTGTAAATTTGTAATGTTGTATATAATTTTAAAAGTTTATTATTTATGGTATTACATACTTACATAGTATAGTTTACACTATTACTATTTAGTATTTACTAACATTATAGAATTATATAATAACTTAATAAACATATTAATAATTTATTAGAATAAACAAACGAAAAACCTATTAAATATGTTATGATTCACCAATTAGACAAATAAACTAGTTAGTTCAGTTGGTTAAGAGTTGAAATTTGTTCTATGAGGTCTCAAGTTCGATTTAGAACATAGCCAAAATCCTATATTTTTTTTTATTGAAGATATTAAACGGGCTTTGGGCTATGGGCTTCGGGCTTTGGGCTTTGGGCTTTGGGCTTCGGGCCGGGCTTTGGACCGGGCTTTGGGCGGGCTTTGAGCGGGCCTAAGCGGAGCGGGCTTTGGGCGGGCCGTGGGTTTCAAGGGGATGGCCCAAGCCCAACCCAAAAAATTTTCGGGCCGGCCCGGCCCGGCCCAAATGTCGGGCCACATCGGGCTTCGGGCCCAATGGGCTGGGCGGGCTTCGGGCCTTGGGCTATTTGGTGAGCCCTAGGCGAATCTGTCACTGAGAAATTAAGCAACAAACCACAACTTGGCAACTTGCCTAACCGAACCGTTAGATTATAAACCGCCTAAACGTTCCAACCAATCAAACGCATACACGCGTCACTCCCTCATTGGACAATCACACACACGGCCCGCCCATATAAACGACCTCCCATCACACTCTCACGCACCGTAACTCACATTTTCACAAAAGCCTCTTCAACAAATTTTCCCGCCCTTTTACACAGAGAACTGAGAGAGAGAGATTCAATGGAGGCGAGTGCGATTGATGTTGTTACAGAGGGCATTAAGGCCATGGAGGTATCGGACGCCAAGAAGATCGCTGGTGTTGCCGGCGGTGATGGCGGCGTTGAGGCCAAGACTGCAACTACTGCTGCTGTTGCTATTGCTACTGAGTCTGATCCGAAGAAGAAGAAGATCAAGAACAAGAACCGCCGAATCCATGTCTCCGGCACCAAGCGACCTCTCTTCTTCTACTGCAATCTTGCTAAGGTATATAGATGTTTGTTGATACACATGTACATTTCTCGATCTCGCTTTTCTTGGATCATATATGCGTGTTTGGTTGTTCGGAAACCAGGGGATAGAAAATTGACGCTGATTTGTGTTTTAATTAATCCTTTCGTGTGCTGTTTGGTTAAGTCTTGATTTGATTAATTGGAGAATATTGTGTTGTTGAACGTGAAGTTAATTGTTGGGTTCATGCATGTTTGGTTGTTCAGAAACCAGAGGAATTAAGGAAAACGGAGGCTAATTAGATTTTATTATTTTAATTAATAATTTATTGTACTGTTTTTTTGTTAAATTTTGTTGTATTATTCATAATAGGAAAAGATTTTCTAAGTATGATTGGAGATCATTGGTTCTTGAAGGTGAAGTTAATTGTTGGACTCATGCATGTTTGGTTGTTCAGAAACCAGGGGAAATAAAATGGAGGCTAATTGGGGTTTAATTAATACTTTCTTGCACTGTTTTGTTAAATTTTCATTGTACTAAATATTCATAATAGCGAAGATTTGTGGTGCTTTAGGATTATTTTGGGTTCTTGAACGTGAAGTTAAATTAAATTTCAGTCGAATGATATTTGCGCAGTGATTTGGGTTCCTCCAATTTCATGCTTCTAGTTTTAATGCACATTCGTCTTGGAGTAAACTATGATCTTCTTTCTAATGGAGCTTTCATTAATGTAATCTATTCCTTTGTTGCAGAGGTACATCAAGCAGTACAATGATGTGGAGCTCTCTGCCTTGGGCATGGGTACAACTTCTTGCATCCCCCATTTTTTTTTGTTTCATGTTAATTTGTTTTCCTTTTTGCATATTAATTGTTTCCTTTTTTACATATTAATTTGTTTCGTTTGTATTAAAGCAGCCATTGTTTAACATCTTGCACTTGGACCACTATCTGTTATTGTTTCTTTAATTTTGTTATGATCAAGCTTCAGCATGTTGTGTTAACTTGTGAGTTACATGGTACAGCTATTCCTGCTGTCATCACAATTGCTGAGACTCTGAAACGCAATGGGTTTGCAGTCCAAAAGAGTAAGTCAAACCTGTTCCATTAGTACCTATTTCATTTCCAGTATTTGGTTAATATGATAAACATAATGGTTGCTTGTTTTGGGGGTAATGGAACAGGTATAAGCACCTCTACTGTGGGCTCAAAGGATGATGAAAAGGGACGGATTGTTCAGAAGGCTCAGGTTGTTTAATTTCTTTCTTTGAATTAATCTGGGCTTTGTGCATTTTACTTGTCAAAATTGTATGCTATTTATTCCTAAGTGTCCTTCTTTTTCTGTCACATAGATTGAGATTTTGCTGGGCAAGGCTAAAAAACTCGAGGAGACCACTGTTGCTGCAGCATGAAGGCTCGTGACTCAACAATACCATATCACATAGTGGCAGCTTTGAATTTCAGAAATTTCTTCTTTCAGTAAAGTTCAATTCATTAGCATAATCATGTATATGATAGATATATTGATTAGTCGGGGCAGATCAAATGTAAGCTTTGGATCTGCATGCATGTTTTCTTACGTGCACTTTGCTTCTAGTCTTTGATTACTGGGATCTGATGATATGACATACTTGATGCATAAATAATAGCATGTTTACAGAGTTTTTAAAACCCTCCCTCTCTCTCTCTCTCTCTCTCTCTCTCTCTCTCTCTCTCTCTCACACACACACACACACACACACACACATTGTCTTGTTAGAAAAGCAGTCAAACGTGGAGGTTGATTTTCACTTCTCTTTCCATGTAAAGAGTCGTTAGAATTATTTTTCTTTATGATTTATATGCAAATTGGCATTGTCTTTAATTATGCACAGTACCCATTCAAGTAGTTATGGTGGCACAACATAGGGGATACCCCAAATATGTAAAGTCACTAAAGTACTGTATCCACCTAATTACAAGTACAACAATAATGGAAGAAGCATCACTGCAATGACAGCTTCGCAAGGGTCAAGGCTAATACCTTGACCCCATTAGATATGTCCTGAATGGAGGAATATTCTTCAGGCTTGTGGCTGTAACCTGCAAAAACCAAATGGATGTCACTATAAACTAGCGTTGCATTCATCTCATGCAAATTTTCTCATAATGCATATGGCACATGCTTTTAACAGTAAAAAATAAAATTATTCATCTGCTTTTTAATCTCATAATTCAGATTAAAGATTAACATCCTTATTTGGAATGTTTCAATGAAATAAAAACACTGCCAGTTCACTGAGAGAAATTAAGGGTAGGTGCTATTAGTCTATTATTCGTAGAAAAAGAGAGAAAATTCTACCTTTGTAACATGGAATGAATAGCATACCCATTGGAGATACTCTGCAACAATGTAAAAATACATTATCAGAATCTAATTGCGGTAAAAAAGAACTATGACATTCTCTCCGAATCTCCTCACATTAGGTAGGTCGTAGAGCAATTTTAAAGTTTTATAGCATCCTAAGTAGCCCTTGGTGGAGTACCAATAGACACATACTAAAGAGCTCAATTGGGATGAACATCTGACAAAACATTGTATGAAGATAGCCTTGTGTACTTAAAAAGGTGGAACTTCCAGAGGCTCTCTCTCTCTCTCTTACCTGGCCATGAATAGTGAATCATGGTAAGCTCGGCTAATTATCAACTTGTGAGTTAAGTTTAGCTCTTTTGATGAAGCTTCCATTGCCTCAATTATTGATTTCTCAGAAAGTGCCGGTGGATCCTGATTTATGATTTTGAATTCTGATAGACTGACCCCGCGATTTTTGGCTATAGTAATTGCAGATTGATGGATTTTCTCAATTGCAATGTTTCTTCGCTCTTCATCGATGTCTCTTGTGTCTGCAAAATGAAAAATATAATATAAACAAAATTTTAGAAATACATATAAACACATCCAAAATATTAATATCCATATTGCTCAAATTATGGAAAAGATATGAAGCAGGGTCATGTATAACAGTATAAGATGATCATTTCAAACTTCAGTAAAATTAACAACTACAAAATATCGTAGGGAAAAACCAACTTGGTATAAATTTGAATGTTGTACTGGAGAAGTTATTGACAGAAAGCATACCAATTTCCAGATGTGATTTGCTTGGGATGCTGTTGATGGCTCCAGGATGTAGCTCCAGAATACCTTGTACAAAAATAATTATTAATTTAACAAAAATAGCCAGACTGAGAGAGTTAAAAAGTTCCGTGCTTAGGTACGAAGGAAACACAACTTACCAACTGTACCAACAGTATCAATAGATCCAGATTCTAATACATGTCTCTCAACAGCTAGCGCTAACTCTGCAGCTGCCAGTCCAGCATCATTTCTGGTCCAAATGATGCAGAAAACCAATTATGCTTTATGTTTGATGCAGCATCTAACATTAGAAAATATAATACTGCTGATGCAGCATCTAAAACTTGACAGTCACAGTAATTCTTGGAAGAGACTTAAAATGAGCATAGACAAATTATGAGATATTGTAACTGCAATAAATAACCAAAATAAATTTTCTAAAATGATTATTAGCAAAATAAAAACCTCAAGTGAGTCATGGGCAAAAAAAAAAACCTCAAGTGAGAAAACTACACAGAACAAGGAAATATCACACAACCAAAAATAATTAGTTTAGCTACATGAATCATTTCCTAACATTCTTGGGGAAATATCACAAAGACTGGACAGGGGACAGTTCATATAATCCTGGACCTCTTTAACAAGAAAGGTGTCTTAGTTGATATAGTCCTCTTACAGCCTGTGGAGACGAACAATCTACCTATGTGGCATTAGGACAGCACCCGCATGGCCTCCATTGCCTTGAAAATCCACTTTTATACTTGCGGGGGCTGCAATGGCAGTTACTATGCCAATTGATATACCTGGATCAGAAAGCACACTGTGTTGACGGACATAATATATCATACCTAATGTTAGTAATATATGTGTAGAAAGGCCTACCTTCTTCCTCCAAAATGGGGCCCTGCTCAATATGCAATTCCAGAAAAGCAGAGTAGCTTCCTTTCTTTAAGAACACACTCAATAAATCATCTTGATTATTAGTGTATCCAGCAGATTGTGCAGCATCTAAGAAGGAGATATTTTGACCATCAAATGTTGTCTTCAGAGCTTCAACAAGTGCTTCACTCCCTGCCATTAAGCGGCTGCACATTTTTTTAATCACATATGAGGAAACTCAAAATAGAATGGAATTATGAAAAATACATCTCATTGTTGAAACGAACCCAAAATTTAAAATTTAAAATTTAAAATTTTAAAAGAAAAAGTTAGAAAAGTAACCGAAACATTAGTACAGCTTCTAGTGAGTGAAACTGTAAAGAGGTAGTGATCCTGACCTTCCCAGACAGCTGATTCCAAAGCGGGTAGGCTCTTCTGAGGTGAACAAGATAACTTCTAGTGATCGTTTAGGTTTGAACCCAGACCTGCCATGCAGCCAGGAGCATAACCACAAAGAGCAGAAACAACATTTCACCTTGGGAATACCATATACGAAATATTAAAGGATATGATTCATAGGGATGTTTTCCATTATCAATACTTCCAAAAGGTTATAGTAATCTACACAATATTCTCGTTTCATTAGTATTTTATGTAGGACATAACATGTTTGAGGCCTTATCCTTGTCTCCCTCGCCAGAGACTGCCAATGATTTGAGTTAAATTATTATAATTTGCATCATTAAGTTTTTGAAACAATAATTCAGACCTACAAGGTGATACATGAAAACCAAGAGACTATGAAACCCTGTTGCTGTAACCTAATGTTATAATGTTTTTGGAAGGGATAGGTCTTCCCATTCAGACGTCATCAATTCATGCTTGCTTACAAATGTTGAACGGATACATTATAGAGAGAATGTCTCCTAGTACCAAATCAAGCATGCTAAGGCTCCAGGTTTGCCCACATCAATTCAGATGGAAATTTATTTTCATACGTTTAAATTTTTAAATCCAAGGTGCATATAACATCAGTCAGGAAAGTTGCAAACCTTTTTAGTACATTGATGGCTTCTATAGCACCTAAAACACCCACAACCCCATCATACTTTCCAGAGTATGGAATGGCATCAATGTGAGAACCCGTTGCAACTGCAGAAAGCTCTGGGTTAGAGCCTTCCCTGTATATAGGAAAGCAAGACAAAGAGCATGGTCAACGCAACTTAATGAGGCAGAGATGCTAATATGAAGAACAATGTAACCAGATAAACAACATGATATAAAGAACAATGTAACCACATAAATAAGGCAGATATGATATGAGCTTAAGTACTCATGAAACAAAGTATAAGAAATTAGGTTCTCTTAAAAGTTATAGTTGTATGATATAAGAGCAAATAGAGCAAAATTTCAGCCTTCACGGTAAAGAGGACAAAATTCTTGCAAAGAAGCAGATATTTGTAATGAACAAGAGAGACCAAATCAGTCGATAAAACTGTTTTCCTTTTTTTTTTTTTTGGTTTTTTTTGTTTCTGAATTTCCCTATTATCATTTTAAGCAAGCTAGAGGTATTTCATCACAAAATCTGACAACTATAAGTGTTGATTTAAAATTTCCATTAAGATTTTATGTGCTTGAGCTAGTCTAAACCCCACTTGGACATGCATACCACGATGAACAAATTACGAAAAGTAACCAATATATAAGCAGGCATGACAACAAATCTTGCAATACAATTTTAAATCTCAGCCACATGCTAACCCTGATGTAAAGATAGATAACAGCTTAGAGTTGTAACAGCCTCAGAGGGTGGCATTCTTACAAGAAAAAGCCTGTCCCTTTATGCTATCACTAGAGAAACAAAGAGTTAATGGCCTAAAAGAAAAGAGAGAAACAAAAAGTGAAGTATCCTTTTTATTATGCCTATATAAATTTCCTGCGTATTTTACATGTAATTTAACGTATAAATTAATGATTCCATCCATAAAGATAGGCACCTATGTGACTGACACCCTCTTGTTAAGGGGATTCAGGACATCCTGTGTAATTGGAATGATCAAAATCCACAATCTATTGGATTTGACAACTTCCTACCTCATCCGGTGGAAAGAGGATTAAGTTGTTTTACAGATCAATTCTCTAGAAAGAAGCCATACTAATGCACACTAAAGGACTTAGTCAGAAAGACAAATGCACTAAAATTGGTGCGACTGATGACATTACTTGAGGACTAAATCTCTGTATACATAATCTCCTTAGATATATTAAACATGATGTCAATGACATAATGAACTTTATTATATTTGATGCACCAGTAAGCACACGTGATCATATCTTATCTGAATGGGCTACAAGAACGAGAGTGAGGAAAAAAACAGAAAAGTACTTCTTTACCTGACCCAAAGCAGTTGGGAATCAGAGTTTCCAAGGTTTAATTAATATAATTGAAAAACCACAAGTTTATAACCTTAAAATGCTAAAATGACAGAGAATTGAGTATCAAAAAAGTTAAAAATTGGGATGTAGCTCACTCACCACCGACCAAATACGTTACCAACAGCATCCTCTCTAACAGAAAAACCAGAGAGTCCCATCAAGTTTTTGATGAATCTGCAGTTATATATTACCCAAAAACAATATTAGAGACATAGTTAAGTTAAATCCCATCTCAACATAAATCTCAATATTTGGGTGCATTACCATATTTCTCAATGTGTTCTTATTCGTTATTCTGATTAAAGTTCAGAATTTAATTATTCTGAGCAATATTCAGAAATTGATTTTATCATGCTAGAGCAACCTTTCAAGTAAAACTCTTTCATTTACTCCAACTTCAACATAAAGTTATATAACACACCCATGATATGCATTATACAAGTAGCATCTTACTTGTCAATCTATACATGCAACACCTATGTTACAGAATGCCGAAATCAAGCAAAGCTCAGTAACTAGGGCATGTCTATCTAGTTACCCCACGAAATCTGAATGGATGCACTGAGATAAGAGAGGAATTTATTATTTTTAACGATATCATGCAAATTCTTATCATCAAAAGACCAATGACTTTCATTCCTAAATGGCTCCAGTCACACTGATAAACAATAGACGCATCCTTTTTCTTAGTTCAGAATTTAAACATACTTTTTTAAAGGAAAAAAATCCAATCCATGCCTATCATTCTCTCCTTGTTATTTACATTCAACACCTTAGCCATTCACTAAAATGAAAAAAAAAAACTAATTCACACAATGATTGAAATCAAAGCTTAGTTGAATTGAGACTGGTATACGTACCTACGCCCCAATACATCCTTTTCACTGTACAAGATCCTGGTAACTGATGGGGCAGGTGTATCCGACAAAGTCGAAAGTTCATCAATCTAACAATCGAAAAATTCACAAAATTAGCTCACACATGAACTAATGAACACACCCAAGTCTCTTAAACAGTTATATCAGACACTTAAATGAAACCCAATAAGCCAAAGTGAGTAATTGGCCAAGCATATAAGAACCAATTAAATTTAGGACCTGTTTCTGTAAACTCTGAGTGTCAACGGATAGTGAAGAGACAGTGTTCTGAAAATAGGAGTGTGGCTCGTGAATTGGGTAGCCTGAGAAATCCTCCATTGTTTTGGTTGTTGGGTCTTCATCCTTGTGAGCTAAGATTGCAGTGAAGGAGCAGAGGAAGAGCAGGATGAGTGCTGAGTGAGAGAATCTCAGAGACATGTTTTCTGGGTTTGTTAGTACGCCCAACGCCCTGCCTTAGTTAATTGATAATTGTAGATGGGGTTTGTAGAGCACGACTGCCTAGGTGCGTCCATGAATATACCACGTTATCTGTCAGTGCTAATCTGACATTGATTTTGTTTTGTCTTGGCCCTTTTGGCGTACTTTTCTTTTGTTATACTTATATCATTGAGCTGATCATAGTGGCAAGTGTGATGTTTATAGAATGAACACATTTGCTTTAGAGCTATTTCCGCACTTTTTTTATTTTGTTGCACACCCCTATTAAAAGAAAAAAAAAAAAAAAAAAAACTATACAGCCCCTCCCTTTTTTTCCTCTCTTTTTTCTCTTGTTCACACCCCTCTTTCCCTGTTTTTTTTTTTCTTCTTCTTCTCCAACCCTCCCCCAGCCAGCCCCTCCACCTAATCCACCTAGCCCCTTAACCCCCTCACCTGACCCACCCCTCCCTCTATCCCCCTCCGGCCTCCCCCCTCCACCCTCCACCCTCCACCCTCCACCCTCCACCCAACCCACCTAGCCCCTCAGCCCCTGCACCGACCCCCCCAGCCCCTGCACCACCAAAACAGCCACCACCACCATCTTCTTCTTCCCCCTACCTAAGCCAAAACAGCCACCACCACTACCACATTCTTCTCTCTCTCTCTCTCTCTTCTCGCCCAAGAAAATAGAAAAAAAAAAAAGGGTGGCAGGTGGTTAGGCGGACCAATATCAAACCCGTCGGTTTCGTTCGACAGGTAACCGCCGAACAAACCTGGTTTGTTCGGTGGGTACCTGCCGAACGAAACAGCCAGGTTCGGCACTGGTCTGCCGAACCTGCAATTATTATTATTTTTTTTAAGTTGGTGTTGCGGGGGAGGATGAGGTGCTGCGAGGAGAGAGAAATACGAGGGTTGGTGCTGCGGGGAGGAGAGAGAGAGAGATGGAGGTGGTCGGGTGAGGGAAGGAGAGTGGGAGGGAGGTGGTCGATGAGGGAGGGGGAAGGGCTAGGATGGCAGAGGCTTGCAGGTGGCTGGTTTCAACATTTTTTTTTTGTTCTTTGTTTTTTTTAATTTAAAAATTCACATTTGGGGTGGGGTGTGTAGTGTTTGGATTAGGTGGGTGTGTAGTGAGAAATTTTGGTGAGATTAATGAGGTTGGGCTATTTTGGTAATGGGAAGGGTGTGCAAAAGAGAAATTTTAAATTTTAGAAGATGGTAGAAGGTGTGTAAGAGAAAAATGTGTGCAAAAAGAAAAAAAAAGGTGTGCAAATAGCAGCTCTCTTTGCTTTATGATTCGGAAAAGAAAGTTGGGCTTTTTGGGTATAGAAAGAAGGGTAAACTATTTTTTTTGTCGAGTTAATTGCACATACATCCCTTGAGATTTATCGTTTTTTCACATACACTTAGAGTTTCAACAATTACACATACACTTCTTGAGGTTTCAAAACTATTGCATATAACCCCTATAGTGAGTCGAAAAATGATGAGAAATTATGCAAAAAGACATGCTTGAAATGGTCTAATAAGATTACTTAAGGTGTAAGGTCCAACCTCAATACAAATATTTTATTTTTTATTTATTTATTTATATCTTTTGTAGGGGTTATATGCAATAGTTTTGAAACCTCATGAGGTGTATGTGTAATTTTTGAAACCCTAGAGATATATGTGAAAAAACAATAAACTCCAGGAGGTGTAAATATAATTAACTCGGTCCGAAATCACATTTGGTACTCATAGTTTTAACTTTTTTAATTTGGTTTATATTATGTTGTTTGCAATTTTAGAATAATTTAAATAAAACTTAAAATCTTTAATTTGAAAATAAATTATTCACTTATTTCAAGAAAAATTTTGTTAGGGGATTGAAAACCATCTCATGGGCTTCCTAAAACTAATTTCAAAGTAGACTAAAATGAATACATTTTTAGTGTATGAGCCAATTTGTTCTCTTATTTTGTAAGGCATTGGCCCTTATAAATTTATAATAACCATTTTCTTTTCTTAATTTTAAATTGAATAATAAATTAATAATTGAAAGTCTGCTTTTTTTTTTTCTTTTTTTTTTTGGGTGTTCATTCCACTATTAAACAGTAAACAGAGAAATAGGAAGCCACGGATTAAAAGAAGGCGGGAAGATCCGAAAGCCAACATCAAGTCGTCCCTTTTTTCCTTATTCAGAGAGTCAGCGTGTGAAGGAAGCTACAGCCTACTACAGCAATGGAGACTCCTATCCCCAGACGGGCCAGACACACATGCTTGAAGCTGGAACCCAAAGACACCCAACCCATCTTCGTGAAGGGCACGTGGTTCGAGACCCACTTCGACCTCGCCATCACCGACGGCCTCAACACCTGGATCTGCCACGCGTCTGAAGACGCCGTCAGAGAGCGCGCGGCCCAGTGGGACCAGCCGCCGTCGGACTACGTGGCGTTGGCCGAGCGCTACTTAGGGTTTCAGCACCCCAACTCCGTCTACGGCTTCGCTGATGCCGGAGATGCCCAAAAAAGAGTGAGTCTTTTTTTTTTGTTCTCTCTCTATTTTCTGGGTAATTAAAAATAGAGACTTTATTATTATTTTTTTGGGAAATGATTTTTCATAGTTTTGGATAATGGTTAATTGTTGATTATGTGATTGTGTAATGTTGTGCAGTTGTCGTGGACTTTTGAGAAAGAAGGGACCAAGCTAGAATGGCGGTGGAAGTGTCAGCCATCGTCTAATAGTAAGCAAACCACAGCAGAAATATTGGATTTTCTCATGGATGCAAATGTTGGGCTGAGTGTAAGTTTGTGAATCATTGTTCAGCTTATTTCCCATTGTGTAAATTTCTTTTCTTGTTACTGAAGAAGTGTGTTTTATGAATATGGTCCGACTTTCAAGTGGTCTATGTATTTTGTGATGGTTGCCAGACAGATGAAACTTAGTTGGGAACCACCCAATTTAAAGTCACTGTGGAATTTTTGGAATTTGGTAGTCAATTTGAAGTTGGGATTAAGAATTTTAAGAATTGTGTGTTTCTGAAGGAACCCAGATGGGTCTCCTCCACTATCAACTAGTTATGTATATAATACAAGAGTTTGGGTTAACCTTGTTATATAATAGGGCATGAGGTTGTGTCCATTTGATGTTTACTTACACTTGATTGTGATGGGAGAAGCCAATGCTGCACTAGACAGAATTTTTAGATTTCTGATATGCTGCTTTATATTGTCTAGGAGCCGATTGCCTTTGTTGGAACTTGCATAAAATTTGGGATAATATCTGACTGATCACTCATTTGGACAATGAAAAGCAGTAAATACAATATGTCAACTCCTTGTTTGGCTTACTCTTAAGAAGTAACTAATTGAAGCTCCTTCTGTTTGTAAATGTCATGCATATTAGAGTCAGTATTGTACTGAAGGTGCATGTGAGAGTATAACTTGTTTGCTTGTCTCATTCATGCTAGTGTATGTATGTATGTATGTATGTATAGGAAGAAGTTGTGAGAAAAACTCAATCATATGAGAGGTTGAAAGTGGAAGCTGAGAAGTGTCTAGCACAGAGTGAAAAGATTACCGTTGAGAAGATGGAATTTGAATCCGCAATTTATGCAAAGGTGTAACCTTAAGTCTTTCATTTCTCTATGATTTATTTATTCATTGATAATTTTTCTCTCTATGTTCTCTTTATGTTCTCTTTATGTTCCTTTATGTTGTGAATGGAACTTCAAACTTCTCCCGCCATAGAATGCAGTTGATAATCACTTCACTCTAGAGTGTGGTGTTCAGATGATATACCCTTGTGAGACTTGATTTTTCATATGAAGAATGTCCTGCAATGGTTTCATAGTCTAGCATTTGTTGTCTTTGGTTTCTAGATGATTAATGATTTACACTTGTGAAGTGAAACCCGTAAGGCTGCATTTTGGTGCCATGGTGAAGATATTATTTTGAAGTTTTGTCTGTCCAGTTTTTTATATTCAAGGAACTGGTTAGAAGATTGGATAAGTGCAGTTAAGACTCTTTTTTATTCGCACAGTGGGATGGATAGGATAGCAAGGTACTAGTCGGTTTGGTTGAATATTCCAATATCCATTGGTTTGGTTAGATACCCCTTAGTTTTGAACTTATTAACATGATCATTCCAAATGTGTGTCTGAATTGCAGTTTGATCATGCGGTCACTTTAAGTGCTTTTGAGTATTTGGCGTTTAATTGACTGGAATTTTTATTCTCTCTCAACTCAATCATCTAATAGAGAATTATCTTGGTGTTCTTTTTTTACACCTTGACTGACTTTTCCTTTACTTATTCTAGTTTCTTGGGGTCTTGAATTCAAAGAAAGCTAAACTAAGAGAGCTTCGAGATAAACTTTCAAAACAAGAAATTGCTGGGAAACTGCCACAAGCAGAGGAAGAGAGTACGGACCAGACTGAAACTTTTATCAGTGATGATGAGAAGAGCGAGGAAGAATCTTTGAAAGATCTTCCTGCTACCTCCATGGGTGTTTCAACAAATAGGTCTCGAGGTCGAAAGAGGGGTTTCTCACTTGGCAATTCATAATTTCAGCATGTTAATGCGGTAATGCCAATACTCCTGCCCAGGATCTTAGTATAAGTTTGTCTCTTAATATCCATTTTGTAAGTTATTGTGTATTTTATTTTTCGCAAAGTTTAGAGAGTTTCAGAGGCATACACACTTTTGTAACTGTTACCGAGAAATCAAATGGGCATCTAGAGTTTTTTTTTTTTCTTTTTTACCTACCTCTTCCAAGTTTTAAATAGATTCAGTTTACTCACTGAATGCTGATCTTGATAATGCAGTATATTTATTTCAATCAATATCAGCCACTGGAAAAGGCAAAATAGCAAACATGGCCGCCACAGCTTTAGGTTTCCGTGTTATATAAATGAAGGCTGAAATATGGTACAAATAACAACAGTCCTTTTGTGCATTTCCCTCTATCAATACAAAATGAGATTCCATATATCAGTTCAAATGTTGTTACATTATTAGGCACCAAACCCCTGAGCTTCATTCCCTCAAGGAGCCTCAAAACCTCATCTATATCCTACAAAGATATTGATAAAGAATGAAAATTGAGAATGCATTAACAGTGTTGAATTGCTTAGCATCGAATAGAAAAGTACTACAATACTTTCCTGTGTTTCATAGAATTAGCATGCGTTACATAACAATTCTTTTCGAAGAAAATTGGGAAGTGATTCAAGAGGTGCACGACCCTGTGCATTCTGCACAAGAACTTCGAGTAACATTGAAGTGACTGCATCATTTGGTACGAAATTCCTCTTACGCATTATTTCAACCAGCTCTGTTGCTTTATGAACATTATTTTCTCGAAGAAAACTCTGAATTATAATATTAAACGAAATGGAATCTGGTAAGCAACCCCTATCTTCCATTTGCAAGAACAATTTTTCAGCCTCCACTAACAGCCCTCCCTTACAGAGGCCATCTATCACAATGTTATATGTTACAACATCTGGAATCAAGCCTTTCTCTAAGATTTCATTAAATTTTTCCATTGCTTCTTCTAACTTACCAGTTCTAAACAGCCCACGAATTAGTATACTCCAAACCTGAATACCGGGTTCATGTTTAGTAGTCCTAAGGGACTGAAATAAATCTGTTGCCTCCTCAATGTGTCCATTCTTGCAGAGTCCATCCAACATAACAGTATATGTAGACAAGACTGGGGACTGACCACAAGTTTGCATCTCTTCAAAAAGTTCCTGTGCAGTTCTAACTCTACCTGCATGGAATAATGCTCCTAAAAGTGTGTTATAAGTTACTGTATCAGGTTCCAATCCTTTGCAACGCATTTGTTTAAATAGTTGTACAGCCTCGTCAGTCTTCCAACTCTTGCAATAGCCATTCATTAATATATTGTAGCTAACAACATTAAGCTCAAAACCTCTATCCACCATCTGTTCTAATAGTTCTTCTGCATCATCCAGTTGATCTACAAAACATAACCCACTCAAGAGTGAATTATAGGTGAACAAATTAGGCTCCTTGCCTTTCCGAATCATCAATGCAAATATCTTTTGTGCTTCCTCTACCCTCCCTGCTTTGCACAGGCTATCTATCAAAATCGTGAATGTCACCACATCCGGCAAATTTTCTCCTCCCACTGTCACCATTCGATTAAATATTTTCATGGCTTCCTCCCACAGACCCATTTGGCAAAATCCATGAATCAAAGAGTTGTAAGTGATTACATCAGCAGAAATTCCTTGCCCAACCATTTCATCAAAGATTCTCACAGCTTCTCTCAATTTTCGAACACTGCACAATCCTTTAATCAAAGAACTGTAAACAATGACATCCGGGGAGATGCCTGCACCAACCATTTCTGAAAACATTTTCAGTGCCCCATCAATCAACCCATCCTTGCAAAGAGAATCAATGATCATGCCATAGGTGATCACATTTGCCTCACCCTTTGCCTTCACCATCCTCCTATGCAACTCCAAAGCACGACCTGTCTCACGAATTTTACAAAGCCTATTAATAAGAATCCCATACACATTCACACTCCGCGGAAGCCCCTCCTCAATCATTTTATCGAACACTTGAACTGCATCCACAACCTTACCCTTCACACACATACCCTTAACCAGAGAGTTAACTGTGACCAAGTCAGGCTCAAAACCCCTCTTCATAATCTCCCCAAACACAGCAAACCCACAATCCACAACACCCAAATGGCAGCAACAGTTAATCACAATGTTAAGTGTGCATAAATCAGGTTTAACTCCTCCACTATTCAACTTCTTATGTGCCCAAAACACGGTCTGGTACTGTTTAAGCTTCGAAACTGAACCCAGTATATGATTAAACGTATCAATGGAAGGCATGGGTTGTGATTGAACCAGCTTATCAAAGCATCTTAGTGCATCTTTGAGATTGGTTTTACCTGACTTACATCGGTCTCTCACGTAATGCTCAAATTGGGTTGGACCCAGAAGGGTCTTCTTGGTTTTCTTACTGCTTTTGGGGTTGAAATTTGGTGAAGAATTTTGCAGTGGGTTCGTGAATAAAGAAGAAAGAGAGTGCAGGGTTTTGCTTCTTTCAAATTCATTTTTTGCAGAAGAAGTTGAATTCTTTGGCAACATATGAAAAAGGTCTTTGCTTGGTACACAAACAGTTTCCCTTCAAATTTTGACTCAGCAGGTTCGCCATTCTTCAAGGTTATTAATTCGTATCAGACCCGAATCTTATGGCTAAGTCCAACCCGACGCGCAAACTCCGGCCCACCCATATTCTAACTAAGCCCAAGCCCACCTTCTCTCACTTGTTTCTCTCTGTCTTTCATTCCTCATGCGCTTGTTTTCTCTTAATTTTCTCTGGGTTCTTGAGAAATAGTTCAAATTGTTTTCTTTAAACTTGAGTTTTTAATAAAGAGCTGAAAATGTATAGTTTGTGTTTTCAAAGTTCCATCTTTGTACTTTCTGCTGAGAAATAGCCACCACAGCCATGAGGCTGACATTATTCTCCATAAAATATCTGTGGTCTGAATATGTATAGTATAATATATACACATACATGTGCATGCACAAACATATAGTTTTTGCCCGAGCGAGTATATATATGCACATCTTTGTATGTATTTATATATATATGTACTTAGGTACTTACTTAGTTAGGCGTGTCTCATTTTTTTTTTCTTTTTAATATCTTGAAATGAATGTATGATATAAACCGTGTCTTATTTTAATTTATACTATTGAGTTTACAATCTGTAACTAAAAAAAAAAAAAGTTTGCTCTTAAATTCCACAACTTACAAAATTAAAACAATGCTTTCAGGCAATTGATGAAGCTGAAGATGAGTGGAGCCAACACAATGCGAAGAAGCTTATTGATACAAGTGTGAAGGGCTTGCGCGGTTCCATTCCGGATCATTTTCCGTATTTTCATGTTGAATTTGGTTTAAAGAAGGGGTTTGTCCACGTGATTGATGATGAAAAAACATTCAATATATAGCAGCCTTGGGCTGAATGTTATAAGGGGATGCAACAATTGCCTGAGGAAGACATGTATCGCCGCCGAAGGTATGAGACAGTGGAGGCACAAAAGCAAGCGGTTAAGAGCTTTGATCAAGATTGGGCACCTTTTGACTGGACAAAACAGCTTCACCAATCCTAATTCTGCTAAAGCCAACTTGTGCCATAATTGTTGATATAATGGTAAAGGAAATATGCAAGTGAAACTTGGATTTTTTTTCACCTGGGTTTACCTTGCATCACATTAGATGTGGTTGCCTGTGGTACGTTAAGAATCCTCACCAGCAAGTGCTTGCAACATTTGTACTGTACTTGCAGGCTAGTAGCCATTTTGGCCATGGGCCATTGAGTGCCTCAGAGGTGCTCTCACATTTTGGATGTAGCTAGTCTCAGTATTATAGTATGCAGCAGACTTCTGCATCTGTTATTTAATACATCTTCATCTCAATATTGCATGAAATTTGTTGGATCCTCATTTTAGCAGTTTGGCAAGCTTGGCTTGTAATTGTATTGGTGTGCATTATTTTTCTTAAACTAAATTGCCAAGAGAGAAATATTAACTAGTGAAACAAGAGGCTTTTAGCAACAAACTCGGAACTTTTACTAATTTATTTGAACCAATTTAGAGTGTACAAACATCTTGGTTTAGCACAAAGTTTTCACATTTAAGTTTTAGATTTAGATTTTTTTATTTTTTTATTAATTAACTATTGTCCATGAGTTTGAAACTCATATTTACTCTAACACAAGAAGACTACCCATCTACTAGAAGTAGGGCTGAGAAATTCATCTACACAATCAACCGTCGGAATACTGTCATTCATCGAATCGGTATTGGTATGAAAAATAGCATTCTAGTTGCTATCGATCGGAGGTCGGTTGTGTGTTTTTGGTTCGATAACCTAATCGATTTCACTTAAACATGTCACACATTGCACATATTAAATATAATTAATCTTAAAAATTCAGAAAAATTATTATTATTATTATTATTGCTAGCCAAAGCAAGACCTACGGTCTCATCCATAATGAAGAATTGTAGTCATGTTTGGACTCTTTGACTTGACTAGGGTTTTCGTGGGAATAAGCACGCAGACATGTGTAGCATCTTTTTGCCTATAAATACCCACATCACCAACCATTCCCTTTATAGTTAGATCCGTCCCGCCTTTCAGCCTCTTGAGGCGATACCCTCTTCTCATGGTGTCAAAAGGGTCCATTCCATTTGTTTATACAGAGGAATCACGGTCGAGAAAAACAGGCTGACACGTAGAAGCTTCTCTGATCTCTCTACCGTGTTTCTCTGTATAAGGAGATGAACTGGACCCCTCTATGTTCATTCATTGATCTCTTTCGTTTTACACCAAATACTAGCTGTTTTGTACCCTGACGGTCCATTACTATTGTTTTACATTGAGGACAGTGTGTTTCTCTGTGAGAAGAAGCAGATCTATTCTTTTTTGGTAGCATGCATTATTTTTTTGGGGTACTTTTATGATAGCTTGGATCTAATTTCACTGCCATCATTAACTGTGTTCTTTTTCTCTTGTTTGCTAATTTTCTGTCCCAAGTTATGGTTTGTGTTTTCGAAGTCATGGAGTTGTGACTTGTGGGTATAGTTGTGCATAGATGATTTAGATATCCTGCCACCCAAAAAGTTGCACATATCATTGTTTGTACTATAAATTTTTAATTGGGTTTTGATATTTTTAGATTTTAAAGGCGCTGGCTTTGTATTGTTAGTAGTTATTTCAACTCATTTTTTCCTGATGGATAGGTAAATCTCATCTTTTTCTTTTATTGTAGTTTTTCTTTTTTGCTCTCTCTTCTGCTTTTGTGACTACGTTCTTTTCCTCTTGGGTTAAGAATGAGTGAATTTCACATGATTTGAGTGGTGGGATGGGTCTGGGAACTACCGATTGAGTTGATTCAGTCCTACTTGTGTGCTTGTGTTTGGACTGAGGACTCAGTGGGTCGGCAGGCTCTTTCTGGTTTTGTGTTGATTTTGAGGATAATATCATCGGCTGTGTGCTTATATATTTCTCTGTGTTGGTTAGGTCTAGGCAATTGGATTGTACTTGTAACTCAAAGCTGTTGTGGGTGCGAGCAATTGGATTTAGAATGTTAGATGCATGGTATTCCCTTGACGCTTTTACATTTAGATTTGTGTTCTTTGTGGGGTTGGCATGATATTGGATTTTATCCATCCCTCAGATTGGATTTCAGACGCATCCATCAACTAATATGCTGATTGAATCCTTTGTAAGCCAAAGCAAGATTAAGAACAAAGAGATGAGCACTTTTGGATTAGTCCTTAGTCAATGAGTAAGTGAGCAGGGGAGGACCAAGCATGATGTAAATAAAAATTTATAACCCGATGATCATTGACAGATTTTGTGAGGAAGGATGCGATAGTCAGAACTTTGAAGAAAATGGAAGCTGAGAATATTGTGTTACCCAATGTGATAACCTCTTTAACATTCTTATGACCCAAAGAGGCTTAATACCAAATAGGATTACGCCCAATACATTGATCAATGGATATTGTTTGAAAGGTCAGAATGTCAGATGACAGGGCATTGTAAATATTTGGTGCTGCTATATATGATTTGAAAGGGTCATGAACCTAATATATAATATATTAATCAATGGCTACAGAAAGAGTAAGAATACAAATGAGGCTACGAGGCTAATTTATGAAATGTGACCAACTTGATTGTGGCATTCTGCAGTGTAAGTTCTGTTATGCAGCATGAAATGGCATTGTAGAATCTAGTAATATGGTGATTCTTGTAACATTTTCTGATGTGCAATGCTGTGTTCAAATTCAAATTCTATGGTTTATGCCGTTGTCATGTAAAAGATAATGCTCAGATGAAGATGCAGGATACATTGTTGGGATTCATCCCCTGCAGTTTCATGGACCTAATTTTATGATGCCAATTGCCAAAAAAGAGCAAGTGCATGCTTAAAGAAACGGCTCAACAGGGGACATTCTTCTTGGGTTTCATTGTTTTAAGGAATTGATGAACACATAAAGCAGCAGTTTCTCTATCATACAGTTGGTCAATGTTTTTCATTATTAGTTAAGTTTGTGGGTACACTTTCTTATGCAGATCTCCAAAGTATCTGAATTTGTGGAGCTTTTATAGATGCTCTTGCCATGGCCTAAAGAAAGTTTCATATACTAAGTGCATTACATGTCAATTTTGTAACTACTGGCTTGTTCTTCTTCAACTGCAGAGTTGGCAGATGGGCAAGAGGTTAATTGCTTATATTTGGCGTTGAAATGGGGGTGGCTAATTTGCTTGTATCTGTTCTTCCTCTTCATCTACTACTGTTTTCTCTTTAAGGAGAGCAATCACAGAGGGTAGTATAGTATAAGGTTGATGAATAATATGTTCCCTGTTTATGAGTATAGAATTTCAAGGTGATCTTGCTGAAGTGAAACCTTTAAGAATAAAGCTTTGAATTGCAGAAACTACATTAGCAGAGTTATCAACCCATATTCTTAAGAAGGTTAATCTGAAAGTTTCACTGGATATCAGACACACTCTGGAATTGCTGGAGCTTTTCTTTTTTATGAACCATCATAAGAATAGCTCATAATTGATCACTTTCATTCAGGTTCGGATTTTCATTGTTCTTGATAGATTCAGAGACTAATTGTAACCATACACAAGGGAATATCCTTCTGGGATATCTCTGTGTTGCAGTTTCCCAGTGTCACTATTCATGACACTGTGACCATTGATAAATATATTCATTGATCATTCCATTCAAATGATTCAAATGGCTTGTGAACATTATGCTCATTCAAATGTTAACCTATATTAATCAATGTTAATTAATTCATTAGTTAAAAATAGATATTAGTAAATCATTCTACTCATGCAAAGGGCGAGTCTTACTAGCTAAACTCTCAGATTTCCAAGCATCTTATTTTCTTAATAACATCCTTTCAACAAGTTTTCGAGTTAATTATATATGTTAGGTTCATTAGAACAATGAAAGAAGACTCTTTGAATATAATTATATGAATACCTGGTTGTGGAACAAAAAAATAAAACAAATGGAAATTATCAGTTAGATCTTTTCCTTTTACTTTTTCATCAGTTTCTTAATTTTGAACCCAGATCTACCCTCATCTCATCCATCACATGCCACTTGAGTTAAGATTTATGAGCGAATTTTGAAATCTTTCATTAGATATGTGGTTTTAAGACAAGAAAAAGAAGAAAATATATGTGGTTTATACAACAAATTCATTAGTTGCGTTCAAACTATTATCTCAACTGTGTACCAAAAAACTATTATCCAATTTTTTATCCAATTTTTGGTTAATAATACTATTCAAACTATTATCCAAGTTTTGTATTCACCCCATCCCTCCCATGCCTAGCTTTAATCTATCACTATCAACTAGCTAGGATAATACTTAATATTATAGACAAATTATTAATCCAAATTTTGGTCACTATTCACTAACTAATGTGGTAAATGATATGATAAATGATATGTGAGTTTAGTATGGTGGCACGATGGTCTACGTGAATCCATGTTGGAAGGACATCATACTTAGTACAAATGAAAAAGTGCCACGTGAGTTGGGATAATAGTTAGTACACAACTCTAATACTACTCATATAAGGGCTGTACGGGCTGTACCTTGGCCCATAACCCAGCCTATTCAACAACTCCGAGCCCAATACTCCTCATTCGTTTGGAAGTCCAGTAAGCCCAGCTCACACAGTCACCCCATTTTGATATCCTTGTTCTCACTGGTTCCAAACTACATACCCACTCTCACACCACATCATGTTACACACTCGTATGCATGTGCTTCATCCATGTAGTTGTCTTAATTAATTAAGAGCACTTTGTACCAATTGGCAAGTGTAAACACTAATTAACGTACCTGGATATATGGAAAACAAAATTAATTCAAGGTTAGATTTGTTTTAGAATATATGAAAAAGAGATCACCCACGATCACCCTTGATAATTAAACAAAATCATAAATATATATAGCTTGTTGCAGTACTCTCATTCTAACCAGATCGAAAAAGAAAGAAACTCAAATGTTTGTGCTTGCTAAACCCAAGTGCAAGTGTTGTGTAACAGTATAAACTCAAAAGTTGAGTGCCGAATTCACGGAAGAGTAGTGAAAAAGTTCACAGAATTTATTAAGAGAACTGAAACAAGTGATAGAGAAATTAAACAAGGTTTGAGTCGAGGAAAAATTCAATAATAAGAAAACACTAAGGCATTAGGGTTCCACCTAGAACTTAAACATGCAATCCATTAATTTGATTCTTTTTATAACTCAATTAAGGTACAACTAGGAACTGCCCTCAATCAGAAAATTTTACAATTGTTTTAAAAAATATATCACAAAAGTAATTTTTCTATAGTGGTTGATCAAAATCATAAAAAACACTTTTCAATTTCTTTTAGGATAATTCCAAGCATAACTTATACCCTTAGCCTTAGGCGACAAACTATTAAGAAACAATATCCATCGAAATTATATTAATCTACAAGTTATTCTCAATTATTAAAAGCATAAATGATTTTCTAAACTATGGGAAAAGCATGACTAAACCTATGAATTGCATCAAACACTCATCAATTAAATCAAAGAAAAAAACTATATATTAAATTAAATCAACCACATAGAAAAAAATAATCATTGAAACCCAAAATTGAATCAAACTAATAAATTACATTGATAAATTGTCAGATTTTCCCTAGCTAAAGCTAGGGATCGAGTTTAGTTCTCCATAACAAGAAAATAAAACCTAAAACAAAAGGGAGTCTGAGAGAGAAAGTCTCCAATAGTTGTCGACTGCTAGGCTTCTCTTTAGATAGAGGCAAACTCTCAGCATCACAAGGGAAATTTGGGTGCTAGTAGGAGTCTCTTTGCCGACTTCAAGTAATGATGAGGCCCACACTTATTTATTTCATCTAATTGTCTCTTACGAGAATTTTTTCGTGTAATCGATACACCGCTATGTGGTGTAATCAATCTAACATATAAGAGTATTGTTGAACGACATGTTTATCTGTCCTAGGGTATCATATTAATAACATCTACCCATATTATGGCATATAATTTGTTACACCACGTGACGATGGATCAGTTATACCTAAAATTCTCTCCGACTCTCCTTGATTTACTAGAATTAGGAAATAAAGCTCTAACCCACCCGGTAACAATCCAAACCATGTACACGAGCCCACCTTCACTTTCTTTCTTTCACCTTTTTCCTTTAATCTTGCTAGGGGCTCGTTTGGTACGTCGGATTGTACTGACTAATTTCTATCGGATAGTATTAATCTGTTCCGGAAAGTACTGACTGTTTATCCAGAATATTATCAGGTGTTTAATATTGTTCCTGATAAATAATTTGACTAAGTCATATTGTGTTTGGTGCTCCGTCGAATAGCAGTGGATTATACTATTTTTTTAAATTATTTGATAACTTAGTAAAAATTGAAATTCATATGACACAAATTATTTTTGACAAGATTCATATGATAAGAAATTTTTTTTTTTCTTTTGCTTTTGCCAAGAAGATAAACAAGTCTGTTAATAAATACCCACCACCACCCAACACCATAACCACCACCTAACATTCGTTATGCTTTATTACCTCTATTTTTATCCACATACCATACCATACTCATCCTATCGCCACCACTTTTCTCATTCTTTAATTTCCTATTTTGCCTCTCGCTAGAGCTTTGAGGGACCCCCGCATTCCTAAGGCCTTCATCACTGGTTTGCATGTTTGAGATATCTGCTCATACAACACCACACTTGGTAAACAACAAATAAATATATACTTCCCTAACACAGAAATAAGACTTTAGCCTAATGTGATTAGCTAAATGTGTGTTGTCAAAATAAAATATAAGATGCACCCGCAGAACTCCTCCTCATTCTCCTCCTTCCCTTTTTTTTCTTCCTTTTTTTCTTTTTATTGCAAATGCATATAATAAAGTTTTAAAAAACCTAAGAAACCCAGCAGATCCCACAAATCCATCCTCTTCTCCTTCTTTTTTTTTTTCCTGCAATTAATCCCAATTAAAAACCCAGCAGTACATGTCCTGATGTCCCCCTCCTCCATCCCTCCCTACCCACCTTCACCCAAAAACCCCGCACCCCTCTCACCCCCGACCGATCCAGATGCGGACGACGTCGCCAAGTTTTTTTCTTTTAAGTGCTTAAGGGGAATTTAGGATGGTTACAGTTGTTGAGGTAATGCGGGCAGTTGAAAGGGCCATAGAATTGCCCTCATTGCACTCAAGTTCGATCCATCTTTCCCACTACTACAAAAATGCCCATTCTTGGCGGACAATACTGGCGGATTAGAGTTGTCCGCCACGAATGCTTAAGAATTCCTGGCGGACCAATCCGACAGGAGTAAGTGAGAGAAAAACTCTCGCGCCTCACTCAATTTTGGCGGATTGGACTGCCAGTATTGATCAATGCTAGCGGAATAGACCAGCATTTAGCAATCCTGACGGTCCAATCCGCCAGGATTGAGTGAGCGTGAAAATTCCCGCGTTAACTCAATCCTGGCAGATTGAACCGCCAGGATTGAGTACTTACCCTAGTGCGCACCCTCTTTCTTCTTCTCCTTCCTTTTCTCTTCTTCCTCGCGCCGCTTCTTCCTCCTTCTCTTCTTCCTCACGCCGCTTCTTTCTTTTTCCTCCTCCTTTCTTCTTGCTCTTTCTCCATCTTTCTTCTTTCTTCTTCCTCTTCATCGCTGCCACCACCACGCTCGGCTCCGGCTCCACCACGACGCTCGCCACCAAGCTCCGGTAATCTCTCTTTCTCTCTCTCTCTCTCTCTCTTATTTCTGATTTTATTTTCAGATTTTGTTAAGTTTTTTCTGATTTTGTTTTATAATTTGTTAGGTTTATCCAAATCTTCTCCAATTTCTTATCTCAGAGGCCAAAATCCACTTCATTCTTGAATTCTTTGGGGGTATGCCGAATTTGATTTTTGTATATGCTATATTATATTTAATTTTTGTATTTGTATATCCATTTTCATTATTGTTATATATGTGATTTTTTGTGTTTTTTTTTTTTTTGCAGGCCAATTAACCTTTTGGTGCAGCAAGATTTGAGTGGTGATTTTGATTTTGCAACAAGGTTTTTCTATGACTAGCTTGAATATTTTTTTTATATGTTTTTATATGTTGATGTGTTGAAATATGTTAATATATGTTAGATATGTTAAAAAAATTATATATGCTTGATTTAATTGATATATATGTATATGTTAGATTTGTGTTCATTTTTTGCATTGTATGTTAGTGTTAATATATTATTAGGGTAGTATGAAAAATATTAATTATTTAGCTAATATACAATTATTACGGTAGTATATATGAAAAATGTTAGTATTATGTTAGTGTTCATGTATCAACGTTAAAAATAAAAATAATAGGAGAAATAAAAAAAATGCAAATTTTGGTTAAATAGATAAATAAAAATATAACATATTAGTGAACTTAATTTATTCATTTGTTCTATTTCAAATTAAAAATAAAATTGACTGAAAATTTTTAAAAATTTGGATTAATTAGATAAATAAATATAGAACAACTTATTTGTAGATATAATTTATTTGTTACAGTTCAAATAAAAATTAAAAAAAAGGTTAAGTAGATTAACAAACATACAACTTATTTGTGAATATTTTGTGAATTTAATTTATTTGTTTGACATATATAAATAATCATAAATTATTATTGATTATTTTGTGAATATTTTTTGTGTTGTTTTGTAATTAAGAACTCCTATGTAATACTGTTTTATTAGTGAATTTTTTTTTGTGCTGGATTAGGTCCAGTGGTTTTTACCTTTCGAGGGTTTTCCACGTTAAAATATATTTGTGTGTTTATATATTTGTTTTATAGCAATTTATTTTTATTTAATTAATTAATATTTATGTAGTATGTATTTGGTGGTGTATATATATATATAGTTAATTATAATTTATTAGATGAGTGATAATGAAGAATATATGAACGAGCACCTCGAGGAGCAGGTTGAGGCTAGTTCAAATGGTAAGCTATAGTTTGTTTATGTAAATTTTTATTTATTCTATTATTTACAATATTTTTGTCATTCATGTATATTAATTTGGATTAAGATGTAGCAATGCCCCAAAGGAGAAGACGTGGTCCCGAAAAGATTAAGTGGGCTGGTAAAAATCATAGGGGTAAAGAGTATTGTGAATTTAGTCCGAGCGGGAAGTGTATTTCTCAAAACAGTATAGAGTTTTCTAAGTTTATATCTTCTGAAGTAAAAGATCCCAATAATGTTCTTCTAGTTCATGATTGAAGATTGGTTGAAGAAGAAACAAAGAACACTTTATGGGACAGAATACAAATATCAATTGATTTTTTTAAAATAATATTAAAAATACAATACCTGTAAATATTTACATATAATTGTTTTTTTTTTAATTTTTTATGGATGTAGGGCACTATCACTTTTCGTGATGAGGATTTGGTAAAAATGCCTGTGATTAAGACCATGACTTTGGCCATTGCTGAACATGCTTATAAAGAATACAGAGCATATTTGAAAGGGAAATACTATACTGGCAGGACAGGTCAGCGGCGGTTGAGATGTCCCAATAATGTAGATCCTGCGCAGTGGGCGAAGATGGTGGAACATTGAGATAACCCAAAAAATCAGGTGACAACCTTTAATCAAATATTTAATAATACTAGTATGTACAATTATGACTAATTTATATTCTGTTTGACCTTTTAGGATATAGCTGTGAAAAATAAAGGTAATCGTTCTCAACAAACGATGAGCCATACATCAGGATCGTGGACATTTGAACGTCTTCGTGAAGATTATGTGAGTATAGTTAATTTTTTTCATCTTATTGAGTTACAATTTTATTTAATTAGGGCACATAAATATATTCTAAATTATTATTTTTTAATGGTTTAAATTTTTAGAAGAAGAAGCATGGAGTTGAACCCGATCCCGTTACTTTCTTTCGTGTCACCCACACGCGCAAAGACAATAGTTGGATTGATGTGCCATCAGAGGAGAGAGGGGTAAATATGATACTAGTTTTTTTTTCATAATGTGTATTTTATGTTCTTAAATTTTACTTACAAATTTATCTAAATATTTGTTTATTAGATGTCCATGGAGAGTTCCGTTGACTCACGGGTTGAGTCTGGAACGAATAACACTTCTGAACTTCGCACATAAGTGTATGTTGAGGAGATGGGTCCTGAGAGGAAAAATAGAGTTCGGCTCTATGGACATGGGGTGACACCTGAAATGGTGCCTTATGCTAGGGCTCAATCTAGTACTTCTTTCGGAGATCATCGAAGACAAGAGAAGCTCTTTTGGAGGCACAGTGCCTCGAATGGCAGAAGAAGCATGAGGCTGTGCAAGCTAAGCATGATGCCTAAGATGAGGCAATTGAGCTGTTAAAGACTCAGCTACAGCAGCAGCAGCATCATCAATTGCAGCAGCAACATATGATGATGTTTATGCAGTAGCAACAACAAGTGATGATGCAGACACAGACACACCCGCAGAGCTAGCATCCACAACAGTCTTCTGGCCAGAGTCAGCCTCCACATTTTCCTTATTGAATGTTCTCGATGCATCCTATGTACCAGATGCCGTTTATGCCTCAGTCACCTTTGCAGATGCCTATGTATCGGCCAGAGGTACCTTCTCAGCCATCTCCTGGTGGGTCACATCATTCTACGGGTGTTGGATTTTCCGGTAATTTAGGTGATGAAGAATTTATGAGACAGTTTGGTCCGCATGGACGATCAGGGTCACATTCAGCTTCCGGTTCAGGTTCTGCTGCGGGACTTGAGTAGATTATTTTTGTTTCCTACTTTATCTTATTTCTATTGAAGGAACAATATTATTTGACATGTATTGTTAATTGAAAGATTTTATCTTTATCAGTGTATAATTATTATTGGAAATGTCTTATATTAATTATTTCAAATATAATTTCATTTATTTTTTAATATATATATTCAATAATTCTAGCGGTTGTATCCTCTACGAAAGGATTTTTTAATATATTTTATTATTTTTCCTGGCAAATATACTATTAATGCTGGCGGTTATATCCGCTAAGAATTAGTTAATGCCAACGGATATATCCGCCAGGAATTACTCAATGCCGGCGGATATATCCGATGCGAATAAGTTAATGCTGGCGGATATATCTGCCAGGAAAAGTTTAATGCCTTGTCAGCGTAAAATGGTATTCCTGGTGGATTTAGACAGTTGTCTGCCACGAAAAGTGTTTTGCCTGCGGTTTTAGTGCTGACGGAAACTCTATCTGCCACTGCTTCATAATCCTGGCAGATTTAGCTATTTTTCCGCTAAAAAATTGTTTTTCCTGGCGATTTAATTCCGCTAGGAATAAGTGTTTTTGTAGTAGTGTCCCGAAAAAAAAAAAAAGGCAAACTACAAGTGCATGACTAAAATATATTGTTGTGCTAATCATCATTTTTTCTCTCTTCTTGCTAACATGAGATGAGAATTAAGGATGTTCCTATTCACATCACAACCAAATACTTAATCACCAAATCTAACTCCTAAAAGTATTTTCCAATTTTCAAATAATATTACCTTTCTCATTAGTTTTATTTTTTATTTCTTTAAAACTTAAATAAAAAATTAGAGAGGGTGACCATGACTCCTCAGTTGTGAAAATATCAAAACAAAATCAAATTTGTTGGGCCTAGACTCTTTTTTGGACATTGATGTTGAGCGTGGGCAATTTCACTTCCCCCTATATTATTTGTGTATATCTTCACTACTGTGTGGCCTTTAAAGATATTTCAGGCTCAAATAGATTGTGACGATTTGTGCCTTTTATTACATGATACATTGGTATGCATGTAAAGTGATATCTAGGTCTTCTATGTATTGCCGTGCTTTACAAGTCAAGAACCATTTGAATTTTCTTATTATTAAATAAGTTGTATAATTTTTTAACAAAAGGAAATTTCTGATTGCTTTCTTGTTCTTGGTAATATGTGGCGGCAGAATAACGTGGGATATACTCATATACCTAATGGCATTTATCCTTCATTAAACTAAGAATTGTCGACCAAAGAACAATACTGGCTGGCTCTAGTCAAGATCAACATGCATTCCTATATATATCGATTCATCACCTAGGTGTACGTAACAGCTAAAAAGTCAACAATGATCATTGACCAACCTCAAGCAATTCATCAAAATGCTACTCTCTAATTAAGTCTCTATATATAGTCATTTATCATAATGCGAACTTAAACACAAATAGAAGCTCTGGGTATTATAAGAGACTGGAGCAATCATTTAAGCAAGGATGTCAGAATGTGAAGGTAAGGTAGTAGCTAGTTGTAAAGGGGTATAACTAGATATCATATATATATGTACCAATTTCTTATATGGGTATTGTTCTCTTACTAGATAGTATATATAGTTATATAAGATGCTTATTAAACTGTAAATATGATCGTGTAAATATGATCGACTACACATTCAGTAAAAAATCAATAAAATTAATGGTTCATATTCACAATTTGTATGCCACATAAGTATACAGGATATGTGGCTAGACTGTCTAATAAAAGCTAGATAGCATATATTGAATTTGTTTTTTATATAATTAGATTATAGATATATATTTATGTATTGTCATTGAACCTTAATTTAATTTTTCAGGAAAGGGTTCGTGGCCAGAGCTTGTTGGAGTGGAGGGGGAGGTTGCCAAAGCAACAATTGAGAGGGAGAATCCTATTGTGACTGCTAGGATTGTAATTGATGGAGAAATGGTAGTCATCACCGACTACAACTGCTATAGGGTCTGGGTCTGGGTTGACAAAGATGATGAAATTGTCACAAGGACTCCTATAATTGGTTAATTATTAGCCATTAATTAGTCCTCAATTCATTCACTATTGGTTAATTATCATATATGTTTGTTCTTCTTTGCTTATATTTAGGACTTTTTACTCTCCTTGGTGTATTATAAAACTGTATACGATACTTTACATCTAAACAGAAAGTAAATTGAAGTGGTTTTATATATGATGGGTATTTTTCAGCTTCTGTATCCTACGCTTTCGGAAAAGTCTTTCATAGGGAGGATGAATACGCTTCCTTTTACAATCATTTATAAATTCTAATACATGACGAATTGTTATGAGAGAAATGATATACAGTGGTCCAAGTTATTAGATAGCATGATCGACTTTGGATTCACAATCTTGTGCTTTTGAAAGAAAACAAATTGATATTTTATGTGAGAAGAGGCATATAAATGGTTATATATAAGTTATTTTTAATAATCATCTCATTACGTGAAGGATATATATATATATATATATTAATATAAATTGTTGTGAGAAAATACGTATACAACCAATGCAACCCATCAAAAAATATATATATATATATATTTTTTTCCTTTTTTAACTTCTAATGCATAAGAAACAATGTTTTGGTAATCATATCACGTAAAAGCCAAGGAGGTCTCAAACATTACCATAGGTTAAGCTAGCACTTTATGGGAGAAGAAAACAATTAAATTTTTGTTAACGCATTCATGTATACAAATTAAGATAATGATCAATAGCATTTCAAGGGAATCCTCGATCGCGATGTGGTCTTTTGGAAATTTGAGAAAATTTTATTGATGTTGGAATTCGCCCATGGAAAGAGACATAAGACAGTAAGAGTTTGTTTGGTACGTCGGACTGTACTGACTAATTCATGTCAGATAATATTAATCTGTTTCGGAGAATACTGACTGTTTATTCATAATATTATTAGGCGTTTGGTACTGTTCCTGATAAACAATCTGACTAAATTATACTGTGTTTGGTACTCCATCGGAAAGCAGAGAATTAGACTATTTTTTTTAATTCTTTAATAACTTAGTGGAAATTGAAATTCATATGACACAAATTATTTTTGGCAAGATTCATATGACAAGAAATTTTTTTTTTCTTTAGTTTTTGCCAAAATCTATAGGACAAGAGGACATGAACTAATCCATATATTCTCATAATTTAATAAATCTAAAAAAAATGATAAGAAGAGATAATCAGACACCATGCATAGAAGAGAAAATATATAAAGAAAGAGAAGATGAAGAGAGAAGAATAAAGAAGAAGCATATTGGAGAGAGTATGAGAGAGAGTGAGAGTGAGAGATGGATACTTGGAGAAGAGCGAAGAGAATAACTTATGGAAAAGATAGCAGAGAAGAACCCTAGGGAGAAGAAGATGAAAAGAGGTTTGTTGGTTTTCACGTAGATAGAGTGTTTTTGTTTTCCAAAGTCTTTGTAATTAAGCTTGTATTATCTAATCGCAGGTGGTTAGTTTTGTATTAACTTACTAACTAGTTAGTTTTAGAGCATTCTTGTCAATATATATATATATTTTCCTTTTTAAACTTCTAATGCATAAGAAACAATGTTTTGGTAATCATATCACGTAAAAGCCAAGGAGATCTCAAACATTACCATAGGTTAATAGCTAGCACTTTATGGGAGAATAAAACAATTAAATTTTTGTTAACGCATTTATGTATACAAATTAAGATAATGATCAATAGCATTTCAAGGTACTCCTCGATCGCGATGTGGTCTTTTGGCAATTTGAGAAAATTTTATTGATGTATACTTGGAATTCGCCCATGGAAAGATACATAAGACAATAACCGCCGAAAAGGTGACAGAGAGAGAGAGAGAGAGAGAGAGAGAGAGAGAGAGAGAGAGAGAGAGAGAGAGAGAGAGAGGGGTTGCTGGTCTTAACCGCCGACAAGGTGAAGGGATGGAAGGGGTACCGGGGTGGTGGCCAGAGGCTGGGCTATGGTGATGGGACGATGTACAAGAAGAAGATATATAAAAATAGCGTCTCTTGGTTTTCAAGCGTGTTTTTGTTTTCCATATTTTTATAATTAAGCGTGTATTATCTAATCCTGGGTGTGTGAGTTGTATTAATTAGTCAAGTAAGGAGAGTATTAATTAAAAGCAAGTATGGTTTACATAGTCAGGTAATTAATAATACAAGTTGACATCAAACAACTGACATGGACTATTTACTCCTATCCAAATTCTAATACGGTGTACCAAACATGCCCTAGGAGTCTTAAGACCATCACGTTGATCCACTCCTCCTAAACATAACCACCAGCCCATCCTGTGCTTTCCTTAATTTATTGGCTCTAGGAGTCTTCTTATTGTTATATTAACCTTTTTCGTATTAAATCTGAATGAACAAAATAAAACACAAATTTAGTATTTCTTTCAATAAAATTGCACAAATTATATAATTATTAGGACAACCAATATGCATTTTTGAGCTATTGTCAGTTCGCTTACTTTTCTATCTATCAACAAACCCAAGGTCCAAATTTCAAATGATGACTTTTGCTGATTAAGTTTATCAAATAAGTATATTAATTCAAGTTAATTATATTATTATTAGGATATCTTATTTTATAGCAGTCAAATGCAGCTTTTCACAGCCAGAGGAGGTTTTTCAACATAAAATGGGATAATTAAATCACATGAGTTTATCCCCACTTAATTTTTCCAATATGTTTCTTTTAGGCCGGTCTTTCAAATTTTGTCAACAATTCCTATCATATCATCTTCTTATTTTTTTCGTGAACGCCTATCATATCATTTAAGTACGTACGTATATCGTACAAACCACATTTCATCAGCTTCCTTAAAAATTTAGACCTGACTTTGTACGTTATTCACAATTGTGATATAATCAACAAAACTGACTTTGAATATGTTGTTAAAATATTGCATGTCTTTAATCTATACTATTGACCAAGCATTATTCGAATATCCTCGTTTTGCTTCTACACGTTTTGTCTAGTTCATTTTTGGATCATAGAGATAGAGACAACTTTGAGGATAAGCTTGGTAGGTTGATTTTTTATCAGACTATCTAAAAATAAGGCATGCATCACCCTACCAATACAAATTGTAAATCTAAACCAGGTGTTCAGACTGTGAACCAACTGAATCGGTGGTTCAACTTTACAATTTCTGAAAGTTTCGAAAGTTTGTATACTATATATAAGGCGTGAAGACAAAGCAAATTAATTTTGAGCCTACGTAACACACCTTACACCTAAAGTCAAATAACAATTAACAACCAACTACAAGCTATAAATGCAATGCATCATATGTGATACTACTATAAATACACAAGTACCCCAACACATCCCAATTCACACAAAATTAAATACAACACAAGAGAGATCTTATCATCAGAAACACAGAGAGAGAGAGAGAGAGAGAGAGAGAGAGAGAGAGAGAGAGTGATACATAGAAAAGTAAAAGGATGTCATCTGAATGTCGAGGAAAGGATTCATGGCCAGAGCTGGTGGGAGAGAAAGGGAAGGATGCAGAGGCAACGATTGAGAGCGAGAATTCTTTAGTGAATGCTGTGATCGTCAAAGAAGGATCGTTCGTGACTGCTGATTTTCGGTGTGATAGGGTTCGGGTTTGGGTCGATAAACGTGGCATTGTCATCAGGGTCCCTACAATTGGTTAAATATGTGTCAAGTATAATTAGGCTCTCCTCTGTAAGGGCTTAATTAATATATAATTCACATCAACCAAGCTAGGTTAAGTGAAATTAATGAAATAAGGAGTACTTGTATTAATTCTCCATGCAATAATATCTATATTAAAGACTACATAATTATCTATTTTTCTTCTGATGTATGTAAGTTCTGTGTGAAGCAACATTAATAATTAAGAATGGCTTGATAAAGTTGATAAGTATATATTGAGTACTAGTACTGTTATTGTTAATTTTCCATCATATATCTATTTTCTCTTTAATTAGTTATTGTTTCTGTTCAATTAGGTTCAACCATCAAAAGTAATTGTAGGCGTGGCAATTTGGAACTAAAGCTCCACTCTTGCATGTGTTCCGGCCAATAATTAATAAATTAACACATCAATTACAGTACTCTACTAGTACTCTATGCCGTCAATTAATTCTTATGGCTATTTTGGTAAATCACCAGTTCAATACATGGCCTCTTGTTTGGTGCTTTGGGAGAATATTGCTCCTTTAATGAAGTATTGATAAGAGCAAGCTAGCTCCAACAGGAAATGCATGGATAGCAATTGATCTAGCTAGTAATTTATGAGATGAGAAATTAGTAGCTAAAAAGGTTAATGGAATAGAGGCAAAAAAAAAAAAAAAGGGTTAATGGAACTAAGAATTAATTACAGATCGATTATGTTTTTAGACGTTTAAAAAGGTTTTAATACACTATACAAAGAACCCTCTGCGTGGCATAGAACCCAAGAATAAATATATATATATATATATAATACATGTGCCTTCAAATGAGAGATCTCTTTGAGGGGTCTATACGAGTCGTTTTGTGTTAATTCGAACCGTTCATTTTACATCTCTATTGATAGATCATGCATCCTTGAAAAAAATCAGTCAAATCAAAAATCATTTGTCTATCTAACTTTGATCAAACAAATAGACGAACCAAATATTTTCGATGAAACCGTCCATTTATTTGATTAAAGCTGGATATGCACCATTTTCGATAATAGGTCTTTTGGCCAAGTGAGTTTTGCTCTAGGAAACCCCTGTATCTTTTCATGTAGCCACGTGCGTACGCCTTCATGCAGAGTGCATATAGAATATAATTCGAATATCTCCTCCTATGCAGCACTGTCTTTCTTCATGCATGAGAAAAATGGGTTTCAATTTGGGACCAGAATCCCCTACTCATTTTCCTACCATGCTTTAATCTTAGCCATCAAAGAGGGAGTAGAGAGAGAAAGAAAGGGGAAGAGGTGAGAGGGTAGAGGATCCTGGTCCTTTTGATATTTAAACTTTGATCATTATCTCAATTAATTAAATACCAAACTATATATTATTTGTCCTAACTTGATACCCAAATTATTGGTTTATCTCAATTTAGTATATAATTAATGTGACTCCCGTTAAATAATATTAACAAACTTTGGTCATGTGTCTTGCATATGTTCATTCATGAACTTCGGTTGACTAAAATACCCTAATTTCACAACAGTCATATTATATATCAAATTGAGACAAAATAAAATTTTGGGTATGAAATTAAAATGATAAGAGTTTGAATTTGATCATAATTAGTGTATGGTTTGATTAAGATGCACATGCGACATGTGTGTGATCGATCATAATTAACGATGGTTAAAGTCTTGACAATTATGGAGCGGAATGAAGTAGAAGGACAATAAATATTAATCAATTGGGGTTTTATAAGAGTTTGTTAAGAATTGTGAATATTAATGTTTTTATTTGTTATATTGGAGGAGATTTAACCCTAGGCCTAGTCTATTCATAACTCATTCCCCCATTTACCCTTACCACTTGTGCTACCTATAAGGACTTCAAAATTGCAAACATTAGGTGTATTAAGTATAAAATATTTCACTAATTAAATTGTGCCGACGTTTTTCTGAGGTAAAACTCCACATTTGAATATAGTCAAGACAAAAGTTAAGTTGGAAATGAAAACTTGTGTGAAGTTGTTCCCATTATGTGGGCCGGCTAAGCTCAGACTTTCTAAGCTCCCAGTCCATTCAAATAAGTTTCCAAGTCAAATTATATGAAGAAATGTTATATTATGTGGCCAAAAAAAAAAGAAGAAATATTTGTCCAAGATTGATACCAGATTTCTTGAGCTGGTTATCCCTACTTTTTCCCATAATTATATCTTATGTCTTTCAGCAGATTTTGTCAACAATAGCTATCATCTAAGTACGTGTATCAAACTAGATTTCACTAACACTGACCAAATACTATTCTTCATTTTCATACCAAAATACTAGCTATTCTTCACTTTGCTTCTCTACATGGTTAAGGTCATCGCGCGTGAATCATAGAGATAGACGCAATTAATATTCATTCTTGGCGACAAGGTTTGCTATATTATATATATGATGTAATATTTGTGTCAACAAAAGCATGCAAACAGCCTACCTAACAAGTGTAACATCCAAATAGTCAATAATGACCAATTAACCACAAGCTGTTCAATGACAATTACAACTATAAATATGCATCTCTTCCCCATGCCAATACATCACAAGCTACATTACAAAGAGAGATCAGAGATTAATTAAAAGCCTAAATTAGAACAAGAAGCGAGGATGGCATCTGAATGTCAAGGTAATCATGAACAAGTGCTTGTTTACAACTATATATGAATGCATGCCACTAAATAATATATAAGCTTAATTTATATATATATGTTTTCATTTAATGTAACAAGTTTTTGGAGTTTATATATGCAGGCAAGGATTCATGGCCTGAGTTGTTGGGAGCTCAGGGGACTGTTGCAGAGGAAACAATTGAGAGGGAGAATTCTTTGGTCGATGCTATCGTCGTACTAGAAGGAACAATTGTCGACCAACAATTCCGGTGTGATAGGGTTTGGGTTTGGGTCGATACTGATGGCATCGTTACTAGGGTCCCTACAATTGGTTAATTTCGACCAAGAGCTTCACTTCAGGGCTACTAGTTCTCTTTTAACAGTACGTATTTGAAGTAAATTACGCGAATTGATAATCAAATAAGGAGTTTTATTCACCATGTATTGTATTAATTGTAAACTAAATAATTTGTTGTTCTTTCACTGTGTATTCTATACGAAGCTAAATAAGATTAATGGTTGGAGAGCAAGCTAGGCTTTCAACATCAATCAAGCTAGGTTAAGTGAAATTAATGAAATAAGGGGTACTTGTATTAATTCTCAATGCAATAATATTTGTATTCAAGA
Source organism: Dryas octopetala (assembly GCF_963921425.1). Lineage (NCBI taxonomy): Eukaryota > Viridiplantae > Streptophyta > Magnoliopsida > Rosales > Rosaceae > Dryas > Dryas octopetala. The sequence continues at coordinate 20,409,380 of NC_141367.1, read as the reverse complement.
CTACGTACATAATTATCTATTTTTCTTCTTATGTATGTATGTTCTATATATATGTGAAGTTAAATATATATTAATAATTAGAGTAAAATGCATTATTGGTCCACATACTTTTATCATTTTTCCATATTGGTCTATGATTTAATTTTTGTCCCATGTTGATCCAGTTTATAATTGACGTGTCCCAATTTAGTCCATTCCGTTACTTTTGGGCTAACGTCCGTCCGTTTCCATCACGTGCCGTACATATGGGCTTTTTGGGAGGGCAAAAAAGTATTCTTCCTTACATTTTTGCCACCATCTCCAAAATAATAATAAAAAAAAAAAAAAAAAAAGGAATCAAAAACAAAAAAACAGGCCCAACAGCACCCGCACAGGGCCACAACACTAACGTACCCCACCCCTCTTCTTCTTCCTTTTTTTCTTTTTCTTCTTCATCTTCCTTTCTGCAACACCCCCCCTCCCCCAACAGAAACAGATCATCTGCATTCCCCCACACACCACACCTATAAACATAAAATTAAAATTAAGAAAAAAAACAAAAATAAAATAAAACAAGATTAAATGAAATAATCAAAATTCCAAAAATCAATACTTTGCAAAAATCTGTGGATGTCTCAGAAAACTTCTGCAATCCCATCCTTGCAGAGGGTATAGGAACCCTCTGCAAAAATCTCTCAGAAACCCCATCAATCATCATCATCATCCCACAAATTTCTCCAAACCCAAAATCAGTGGATGTCTTCAAACCCACCCTCCTTCATCTTCCTTCACAAACCAGAAGAAGCCGCCGCCGAGAGAAAAAGAGAGTGATATATATAGAGAGAGAGAGAGAGAGAGAGAGAGAGAGAGAGAGAGAGAGAGAGTGAGAAAGAAAGAGAGACAGAAAGAAAGAGTGGGAGAGAGAAATATAGTGAAAGACAAAGAGAGAGAGTGAGAGAAAGAGAGAGATGCATGCGGTCAGGAAGGGTTATTTCCGGGGACGGATTGGGTAGATGGCCGGACTGGGGGAGGTAGGTGGGAGGGGAAGGGTCGGGTGGGTGTGGGGAGGGGATTTCAGAATCCTTCCTCTTTCTTTTTTTTTTTAGATTTTTTTTTTCATTACTATTTTAGAGATGCCATATGAAAATACTTTTTTGCCCTCTCAAAAAACCACATGTCCAGCACGTGATGAAAATGGTTGGACGTTAGCCCAAAAGTGATGGAATGGACTAAATTGGGATACGTTAATTACAAACTGGACGAACATGGAACAAAAATTAAAACGTGGACTAACATGAGAAAATGATAAAAGTATGTGAACCAACATGGGACAAAAATTAATGAAAAATTATAAACTGGTTAATAATTGATGATCTCATAATAGAAATATATGAGATGATAAATTAGTAACTAAAAAGGTTAATGGAATTAAGAATTAATTACAGATTATGTTATTAGACATTCAAAAAGGATTAATAGTGGTATAGAACCCAAGAATAAGATATATGCACAATTTTCCGTAAAATGTCTCTTTTTTTTTTTTTTTTTGATAACCAAGGGTGTCTTGGGCCAGCTTTCGTATATCAGACTAATTCCTTGGACCTATCAAATACAAACAATCCACACTGGATCTAGTCCGTAATATGTCTTTGGCCAAGCGGGTATTTCTCTAGGAAACCCCAGCTCTCAGCTGTAGCCACGTACCCCTTCTAGATAGATTAATTCGATATCACCTCCACCACTGTCTTTTTATACATGAAAAGCAAGGGGTTTAAAGTTGATATTAAAACTTTGGCCATTGTCTCAATTAAGTATTAAATTATATATATTATTTATCACAATTTTATATCCAAACTATTCTATTATGTGGGCTAAGCTCAGATTTTCTAAGCTGCCAGCGCGCAGCTAGCCATTCAAATAACATTTCTAGAAATTTTATATTATGTGGCCAAAAAAAAAAAATGTTATAATATATCTGTTGTGTCAATGATGTCGATGCCAGGTTTGATGAGCTGGTTGTCCCTACTTTTTCCCATATTTTTATCTCGTCTTTCGGCAGATTTTGCCAACAATAGCTATGATCTAAGTACGTGTATCGTACAAACCAGATTTCATCAGCTTCCAAATACTATTCTTCATTTTCATACCAAAACATTAGCTGTTCTTCATTTTGCTTCTCTACGTGCTTAAGGTCATCGTGGATCATAGAGATAGACACAATTGCTTCTCTACATTCTTGCCGATTAGGTTTGCCACTGCATTACTTAATGTAATATTTGTGTAAACAAAATCATGCAAACATCCTACGTAACATCCAAATATTCAATAATGAAACCACAAGCTGTTCAAATGTTCAATGAAAAACTACTATAAATATGCATCTCTTCCCCATGCCAATACATCACAAGCTAAATTACAAGAGAGATCAGAGAGTAAAAAGTCTAAATTAATTAGAACAAGAAGCAAGGATGGCATCTCGATGTGAAGGTATCAGTCATCTTAAACTCGAATCATATAATGGCGTGCCAAGCGACGAGCAGTTCCATCAGCCATCACACTATCTATCATTTCATACTTCTTATAATTTGCTTGGAGGGACTCCTGCTGCTGCTTTGTGAGCTTCTCCTCTTCCTGGAGTTGTTGCTTGAGCACAAACGCATCTTCAAGAGCATGCTTTCGAGTAAGATGCTTCAGTTTCTTTGCCACTTCAAAATCAGGATCATTTGGCTCCAACCAACGGCAATATATTTTTCTACCTGGCTTTACAGGCCGATCATCAAACATTTCAACTCTAGCATGAAGCGCCCTCACAGGCTGAGCTGGTTATCCCTACTTTTTCCCATAATTATATCTTATGTCTTTCAGCAGATTTTGTCAACAATAGCTATCATCTAAGTACGTGTATCAAACTAGATTTCACTAAAACTGACCAAATACTATTCTTCATTTTCATACCAAAATACTAGCTATTCTTCACTTTGCTTCTCTACATGCTTAAGGTCATCGCGCGTGAATCATAGAGATAGACGCAATTAATATTCATTCTTGGCGACAAGGTTTGCTATATTATATATATGATGTAATATTTATGTCGACAAAAGCATGGAAACAGCCTACCTAACAAGTAACATCCAAATAGTCAATAATGACCAACCACAAGCTGTTCAATGACAATTACAACTATAAATATGCATCTCTTCCCCATGCCAATACATCACAAGCTACATTACAAAGAGAGATCAGAGATTAATTAAAAGCCTAAATTAGAACAAGAAGCGAGGATGGCATCTGAATGTGAAGGTAATCATGAACAAGTTCTTGTTTACAACTATGAATGCATGCCACTAAATAATATATAAGCTTTCTATATATATGTTTTCATTTAATGTAACAAGTTTTTGGAGTTTATATATGCAGGCAAGGATTCATGGCCTGAGTTGTTGGGAGCTCAGGGGACTGTTGCAGAGGAAACAATTGAGAGGGAGAATTCTTTGGTCGATGCTGTGGTCGTACTAGAAGGAACAATAATTATCGACAAACAATTCCGGTGTGATAGGGTTCGGGTTTGGGTCGATACTGATGGCATCGTTACTAGGGTCCCTACAATTGGTTAATTTCGACCAAGAGCTTCACTTCAGGGCTACTAGTTCTCTTTTAACAGTACGTATTTGAAGGAAATTACGCGAATTGATAATCAAATAAGGAGTTTTATTCACCATGTATTGTATTAATTGTAAACTAAATAATTTGTTGTTCTTTCACTGTGTATTCTATACGAAGCTAAATAAGATTAATGGTTGGAGAGCAAGCTAGGCTTTCAACATCAATCAAGCTAGGTTAAGTGAAATTAATGAAATAAGGGGTACTTGTATTAATTCTCAATGCAATAATATTTGTATTCAAGATGACGTACATAATTATCTATTTTTCTTTTTATGTATGTATGTTCTATATATATGTGAAGCTGAATATATATTAATAATTAGAGTAAAATGCATCATTGGTCCACATACTTTTATCATTTTTTCACGTTGGTCCATGCTTTAATTTTGTCCCATGTTGGTTCAGTTTATAATTGACGTGTCCCAATTTAGTCCATTCCGTCACTTTTGGGCTAATGTCCGTCCATTTCCATCACGTGCCGTACATATGGGCTTTTTGGGAGTGCAAAAAAGTATTTTTCCTTACATTTTTGCCACCATCTCCAAAATAATAATAATAAAAAAAAAAAAAAAAAACAAGCCCAACAGCACCCCCACAGGGACACAACACTAACATACCCCACCCCTCTTCTTCTTCCTTTTTTTCTTTTTCTTCTTCATCTTCCTTTCTGCAACACCCCCCCTCCCCTAACGGAAACAGATCATCTGCATTCCCCCACACACCACACCTATAAACATAAAATTAAAATTAAGAAAAAAAAACAAAAATAAAATAAAACAAGATTAAATGAAATAATCAAAATTCAAAAAATCAACACTTTGCAAAAATCTGTGGATGTCTCAGAAACCTCTGCAATCCCATATTTGCAGAGGGTATAGGAACCCTCTGCAAAAATCTCTCAGAAACCCCATCCATCATCATCATCATCCCACAAATTTCTCCAAACCCAAAATCAGTGGATGTCTTCAAACCCACCCTCCTTTATCTTCCTTCACTTGCTCTCCTACACAAACCTAGAAGCCGCCGTCGAGAGAGAAAGAGAGTGATATATATAGAGAGAGAGAGAGAGAGAGAGAGAGAGAGAGTGTGAGAAAGAAAGAGAGACAAAAAGAGAGAGTGAGAGAGAGAAATATAGTGAAAGACAAAGAGAGAGAGTGAAAGAAAGAGAGAGATGCATGCGGCCAGGAAGGGTTGTTTCCGGGGAGGGATTAGGTAGATGGCCGGACTGAGGGAGGTAGGTGGGAGGGGAAGGGTTGGGTGGGTGTGGGGAGGGGATTTCAGAATCATTCCTCTTTTTTTTTTAGATTTTTTTTTTCATTACTATTTTAGAGATGCCACATGAAAATACTTTTTTGCCCTCTCAAAAAACCCACATGTGCAGCACGTGATGAAAATGGTTGGACGTTAGCCCAAAAGTGACGGAATGGACTAAATTTGGACACGTTAATTACAAACTGGACCAACATGGAACAAAAATTAAAACGTGGACTAACGTGAGAAAATGATAAAAGCATGTGGACCAACATGGGACAAAAATTAATGAAAAATTATAAATTGGTTAATAATTGATGATCTCATACTCGAAATATATGAGATGATAAATTAGTAGCTAAAAAGGTTAATGGAATTAAGAATTAATTACAGATTATGTTGTTAGACGTTCAAAAAGGATTAATAGTGGTATAGAACCCAAGAATAAGATATATATGCACAATTTTCCGTAAAATGTCTTTTTTATTAATAACCAAGGGTGTCCTGGGACAGCTTTCGTATATCAGACTAGTCCCTTAGGCCGGTCAAAGACAAACAATCCACGCTGGATCTAGTCCGTAATATGTCTTTGGCCAAGTGGGTATTTCTCTAGTAAACCCCAGCTTTCAGCTGTAGCCACGTACCTAGGGCAGCCCATCGGTCGGATCGAATCGGTAAATGGCCTTACCGATTCGATTACCAAAATTTCGGTAATCTAGTTTTGATGCCGATTTCCGAATCGATTCTTTCGGCTTTCGGCATTTTTCGGATCCTTCAGATTTCGGTATTTTCGAAATACCCACACACAGAGGCACACGAAAACCCACACACAACAGAGGCACACCAAAACCAGGATCAAAATACACAGAAGCCATGGGAGAACAGAGAGAACATGGGGAAGAATGGGACCACTACTAATGACGCCATGGGCAAGATTGAGATCCAACGACGAGGAATCCACCATCAGATCTGCCGGCTCCCGGCTGGAAGACTCCACCGTGCTGCTCTGGCTCGGGATCTTATTGTTGCTGCCGCTATGATTATTATTATTTTTAGAAGTAACATTGAGATTGAGAGTCTCTGAGGGGATGGGAAGTTAGTCTTGGCCTTGGCGCCGCGGAACTCTCTGGCGGCGGTGTCATAGGCTCGAGCCGCTTCCTCAGCCGTGTCAAAGGTTCCGAGCCAGACCCGGCTTTTCTTGCCCGGGTCCCGGATCTTGGCGGCGTACCTCCTCCACGGTGGCGTTGGCTTTGGGTAGTGGCCTCGCCGGTATCCTTCGCCAGATGCGCTGGTGCCGGGCGCAGAGGAGAGAAGACAAGGTGAGAGAACAGAGAAAAAGAGAGAGTGAGGGTGACGGCTGGGAGAGAAAAATGAGGGAAAAAGTCTGAAAATGAAGCTTTTTTCCGAGCCAGACCCAGCTTTTCTTGCCCGGGTCCCGGATCTCGGCGGCGTACCTCCCCCACGGTGGCGTTGGCTTTGGGTAGTGGCCTCGCCGGTATCCTTCGCCAGACGCGCTGGTGCCGGGCGCAGAGGAGAGAAGACATGGTGAGAGAACAGAGAAAAAAAGAGAGTGAGGGTGACGGCTGGGAGAGAAAAATGAGGGAAAAAGTCTGAAAATGAAGCTTTTATACTCATTAAACCCTAAGTCACAAAATTACAAAACTACCCTTCACTTCAAACGCCCATAACTATCAATCTGTAACTCCGATGAATGTACGGTTTGAGTCTACGGACTCGTGAGTTCGAGACCTATCCAACGAGTCTAAGTTCGAAACCAAAAGCCCAATATAACAAAAAGTCAATTTTGGGTCAAACCGAATTTAAAACAAAAATTAAAATTAATCCAAAACCTTTTTATTTTTCAAATAAATTCCCCAAAATTTTCGAATAACCCCAAAATAAAATATTGTAAAAATACGGGATCTCACATTTTACTGTTTTGTTTAATGGGGTTTTGATTAGGGTTTGGGCAAATTGGGATTTGGTTGGGGTTTGGGTGATTAGGGTTTGGTTGGGCAAATTGAGGTTTGGGAAAATAAAAAAAAAACTAGTTTATATATAATTATACATACATAAATAATGATAGGTATTAAGATATTAACATAAATAATAGGGTTTAGATTGAGGTTTGGGAAAATAAAATAAAAACATTAGGATTAGGGTATTAACAATTTAAGCTTATAAGTTATAACTTTATATAACTACTAACTCTAGTTTCATGGAAAAAAAAAAAAAACTACTAACTAGTTTAGAACTACTAAGACTATAATACTTTGTTATATGTTATATATGTTACATATATAATTATAGTATTATAAACTATGTAGTATATACTATCAAATATATAAACTATAGTCTTATAGTATTATAAACTATATACTATAAATTATATAAACTATATACTATCAAATATATAAACTATAGTCTTATAGTATTATAAACTATATATTATAAATTATATAAACTATATACTATCAAATATATAAATTATAGTCTTATAGTATTATAAACTATATATTATATTATATACTATAAATTATATAAGCTATAGTCTTATAGTATTATAAAATATATACTATTAAACTATAGTAACTACTAAGTACTAACTAATTTATTACTTTATAACTTTATATATAATTATATATATTATCAGGGCCCTTCCAATAAGGGATCCCTCATTTAGTGTTAAATGAGGGATCACCCTGTGGGCCCACAAGGGTCATTTTGTGTTGATCCGAACCGTCTATTTTTTACAACTCCATTGATAGATCATGCTTGCAAAAAATCAGCTAAATCAGAAATCGTTTACTAGTTTGATTAAGCGGTCAAAGTTTAAAACAAATGAACGAACAACAAGTTCCTCTATAAACACCAAAACTTTGACCGCTTAATCAAACGAGTAAACGATTTCTGATTTAGCTGATTTTTTGCATACATTATCTATCAATGGAGATGTAAAAAATGGACAATTCGAATCAACACAAAATGACTCGTGTGGGCCCCACAGAGTGATCCCTCATTTAACACTAAATGAGAGATCCCTTATTAGAAGGGCCCTCATATATTATATACATAAACAATGTTAGATATATATAACATTATAGAGTAATTAATAAATAATAATAGACTTAGTGTATAGAGTTTAGAAATTAGAATTGTATGCTTAATTGGGTTTTAAGTTTTAACTTTTAATTATAGTGTATAAGATATTTAATAGGCCATGTTTAGTGTATTTTTTTGGCCAAGTTAGTGTATTTAACTTTTAAGTTTTAAGTTTATGATATAAGGTAAAGTGTATAGACTATAGAGAATATAATATATAAGGTTAAGTGTCTAAAACTATATATAAGTTATAACTAAAAGTCTAAAACTATATACTAATTAGTAATTTTATTATATAGGGTATAAGTATAACTAAAATTATATATTAAAACATTATTATATAAGTAGTTTATACTTTATACTATATACTATATAAATATATAAAGTTAGTAAAGTTATAAACTATATATTTATATAAACTATATGGTATTATAAACTACATACTATATAAACTATAACTATATATATTAAGCATATTAATGTAATAATAATACATATAAATATATATAACCATATACTAACCAAGGGTTTAAATTTCGAAAATTTCGGTGAAATTTCGGCGAAATTTTCGATTTGAGGAGGGATTGAAATCGAAACGGAGTTTTGTTAAATTTTCGGGATAATTTCGGCGAAATTTTCAAAATTTTTGAAATTTCGCCGAAATTCTCGAAATTTCGCCGAAGTTTTCTCTGGGCAGCGGCAGGGGGAGATCGGGGGAGAAAGTGGAGGGGCGGCGGCAGGGGTGGCTGGGGGGCGCAGCAGGAGGGAGATCGAGGGAGATCGAGGGCGCGCGGCAGGGGGGAACGCGGCAGGGCGAGCGGCAGGGCGCGCGGCAGGGGGGAGAAAGTGGTGAGGGTGAGGTGGCTTGGTGATGGATTGGGGAGAGAGAGAGAGAGAGAGAGAGAGAGAGAGAGAGAGAGAGAGAGAGAGAGAGAGAGGGAGGATGACGAAGAGTCTGGAAGAGATAAGAAAAAAAACTGGAGATGTCACGGGGGAAAGGAAAAGGAAGGGAAAAAGAGAAGGAAAAAAAAAGGAAAAGAAAAAAGGAGAAAAAAAAAGAAGGAAAAAAAAGAAAAGAAAAAAGGAAAAAAAAAAAAGAAGGAAAAAAAAGAAAAGAAAAAAGGAAAAAAAAAAGAAGGAAAAAAAAAAAGAAAAGAAAAAAGGAAAAAAAAAAAAAAAAAAGGGAAAGAAATAATAAAAAAGACAAAAAAAATTAAAAGGTTTAGGGTTGATTGGGGTTTGAGGCATTTGGGCAATTGTAAAGAAAAAAAATGGTTTTGAATTTTTTTTGACCATTTTGAAGTTTCGTTTGGTTATTTTTAAACCCTAAATCAATAAACTTTAATATATTTTTATATAAAAAATAATTAAAAATACCATAAAGGGCCTAAATCCTAATATCATATACCATATCCTAAACAATATAGAGTATAGATTATAAAATATATAGGGTTTAATGTATAGATTATAGAGTATAAATAATATACTAATTTTATTTAACAGTATTTGTCTCCAGCGCACATTATATTCATCTTATATCACATGAAGCCTACTATATATATAATTAGTTTCTTCAATGTTTTTTATCAATTTAGTAGATAATATGTTAAATAAACATATGGTAAAGTTTTATTCAAAATTTCCGTATTTTGATAGTAAGTTCCACCGTTTCTATCTAATTTTTGTCGAAATTTAAAAATCTTCGAAATTTCCGTCGAAATTTCCATCGAAATTTCCATCGAAATTTTCTCGAAACCCGAAATTTTATTCCTTGATACTAACCATATTAAATTATTAATGTAATAATATTACATATAAATATATATATATAACTAAATTTCGGTAATTGTTTCGGATTTTTCGATATATATTTTGATTTTTTCGGTAATAATCGATTCGGTTGCTTTCGGTCATAATTTTCGGTAATCAGTCGGTTTACCAACTTTTTTGGTAATTTTTTAGTTTCGAATTTTCGATTTTTGGCTTGTTAAAATCGATTTACCAAACCAAAAAATTTCGGTCGGTAGTCGGTCGGTTCGGTAAATACCAAACCAATGGGCAGCCCTACACGTACCCCTTCTAGATAGATTAATTCGATATCACCTCTACCACTGTCTTTTTATACATGAAAAACAAGGGGTTTAAAGTTGATATTAAAACTTTGGTCATTGTCTCCATTAAGTACTAAATTATATATATTATTTATCACAATTTTATATCCAAACTATTCTATTTTGTGGGCTAAGCTCAGATTTTCTAAGCTCCCAGCAGCTAGCCATTCAAATAACATTTCTAGAAATTTTATATTATGTGGCCAAAAAAAAAAATGTTATAATATATCTGTTGTGTCAATGATGTCGACGCCAGGTTTGATGAGCTGGTTGTCCCTACTTTTTTCCATATTTTTATCTCGTCTTTCAGCAGATTTTGCCAACAATAGCTATGATCTAAGTACGTGTATCGTACAAACCAGATTTCATCAACTTCCAAATACTATTCTTCATTTTCATACCAAAACATTAGCTATTCTTCATTTTGCTTCTCTACGTGCTTAAGGTCATCGTGGATCATAGAGATAGACACAATTGCTTCTCTACATTCTTGCCGATTAGGTTTGCCACTGCATTACTTAATGTAATATTTGTGTAAACAAAATCATGCAAACATCCTACGTAACATCCAAATATTCAATAATGAAACCACAAGCTGTTCAAATGTTCAATGAAAAACTACTATAAATATGCATCTCTTCCCCATGCCAATACATCACAAGCTAAATTACAAGAGAGATCAGAGAGTAAAAAGTCTAAATTAATTAGAACAAGAAGCGAGGATGGCATCTGGATGTGAAGGTATCAGTCATCTTAAACTCGAATCATATAATGGCGTGCCAAGCGACGAGCAGTTCCATCAGCCATCACACTATCTATCATTTCATACTTCCTATAATTTGCTTGGAGGGACTCCTGCTGCTGCTTTGTGAGCTTCTCCTCTTCCTGGAGTTGTTGCTTGAGCACAAACGCATCTTCAAGAGCATGCTTTCGAGTAAGATGCTTCAGTTTCTTTGCCACTTCAAAATCAGGATCATTTGGCTCCAACCAACGGCAATATATTTTTCTACCTGGCTTTACAGGCCGATCATCAAACATTTCAACTCTAGCATGAAGCGCCCTCACAGGCTGAGCTGGTTATCCCTACTTTTTCCCATAATTATATCTTATGTCTTTCAGCAGATTTTGTCAACAATAGCTATCATCTAAGTACGTGTATCAAACTAGATTTCACTAAAACTGACCAAATACTATTCTTCATTTTCATACCAAAATACTAGCTATTCTTCACTTTGCTTCTCTACATGCTTAAGGTCATCGCGCGTGAATCATAGAGATAGACGCAATTAATATTCATTCTTGGCGACAAGGTTTGCTATATTATATATATGATGTAATATTTATGTCAACAAAAGCATGCAAACAGCCTACCTAACAAGTAACATCCAAATAGTCAATAATGACCAACCACAAGCTGTTCAATGTCAATTACAACTATAAATATGCATCTCTTCCCCATGCCAATACATCACAAGCTACATTACAAAGAGAGATATATCAGAGATTAATTGAAAGCCTAAATTAGAACAAGAAGCGAGGATGGCATCTGAATGTGAAGGTAATCATGAACAAGTGCTTGTTTACAACTATGAATGCATGCCACTAAATAATATATAAGCTTTCTATATATATGTTTTCATTTAATGTAACAAGTTTTTGGAGTTTATATATGCAGGCAAGGATTCATGGCCTGAGTTGTTGGGAGCTCAGGGGACTGTTGCAGAGGAAACAATTGAGAGGGAGAATTCTTTGGTCGATGCTGTGGTCGTACTAGAAGGAACAATAATTATCGACAAACAATTCCGGTGTGATAGGGTTCGGGTTTGGGTCGATACTGATGGCATCGTTACTAGGGTCCCTACAATTGGTTAATTTCGACTAAGAGCTTCACTTCAGGGCTACTAGTTCTCTTTTATTAGTACGTATTTGAAGGAAATTACGCGAATTGATAATCAAATAAGGAGTTTTATTCACCATGTATTGTATTAATTGTAAACTAAATAATTTGTAGTTCTTTCACTGTGTCTTCTATACGAAGCTAAATAAGATTAATGGTTGGAGAGCAAGCTAGGCTTTCAACATCAATCAAGCTAGGTTAAGTGAAATTAATGAAATAAGGGGTACTTGTATTAATTCTCAATGCAATAATATTTGTATTCAAGACTACGACGACGTACATAATTATCTATTTTTCTTTTGATGTATGTATGTATGTTTTATATATATATGAAGCTGAATATATATTAATAATTAGAGTAAAATGCATTATTGGTCCACATACTTTTATCTTTTTTCCATATTGGTTTATAATTTAATTTGTGTCCCATGTTGGTTCAGTTTATAATTGACGTGTCCCAATTTAGTCTATTCCGTCACTTTGAGCTAACATCCGTCTATTTCCATCACATGCCGTACATATGGCCTTTTTGGGAGGGCAAAAAAGTATTTTTCCTTACATTTTTGCCACCATCTCCAAAATAATAATAAAAAAGAAAGAATAAAAAAAAAAAAAAACAAGCCCAACAGCACCCCCACAGGGCCACAACACTAACGTACCCCACCCCTCGATCTTCTTCTTCCTTTTTTTTTTTTTTTTTTTTCTTTTTCTTCTTCATCTTCCTCTCTGCAACGCCCCCCTCTCCCCTCCCTCCCCTCCCCCAACGGAAACAGATCATCTGCATTCCCCCACACACCACACCTATAAACATAAAATTAAAATTAAGAAATAAAAAAACAAAAATAAAAAAAAACAAGATTAAATGAAATAATCAAAATTCAAAAAATAAATACTTTGCAAAAATCTGTGGATGTCTCAGAAACCTCTGCAATCCCATATTTGCAGAGGGTATAGGAACCCTCTGCAAAAATCTCTCAGAAACCCCATCAATCATCATCATCATCCCACAAATTTCTCCAAACCCAAAATCAGTGGATGTCTTCAAATCCATCCTCCTTCATCTTCCTTCACAAACCAGAAGAAGCCGCCGCCGAGAGAGAAAGAGAGTGATATATAGAGAGAGAGAGAGAGAGAGAGAGAGAGAGAGAGAGAGAGAGAGAGAGTGAGAAAGAAAGAGAGACATAAAGAGAGAGTGGGAGAGAGAAATATAGTGAAAGACAAAGAGAGAGAGTGAGAGAAAGAGAGAGATGCATGCGGCCAGGAAGGGTTATTTCCGGGGACGGATTGGGTAGATGGCCGGACTGGGGGAGGTAGGTGGGAGGGGAAAGGTCGGGTGGGTGTGGGGAGGGGATTTTAGAATCCTTCCTCTTTCTTTTATTTTTAGATTTTTTTTTTCATTACTATTTTAGAGATGCCACATGAAAATACTTTTTTGCCCTCTCAAAAAACCCACATGTGCAGCACGTGATGAAAATGGTTGGACGTTAGCCCAAATGTGATGGAATGGACTAAATCGGGACACGTTAATTACAAACTGGATGAACATGGAACAAAAATTAAAACGTGGACTAACATGAGAAAATGATAAAAGTATGTGGACCAACATGGGACAAAAATTAATGAAAAATTATAAACTGGTTAATAATTGATGATCTCATACTAGAAATATATGAGATGATAAATTAGTAGCTAAAAAGGTTAATGGAATTAAGAATTAATTACAGATTATGTTGTTAGACGTTCAAAAAGGATTAATAGTGGTATAGAACCCAAGAATAAGATATATATGCACAATTTTTCGTAAAATGTCTCTTTTTTTTTTTTTTTTATAACCAAAGGTGTCTTGGGCCAGTTTTTGTATATCAGACTAATCACTTGGGCCGGTCAAATACAAACAATCCATGCTGGATCTAGTCCGTAATATGTCTTTGGCCAAGTGGGTATTTCTCTAGGAAACCCCAGCTTTCAGCTGTAGCCACGTACCCCTTCTAGATAGATTAATTCGATATACCTCCACCACTGTCTTTTTATACATGAAAAGCAAGGGGTTTAAAGTTGATATTAAAACTTTGGCCATTGGCTCAATTAAGTACTAAATTATATATATTATTTATCACAATTTTATATCCAAACTATTCTATTATGTGGGCTAAATTAAAAAGTCTAAATTAATTAGAACAAGAAGCGAGGATGGCATCTGGATGTGAAGGTAACAGTCATCTTAAACTCGAATCATATAATGGCGTGCCAAGCGACGAGCAGTTCCATCAGCCATCACACTATCTATCATTTCATACTTCTTATAATTTGCTTGGAGGGACTCCTGCTGCTGCTTTGCGAGCTTCTCCTCTTCCTGGAGTTGTTTCAAGAGCATGCTTTCGAGTAAGATGCTTCAGTTTCTTTGCCACTGCAAAATCAGGATCATTTGGTTCCAACCAACGGCAATATATTTTTCTACCAGGCTTTGCAGGCCGATCATCAAACATTTCAACTCTAGCATGAAGCGCCCTCACAGGCTGAGCTGGTTATCCCTACTTTTTCCCATAATTATATCTTATGTCTTTCAGCAGATTTTGTCAACAATAGCTATCATCTAAGTACGTGTATCAAACTAGATTTCACTAAAACTGACCAAATACTATTCTTCATTTTCATACCAAAATACTAGCTATTCTTCACTTTGCTTCTCTACATGCTTCAGGTCATCGCGCGTGAATCATAGAGATAGACGCAATTATTATTCATTCTTGGCGACAAGGTTTGCTATATTATATATATGATGTAATATTTATGTCAACAAAAGCATGCAAACAGCCTACCTAACAAGTAACATCCAAATAGTCAATAATGACCAACCACAAGCTGTTCAATGACAATTACAACTATAAATATGCATCTCTTCCCCATGCCAATACATCACAAGCTACATTACAAAGAGAGATCAGAGATTAATTAAAAGCCTAAATTAGAACAAGAAGCGAGGATGGCATCTGAATGTGAAGGTAATCATGAACAAGTGCTTGTTTACAACTATGAATGCATGCCACTAAATAATATATAAGCTTTCTATATATATGTTTTCATTTAATGTAACAAGTTTTTGGAGTTTATATATGCAGGCAAGGATTCATGGCCTGAGTTGTTGGGAGCTCAGGGGACTGTTGCAGAGGAAACAATTGAGAGGGAGAATTCTTTGGTCGATGCTGTGGTCGTACTAGAAGGAACAAACACCGACAAACAATTCCGGTGTGATAGGGTTCGGGTTTGGGTCGATACTGATGGCATCATTACTAGGGTCCCTACAATTGGTTAATTTCGACTAAGAGCTTCACTTCAGAGCTACTAGTTCTCTTTTAATAGTACGTATTTGAAGGAAATTACGCGAATTGATAATCAAATAAGGAGTTTTATTCACCATGTATTGTATTAATTGTAAACTAAATAATTTGTTGTTCTTTCACTGTGTATTCTATACGAAGCTAAATAAGATTAATGGTTGGAGAGCAAGCTAGGCTTTCAACATCAATCAAGCTAGGTTAAGTGAAATTAATGAAATAAGGGTTACTTGTATTAATTCTCAATGCAATAATATTTGTATTCAAGACTACGACGACGTACATAATTATCTATTTTTCTTCTGATGTATGTATGTTCTATATATATGTGAAGCTGAATATATATTAATAATTAAGAATGGCTTGATAAAGTTGATGATCAGTAGTACTGTTACTGTTAATTTTCCATCATCTATCTTATGATCTTTAATTAGTTCTTGTTTCTGTTCAATTAAGTTCAACCATCAAAAGTAATTGTAGGCGTGGCAATTTGGAATTAATAAATTAACACATTAGTTATACAGTACTCTATGCCGTCAAATTCCTATGGCAATTTTGGTAAATCACCAGTTCCATACATGGCCACTTGTTTGTTGCTTTGGGGGAATACTGCTCCTTTAATGAAGTATAAGAGCAAGCTAGCTCCAACAGGAAATGCAAGGATAGCAATTGATCTAGAAATATATGAGATGATAAATTAGTAGCTAAAAAAGTTAATGGAATTAAGAATTAATTACAGATTATGTTGTTAGACGTTCAAAAAGGATAATAGTGGTATAGAACCCAAGAATAAGATATATGCACAACTTTCCGTAATATGTCTTTTTTTGGGTAACGGAGGGTGTTCTGGGCCAGTTTTCGCGCACCAGACTAGTCTCTTAGACAGGTCAAAAACAGACAATCCACACACTAAGGCTAGTAATATGTCTTTGGCCGGCCAAGTGGGTATTGCTCTAGGAAACCCCAGCTTGCAGCTGTAGCCACGTACCCCTTCCAGATAATTAATTCGATATCACCTCCACCACTGTCTTTTTATACATGAAAAACAGGGGGTTTAAAGTTGATATTAAAACTTTGGTCATTGTCTCAAATTAAGTACTAAATTACATATATTATTTCTCACAATTTTATATCCAAACTATTCTATTATGTGGGCTAAGCTCAGATTTTCTAAGCTCCCAGCAGCTAGCCATTCAAATAACATTTCTAGAAATTTTATATTATGTGGCCAAAAAAAAAAATGTTATAATATATCTGTTGTGTCAATGATGTCGATACCAGGTTTGATGAGCTGGTTGTCCCTACTTTTTTCCATATTTTTATCTTGTCTTTCAGCAGATTTTGTCAACAATAGCTATGATCTAAGTACGTGTATCGTACAAACCAGATTTCATCAGCTTCCAAATACTATTCTTCATTTTCATACCAAAACAACAGCTGTTCTTCATTTTGCTTCTCTACGTGCTTAAGGTCATCGTGGATCATAGAGATAGACACAATTGCTTCTCTACATTCTTGCCGATTAGGTTTGCCACTGCATTACTTAATGTAATATTTGTGTAAACAAAATCATGCAAACATCCTACATAACATCCAAATAGTCAATAATGAAACCACAAGCTGTTCAAATGTTCAATGAAAAACTACTATAAATATGCATCTCTTCCCCATGCCAATACATCACAAGCTACATTACAAGAGAGATCAGAGAGTAAAAAGTCTAAATTAATTAGAACAAGAAGCGAGGATGGCATCTGGATGTGAAGGTAATCATGAACAAGTGCTTGTTTACAACTATGAATGCATGCCACTAAATAATATATATGTAAACTTTCTATATGTTTTCATTTAATGTAACAAGTTTTTGGAGTCTATATGCAGGCAAGGGTTCATGGCCTGAGTTGTTGGGAGCTCAGGGGACTGTTGCAGAGGAAACAATTGAGAGGGAGAATTCTTTGGTCGATGCTGTGGTCGTGCTAGAAGGAAAAATTGTCATCCAAGATGTCCTGTGTGATAGGGTTTAGGTTTGGGTCAATTCTGATGGCATTGTTACTAGGGTCCCTACAATTCGTTAATTTCGATTAAGATCTTCACTTGAGGGCTACTAGTTCTCTTTTAACAGTACGTATTTGAAGGAAATCAGGCGAATTGAGAATCAAATAAGGAGTTCTATTCTCCATGTATTGTGTATTGTAAACAAAATAATTTGTTTTTCTATAAGATTAATGATTTGATAAAGTTTACAGTAATTTTCTTCCTCTCTTTAGTTCTGTTCAACCATCAAAAGTACACGGTGTGGCTTGGCTTTCAACCATCAAAAGTCAACAATAGAACAACTACGAAGCTCTCTATTAAAAACAGACATCACCTCATAAACTTTGTATCATGTACAGATGTCACTTTGACAGTTTGACTACACAGGGGTGATAACCTCAACAAAAGCCCTAACAGTCATCTGAAACTCGAATCATATAATGGCGTGCCAAGCGACGAGCAGTTCCATCAGCCATCACACTATCTATCATTTCATACTTCTTATAATTTGCTTGGAGGGACTCCTGCTGCTGCTTTGCGAGCTTCTCCTCTTCCTGGAGTTGTTGCTTGAGCACAAACGCATCTTCAAGAGCATGCTTTCGAGTAAGATGCTTCAGTTTCTTTGCCACTTCAAAATCAGGATCATTTGGCTCCAACCAACGGCAATATATTTTTCTACCAGGCTTTACAGGCCGATCATCAAACATTTCAACTCTAGCATGAAGCGCCCTCACAGGCCTTGGCTTCCCCAGTATCATGAAAGGAAATTGGGCTATCTCTGAGACAATGGCATCAGCCTGTTTTGGGTTCTCCACCTCCACCAGTGCACACTGTGGGATGCTCTTTGATTCTGTGTAATTTGGAATAAAACGAACATTTTTCACAGTTGCAAACTGACCAAGAGCAGTTCTCACAACAGGTTCAGTGACCTGTGGGGAGAGGTTATCTAGGTAAACAGTTCGTTTGACCTTCTCCTCAAAGGCAGCATACTCTGCTTCTGCTTCTAAAGTCCCCATATACCACAATGAACAACAATCTAATAAGAAACAAATTTGATGTTAGCCAAAGTTTACAAATTCTATTAAAATTCCAGACCATAAAAGAAAATAAAAGTAAGAAAGTATAACAAAACAAATGAAAGCATATCAACCATAACAGACACCTAACATATCATATTTGCCATTATCGAGCTCCAGAATCTTATTCCAGCATTTATTTAGCATTGACCCAAACATTCCTCATTCTAGATGTTATTGTTATTCTTTTTCCGCGTCAAATAACTGAATTATTGTTATTCTTTGTGTGGACATAAGTGTATTATGTCATGAATTCTACAGACCATTATATATACCTGAAATTCAATACCCCATCTCTTACCAAACCTTCACTAATCCAATATCTAATCTTTGACTATATCTAACAGAGTAATAGTGCCATAAGCAATTTATAATCTCAGATTGACATTCCTCTATACGATTTTGGGTTTTATGCTCCCCTTCAAATATCAATTTCAACTCTTGCATCTTGTACCAAAAGAGTCATTAGACCACCAAATGCTAACAAATGTTTGGTTTCGTAGAAATGGATAAATTATATAGCGGTGATGATATTATACATGAAGCTCTGTCTATGATATGAAACAGAGCAAATTCTAGTTAAGATTTTTTCTAATATCACTAAGGCAATGAGATGTGCTTTCACACAATTACATAAACAACTGCAGCAAGGATACTGACCAATTATGTTTGACCCTTCTGAGAATCCCAAAATGAATAGATGAAAAGAAACAAATCCTTATATACACTTTGCAGTTTACACCCAAAAAGAAATGTGAAAATGAATATGAATTCACAGATTTCATTAAGCACATCATAGGTCCTAATAAACCATAAAACATATAAATTTCAACAAAACCATCCAACTTAAATAGGAATCCACACAAGTATAATGATCATTAAACAAGATCATTCACAAAACATATGAAGAGAAAACCCAAATGAAATATCCACTCCTCATCGCCAATAATTAAAAAACAAAAACCCAAATAGCCAAATAGAACTTCCCTGCCCGACAGTACCAACCCAACTATCACTAGCAACTCAAACTCCAAGTTGCAGCAAAATCAAATAACAGTTAACAACCCAGAATAATCAAATACCAACCCAAAATCAAACGCCCACCCAGAAAAATCAAAGCAGCCAAAACTGAAAAAAAGAAAAAATAAATAAATAGAGAACAAAAACCTGTTGAGGAATTTCCGGTTTTTAAACAAGTTGCTCAAAATCGAATCAATGGGTTCATCAAAAGTATTGGATTGTTGCATAGAAACTAACCAAATTACCGAAATTAACTAATCATCTTCATTGGAAATTAAACAAATATCAAAATAAAAGATGAGAGAAACAGCCACAATCAGCAAAGAAGACATTAAAGATAAATTTGGGAGGGAAAGAGTCGAAGAAAATACTGACCTCGTTTCGCGTCACAGAGAGTGAGTGAGGATTGAAGCTTGGGATTAGGGTTTGGAGTGGCAGATGAGAGAGGCTGGAAGAGACTGGCGGAGCCGGAGAGTGAGAGCCGCGAAGAGATGGGTGTGGCTTTGTGGGTGGGTCGGGAAGGATTGATTGGCTGTTTACCAATGTAAATTCTGAACTGGGCTGTAGCCCAGCCCACAAACTATAGGTCCAGTAGTTAAATTGGTTAAAGACTACTAAAAAAAAAAAAGAACTAAAACTCTTTTTGTTTTTTTCTTTTAAGTGCTTAAGGGGAAGGATGGTTGCAGTTGTTGAGGTAACGCGCGCAGTTGAAAGGGTCATATAATTGCCCTCACTGCACTCAAGTTCGATCCATCTCACTCGAAAAATTAAAAAAAAAAAAAAAGGGCAAACTACAAGTGCATGACTAAAATATATTGGTGTGCTAATCATCATTTTTTCTCTTCTCTTGCTAACATGAGATGAGAATTGAGGATGTTCCTATACACATCACAACCAAATACTTAATCACCAAATCCAACTCCTAAAAGTATTTTCCAATTTTCAAATAATATTACCTTTCTCATTAATTTTATTTTTTATTTCTTTAAAACTTAAATAAAAAATTAGAGAGGGTGACCATGACTCCTCAGTTGTGAAAATATCAAAACAAAATCAAATTTGTTGGGCCTAGACTCTTTTTTGGACATTGATGTTGAGCATGGGCAATTTCACTTCCCCCTATATTATTTGTGTATATCTTCACTACTGTGTGGCCTTTAAAGATATTTCAGGCTCAAATAGATTGTGACGATTTGTGCCTTTTATTACATGATACATTGGTATGCATGTAAAGTGATATCTAGGTCTTCTATGTATTGCCGTGCTTTACAAGTCAATAACCATTTGAATTTTATTATTATTAAATAAGTTGTATAATTTTTAAACAAAAGGAAATTTCTGATTGCTTTCTTGTTCTTGGTAATATGTGGCGGCAGAATAACGTGGGATATGGTCATATACCTAATGGCATTTATCATTCATTAAACTAAGAATTGTCAACCAAAGAACAATACTGGCTTGCTCTAGTCAAGATCAACATGCATTCCTATATATATCGATTCATCACCTAGGTGTACGTAACAGCTAAAAAGTCAACAATGATCATTGACCAACTTCAAGCAATTCATCAAAATGCTACTCTCTAATTAAGTCTCTATATATAGTCATTTATCATAATGCGAACTTAAACACAAATAGAAGCTCTGGGTATTATAAGAGACTGGAGCAATCATTTAAGCAAGGATGTCAGAATGTGAAGGTAAGGTAGTAGCTAGTTGTAAAGGGGTATAACTAGATATCATATATATATGTACCAATTTCTTATATGGGTATTGTTCTCTTACTAGATAGTATATATAGTTATATAAGATGCTTATTAAACTGTAAATATGATCGTGTAAATATGATCGACTACACATTCAGTAAAAAATCAATAAAATTAATGGTTCATATTCACAATTTGTATGCCACATAAGTATACAGGATATGTGGCTAGACTGTCTAATAAAAGCTAGATAGCATATATTGAATTTGTTTTTTATATAATTAGATTATAGATATATATTTATGTATTGTCATTGAACCTTAATTTAATTTTTCAGGAAAGGGTTCGTGGCCAGAGCTTGTTGGAGTGGAGGGGGAGGTTGCCAAAGCAACAATTGAGAGGGAGAATCCTATTGTGACTGCTAGGATTGTAATTGATGGAGAAATGGTAGTCATCACCGACTACAACTGCTATAGGGTCTGGGTCTGGGTTGACAAAGATGATGAAATTGTCACAAGGACTCCTATAATTGGTTAATTATTAGCCATTAATTAGTCCTCAATTCATTCACTATTGGTTAATTATCATATATGTTTGTTCTTCTTTGCTTATATTTAGGACTTTTTACTCTCCTTGGTGTATTATAAAACTGTATACGATACTTTACATCTAAACAGAAAGTAAATTGAAGTGGTTTTATATATGATGGGTATTTTTCAGCTTCTGTATCCTACGCTTTCGGAAAAGTCTTTCATAGGGAGGATGAATACGCTTCCTTTTACAATCATTTATAAATTCTAATACATGACGAATTGTTATGAGAGAAATGATATACAGTGGTCCAAGTTATTAGATAGCATGATCGACTTTGGATTCACAATCTTGTGCTTTTGAAAGAAAACTAATTGATATTTTATGTGAGAAGAGGCATATAAATGGTTATATATAAGTTATTTGCAATAATCATCTCATTACGTGAAGGATATATATATATATATTAATATAAATAGTTGTGAGAAAATACGTATACAACCAATGCAACCCATCAAAATATAGAGGAGTGCTCTAAAACTAACTAGTTAGTAAGTTAATACGAAACTAACCATGCTTTTGGGACCACCACATAACTAATCTTATAATCCGAACCATCAATTATTTAGATCATACTTCAAACATCATCATTACAAAAAATCAACTAAATCGAAAATCATTTAGTCATCTAATTGAGATCAAATAAATAGACGATCAATGTTTTCGATAAAAACATATAAATAGTTGTTGTTATAATTAAATGACTAAATGATTTCCGAATTTGAAGATTTTTTACAAGGATGATCTTTGAAGTAGGGCCTAAAAAACAGACGGTTCGGATTTTGAGATTACATTGTGTGGTGGGCCAACATGGTGGTTAGCTTTGTATTAACTTACTAACTAGTTAGTTTTCACTACAACAATAACATGCCTTTCCTTCTGATATATAACAGTCCCCTTTCTCTCTTGGACTGACTGTTATCAATCACAATTATCCAATAGCCACAGTGCAGCGACCAAAGCAATGACAGTCTAACAGGATGGGGTCGGTATAGCACTATCCCAACTTCAAGCCTATCCGTCGTTCCTTTATTTCCAGCTACTGTGTTTTATTTATAAATTTGGCTGCCAATTTGCAGGCAGAAGTCAGGTCTTGTCGGCTGGATTCATGACTTATGTTGGCATGCGTCTGCAGTGGATCACTGCTTCTACAAATATCTGCACTTCCACTTGGTTATTCTACTCTCTTGCTGAATTGGATCTTAACTGCTACACAGGTGCCATTCCACTCTAGCCTGCATGTCTAATGTTGCAGTGGAATTAAACTGTAAATGGCTATGCGATTCCATTTGGGCCACCATGTCTCATGTTGCAGTGGAATCCTCCCCTCAATCCAAACCAATAATCCATCCCTTTTTTCCATTATTTTTACCTCTTGATCTTCTCTTCTGGTTGGATGTCTGGGTATTTAAGGTTTTGGGGCTTTAGGTATTCTCTCCAGAAAAACCGAAACAAAACACCTTTAGAGAATAAAAATTAATCATTCACACGGTGTTTCCTAATCAGAAAAGATGGGAAAAAGAAAATCTTTTTTTAGTGTTCACTTTGTCGAAGAAGAAGAATGCTGACAGATATAGGGATTTGGGTGTTCCCAAAAGTTACAAATTTTTCTACAAAAATCAAACCCTATAATCAAAATCCCAGAAGTCAAACCCAAAGGAAAACTTAAAAAAAGGGAGAAATGATACCTTTTTGCTGTCGATGTCGAGAATGTCTTGGGTTTTGTCTTTGCATAGAGGGTGGTGATGGAGAGAATTTGGTGTGGGTGTGGGTGTGGATGTGGGTGTGGAGGAGAGAGGGGCGGAGGGATTACGAGAGAGATAAGAAAGGAGAGAGAGAGAGAGAGAAGATAAGGGAGGAGAGTAGAGGGGCGTAGTCTAAATGGAAGTTAATTGGTAATTTTTAATTTTTTAAACCAGCATTGATATTCATGTCAAGTCAGTGCAAGTAATAATGGACTGTGGCTTTGACATTGTGGGACCCATTCTGGTTAAATTAAACTTTTCAATTAATAAAAAAATTAAAAATATGAGAACTGTCCATTTTTAAATACACAGTAATTCATTTCTCTCAATAAATATGTTATACTTAATTGATTAATTAGAGAGTAACAATCCAACCGTTACTTTTGGATCCAAAAGGAACTTGCAACTTTAAGAGTCACCACCAACCCAACAGCAGTGACAAATGTATATCAGCCTTCACTGTACAGTCACAAAAGGGGGTTATTCTTGTAGTGTTTAGAGCATTCTTGTCAAAATATATATATATATATATTTTCCTTTTTTAACTTCTAATGCATAAGAAACAATGTTTTGGTAATCATATCACGTAAAAGCCAAGGAGATCTCAAACATTACCATAGGTTAATAGCTAGCACTTTATGGGAGAAGAAAACAATTAAATTTTTGTTAACGCATTCATGTATACAAATTAAGATAATGATCAATAGCATTTCAAGGGACTCCTCGATCGCGATGTGGTCTTTTGGCAATTTGACAAAATTTTATTGATGTATACTTGGAATTCGCCCATGGAAAGAGACATAAGACAATAACCGCCGAAAAGGTGACACAGAGAGAAAGAGAGAGAGAGGTGGAAGGTTGCTGGTCTTAACCGCCAACAAGGTGTACCGGGGTGGTGGCCAGAGGCTGGGCTATGGTGATGGGACGATGGACAAGAAGAAGATAAAAATAGCGTCTCTTGGTTTTCAAGCGTATTTTTGTTTTCCAAGTTTTTATAATTAAGCGTGTATTATTTAATCCTGGGTGTGTGAGTTGTATTAATTAATCAAGTAAGGAGAGTATTAAAAGCAAGTTCTGGTTTACATAGTCAGGTAATTAATAATACAAGTTGACACCAAACAACTGATATTGACTATTTACTCCTATCCAAATTCTAATACGGTGTACCAAACATGCCCTAGGAGTCTTAAGACCATCACGTGATTCACTCCTCCTAAACATAACCACCAGCCCATCCTGTGCTTTGCTTAATTTATTTGCTCTAGGAGTCTTCTTATTGTTATATTAACCTTTTTCGTATTAAATCTGAATGAACAAAATAAAACAGAAATTTAGTATTTCTTTCAATAAAATTGCACAAATTATATAATTATTAGGACAACCAATATGCACTTTTGAGCTATTATCAGTTCGCTTACTTTTCTATATATCTATCAACAAACCCAAGGTCCAAATTTCAAATGATGACTTTTGCTGATTAAGTTTTTCAAATAAGTATATTAATTCCAGTTAATTATATTATTATTAGGATATCTTATTTTATAGCAGTCAAATGCAGCTTTTCACAGCCAGAGGAGGTTTTTCAACATAAAATGGGATAATTAAATCACATGAGTTTATCCCCACTTAATTTTTCCAATATGTTTCTTTTAGGCCGGTCTTTCAAATTTTGTCAACAATTCCTATCATATCATCTTCTTATTTTTTTCGTGAACGCCTATCATATCATTTAAGTACGAATATCGTACAAACCACATTTCATCAGCCTCCTTAAAAATTTAGAACTGACTTTGTACGTTATTCACACTTGTGATATAATCAACAAAACTGACTTTGAATGTGTTGTTAAAATAGTGCATGCCTTTAATCTATACTATTGACCAAGCATTATTCGAATATCCTCGTTTTGCTTCTACATGTTTAAGCTAGTTCATTTTTGGATCATAGAGATAGAGACGACTTTCAGGATAAGCTTGGTAGGTTGATGTTTTATTAGACTATCTAAAAATAAGGCATGCATCACCCTACCAAGACAAATTGTAAATCTAAACCAGGTGTTCAGACTGTGAACCAACTGAATCAGTGGTTCAACTTTACAATTGAACATGCAACATACTATATATCTAAAACAATTTCTGAAAGTTTCGAAAGTTTGTATACTATACAAGACGTGAAGACAAAGCAAATAAATTTTGAGCCTACGTAACACACCTAAAGTCAAATAACAATCAACAACCAACTACAAGCTATTAATGCAATGCATCATATGTGATACCACTATAAATTGTTGGTGTGAGTCAACCCATGTTATTATTGTGTAATTATTAGGATTAATTAGGTTATTTATTAATTCATGTATTTTAGTTATAGGTCCATGTATATAAACCACACTTTGTGGTCTTATTCAATTAAGTAGAAATCATATTGAAACCCTAAACCTAAACCTTCTTTGTACATGGTATCAGAGCATGGTTTTTCCTATCCTACTGGTTTTTGAAGAATTTTTTCTAGAAAAATTCTATTAGTCAGAAATCCTACTGTTCATCTTCACCTTCACTTATTATTAGAATTTTTTCCGCTGCTTCACCTTCACTTGCTGAAACACCAGCCACCCACCAGCAGCGACGCCGGACACCGGCCACCGTCGACCAGCGGCATACCCCCGTCGCTGCTGCTCCACGTCGACCAGCGGTGACGCCGTAGCCTGCCCCCATCGCTCGCGTCCACCACCAGCGACGCCGACATCACTGCTGTCTCCCTCGTACGCTGGCGACTGTGCTCGCCTCCACCTCTGCCTGCGCGCCTCCGTTTCACGTCGACCAGTCTGTGCGACTGTGCGCGACGCTCCGCCTCTGCCTGCGCGCATCCACCTCACGTCGACCAGCAGCGCCGTCGCCTGCCCCCCCGTCGCTCGCGTCAACCACCAGCGACGCGTGGGCGCACCTCCACCTCTGCCGACCTGCTTGCCCAACGCGATGCCGCCCCGCCTGCTCGACCCGACGCCAATCCGGCTACTCGACACGACTTCGACGCCCCGCCTCCACCTTCCTTGAGCGCCGGCGACTGCTGCTCGTCCGCCAGAGACGTCAACCCGCTGCTGTTGCGTGAGTTCTCTGCAACGCGAAATGGCGGATGTGCAACGCGGCTGAACCCCCCTCTGATTTGTGTAGCTCTGCGCAGGAAAAAAAAAACGATCTGATTTCTGTAGCTCTGCGCAAGGAAAAAAATAGAAGGGAAAAAAAATATATATATATATATAAAAAAAAAAAGTTGCATTCCAGGGTGAACTCTGTTAGTTCCTCCAGCTTTGTTGTCAAGTCAGGTATCTCTAACTCTGCTTTGAGTAATTCTGCTTGTACTGGTAATGGTGCATGGATAATTGATACAGGTGCTACGGATCATATGACTTCTGATCGTTATGTTTTTAGTCATCTTTTATCTGTCTGTCCTAAACCATTTATTGTTAATGCCAATGGTGTGTCATCTCCTATTTTAGGGGGCGGCACGGTATCCTTCTCATCTGGTTTGTCTTTACATAATGTGTTGTTTGTTCCTTCCTTAAATTGTAACCTTATTTCTGTTAGTCAACTAACCAAAACTCATAATTGTGTGGCCACATTCTTTCCTACCCATTGTGTTTTCCAGGATATTCATACCAGGGAGAAGATTGGCAGTGGTAGAAAGAGTGGTGGATTGTACTATCTGGATAGTGGGGTTTCCGCTTCAGATGGTCGTGGCATTGTGAGTCTAGTTAGTGATGGTTCCTTCGAAAATAAGGAGAAGATTTGGTTGTGGCATCGCCGACTTGGTCATCCGTCCTTTAGTTATCTTCGGCGCTTATTTCCCTCTTTATTTCTTGGATTGAACATTTCCCATTTTAATTGTGAAGTTTGTGTGTTGGCCAAAAGCCATCGTTCAGTGTTTCCTTCTAGTGCTACACGTATGGATGTTCCTTTTGCTTTGGTCCACTCGGATGTTTGGGGTCCAGCCCCGTGTGGTACACATAAAGGAATGAAATGGTTTGTGACATTTATTGATGATTGTACTAGGATGACTTGGGTTTATCTTCTGAAACATAAAAGTGATGTGTGTGCTATTTTTCGCCTTTTTCATCATATGGTCCTCACCCAGTTTGCCTGTCCTATTAAAGTTTTGCGCTCTGATAATGGTGGTGAGTTCGTTAATACAGAGTTGACTCAGTATTTTGCTTCTGCGGGGATCCTTCATCAGACTTCTTGTGCTCATTCTCCACAACAGAATGGGTTTACTGAACGCAAAAATCGACATTTATTGGAAGTCACTCGGTCCCTTCTTCTGGGGGGTCACGTGCCATCTCTGTTCTGGGGTGATGCCTTGAGTTCTGCCGTTTATCTAATTAATCGGACCCCATCTAGTGTCCTTGACTTTCGGCGACCTCTGGATGTTCTCTCGGATTTTGTCTCTCTACCAGGTATCCTTTATTTGGAACCCCGGGTTTTTGGGTGTGTAGTTTTTGTGCATTCACATTCTCATCAACGATCCAAGCTCGTATCTCGGGCCTTAGAGTGTGTATTTGTTGGTTATAGTCCATCCCGGAAGGGGTATCGGTGCTATCATCCCTCTACTCAGCGCTTCTATGTCTCTATGGATGTCACTTTTCATGAACATCAACTTTTTTATTCTCCACGTCCACTGGATTCTACCCTTCAGGGGGAGGTTTCTAGTGAAGTGCAGAATAGTGAAGTGCAGAATCGAGATGATGTGTTGTTTTTTGATAAGTTTGGGAGTGGTAGTGAGGAAGGGTCAGAACAGACTGCTGATCACCCAGTGTCTGAGGATGATACTGAGAATGCGGAAATTACTGCGGATGATACTGAGGATGCAGAAATTACTGAAGATGATACTGAGGATGTGGTAGGACAAGAACCCACCAATTCTGAGCCTGAGGAGTCACCACTCCATGATAGTATCGCCATCTCTCCTACTCCATTGAATCAATTTTCTTCGTCCATTGAGGTAACCGACAATACTCTTGATTCACATTCTGGTTCAGATCTTATTTCTAATGCTTCTAAATTTACACTTCCTCCTTGGTCTAACCGAGGACAACCACCAGCTAAATATGAGCCAGATCCAAATGCCAAAGTTAGGTACTCAATTAATAATCATGTGTCGTCTGTTAGGCTTTCAAAGTCATATGAATCGTATGTTCTGCAATTATCTTCTGTTTCTATTCCTAGTAGATTGCAGGATGCTCTTACAGATTTTAGATGGACCAAAGCTATGGCTGAAGAAATGGCGGCATTACAGAAGAATTCAACCTGGGAGTTGGTTTCTCTACCTAAGGGGAAGAAGACAGTTGGGTGCAGATGGGTGTTTGCAGTCAAACACAAAGCTAATGGGTCAGTGGAAAGGTATAAGGCAAGGTTGGTAGCAAAGGGTTATACACAGTCCTATGGCATAGACTACTTGGAGACGTTTGCTCCAGTGGCCAAGTTAAACACAGTACGGGTTCTGTTGTCTTTGGCTGCTAACAAAGATTGGCCACTCCTTCAGTTTGATGTAAAGAATGCCTTTCTCCATGGTGATTTGACTGAAGAAGTATACATGGATCCTCCTCCAGGTATACCAGAGTTTGATAATACAAGATTGGTATGTAAACTGAAAAAGTCTTTATATGGTCTTAAACAATCTCCGAGAGCCTGGTTTGGGAGATTCACCCGTGCAATGAAGAACTATGGTTATCGACAGAGTAATTTTGATCATACTTTGTTCCTAAAGAAAAGGGGGAAGAAGATTACTGCTCTTATCATTTACGTTGATGATATGGTTCTGACCGGAGATGATTATGATGAAATCTCTAATTTGCAGAGGTACTTGTCTCAAGAGTTTGAAATGAAACAGCTGGGGGACTTGAAGTTCTTTCTTGGGATAGAAGTGGCTCGGTCTAAACATGGCATATTCCTATCTCAAAGGAAATATGTTTTAGATTTGTTGTCTGAAACTGGTATGCTTGGGTGTAAGCCAGCTGTCACTCCTATGGAACAAAATCATAGACTTTTCGAGTGTTTGGGGGCCTTGCCTGCAGATAAGAGGCGATATCAGAGACTTGTTGGAAGATTGATATATCTGTCTCACACTAGACCTGACATTGCTTATGCAGTTAGTGTGGTAAGCCAGTTTATGCATGCCCCGTGTAAACCCCATATGGATGCTGTGGAGCGAATTTTGCAGTATTTAAAATCTGCACCTGGTAAAGGGTTGTTGTTTGCTAATCATGGTCATGTGAATGTTGAAGGGTTTTCTGATGCAGACTGGGGTGGTTCAGCAGATGATAGAAGGTCTACCTCAGGCTATTTTACCTTTGTAGGGGGAATTTGGTGACCTGGAGGAGTAAGAAGCAATCAGTTGTATCTAGATCAAGTGCAGAGGCTGAATACAGAGGTATGGCACTCGGAGTAGTCGAACTTTTATGGTTGAGACATCTATTGACCGATTTAGGGTGTCCACCTACCAAACCTATGGACTTGTTTGTGATAACAAATCTGTTATTGATATAGCACATAATCCTGTTCAGCATGACAGAACAAAGCACATTGAGATTGATCGACACTTCATTAAAGAGAAACTTGAAGCTAAGATTATTAACTTCCCATTTGTGAAGTCCGAAGATCAGCTTGCAGATGTGTTGACCAAGGCCGTAGCAAATAGAGTGTTTTTGGACTCACTAGACAAGTTGGGCATGTGCGATATATATGCACCAACTTGAGGGGAAGTGTTGGTGTGAGTCAACCCATGTTATTATTGTGTAATTATTAGGATTAATTAGGTTATTTATTAATTCCTGTATTTTAGTTATAGGTCCATGTATATAAACCACACTTTGTGGTCTTATTCAATTAAGCAGAAATCATATTGAAACCCTAAACCTAAACCTTCTCTGTACATAAATACACAAGTACCCCCAACACATCCCAATTCACACACAAATACAACACGAGAGATCTTATCATCAGAAACATATATAGAGAGAGAGAGAGAGAGAGAGAGAGTGAGTGAGTGATATATAGAAAAGTATAAGGATGTCATCTGAATGTCGAGGAAAGAATTCATGGCCAGAGCTGGTGGGAGAGAAAGGGAAGGATGCAGAGGCAACGATTGAGAGCGAGAATTCTTTAGTGAATTCTGTTATCGTAAAAGAAGGATCGTTCGTGACTGCTGATTTTCGGTGTGATAGGGTTCGGGTTTGGGTCGATAAACGTGGCATTGTCATCAGGGTCCCTACAATTGGTTAAATATGTGTCAAGTATAATTAGGCTCTCCTCTGTAAGGGCTTAATTAATATATAATTCACATCAACCAAGCTAGGTTAAGTGAAATTAATGAAATAAGGAGTATTTGTATTAATTCTCCATGCAATAATATCTGTATTAAAGACTACATAATTATCTATTTTTCTAGCTTCTGATGTATGTAAGTTCTGTGTGAAGCAACATATATATTAATAATTAAGAATGGCTTGATAAAGTTGATAAGTATTGAGTAGTAGTACCGTTACTGTTAATTTTCCATCATCTATCTTCTCTTTAATTAGTTCTTGTTTCTGTTCAATTAGGTTCAACCATCAAAAGTAATTGTAGGCGTGGCAATTTGGAACTAAAGCTCCACTCTTGCATGTGTTCCGGCCAATAATTAATAAATTAACACATCAATTACAGTACTCTATGCCGTCAATTAATTCTTATGGCTATTTTGGTAAATCACCAGTTCAATACATGGCCTCTTGTTTGGTGCTTTGGGAGAATATTGCTCCTTTAATGAAGTATTGATAAGAGCAAGCTAGCTCCAACAGGAAATGCATGGATAGCAATTGATCTAGAAATATATGAGATGAGAAATTAGTAGTTAAAAAGGTTAATGGAATAGAGGCAGAAAAAAAAAAAGGGTTAATGGAACTAAGAATTAATTACAGATCAATTATGTTTTTAGACGTTTAAAAAGGTTTTAATACACTGTACAAAGACCCCTCTGCGTGGCATAGAACCCAAGAATATATATATATATATATAATACAGGGCCTTCAAATGATGGATTTCTCATTTAACACTAAATGAAGGATCTCTTTGTGGGGCCCACACGAGTCGTTTTGTGTCAATCCGAATCGTTTATTTTTTACTTCTCCATTAATAAATCATTCTTGCAAAAAATCAGCCAAATTGGAAATTATTTGCCTATCTAACTTTGATCAAACGAATAGACGAACCAAATATTTTCAATATATGAAACCGTCTATTTGTTTGATCAAAGTTAGATAGGCAAATAATTTTCGATTTGACTGATTTTTTGTAAGAATGATTTATCAATGAAGATGTAAAAAATAAACAATTCGGATCAACACATATATCTATATATATATGCACCATTTTCGGTAATAGGTCTTTTGGCCAAGTGGGTATTGCTCTAGGAAACCCGTATCTTTTCATGTAGCCACGTGCGTACCCCTTCCTGCAGAGTGCAGATAGAATATAATTCGAATATCTCCTTCTGTGCAGCATTGTCTTTCTTCATGCATGAAAAAAAGGGTTTTCAATTTGGGACTAGGATTCCCTACCCATTTGTCTATAATGTTTTAATCTTAGCCATCAAAGAGAGAGTAGAGAGAGAAAGAAAGGGGAAGAGGTGGGAAGGTTCATGGCCAAGATAAAAACATGGTAGGGAAATGAGTAGGAAAATGGATAGAGAATCCTAGTCCTTTTGATATTTAAACTTTGATCATTATCTCAATTAATTAAATACCAAACTATATATTATTTGTCCTAACTTGATACCCAAATTATTGTTTTATCTCAATTTATTATATAATTAATGTGACTCCCGTTAAATAATATTAACAAACTTTGGTCATGTGTCTTGCATATGTCTTATACTCAGGGTCAATTTAGTCTATTCACGAACTTCGGTTGACTAAAATACCGTAATTTGACGAAAGTCACATTATATATCAAATTGGGACAAAATAAAATTTTGGGTATGAAATTAAAATGAATAATAATTTGGGTACTTGATTGGGACCAGGGCAAAAATTTATGTACAAAAATAGAAAAAAAACAAAAAAACAAAAAAAATGATAAGAGTTTGAATTTGATCATAATTAGCGTATGGTTCGATTAAGATGTACATGATGGTTAAAGTTCTTGACAATTATGGAGCGGGAAGAAGAAGGACAATTAATATTAATCAACTGGGGTTTTATAAGAGTTTGTTAAGAATTGTGAACATTAATGTTTTTATTTGTTATATTGGAAGGGATTTAACCCTAGACCTAGTTTATTCATAACTCATTACCCCACTTACCCTTATCACTTGTGCTACCTGTAAGGACTTCAAAATTGCAAACATTAGGTGTATTAAGTATAAAATATTTCCCTAGCTAATTAAATTGTGCCGATGTTTTTTTGAGATAAAACTCCACATTTGAATATAGTCAAGACAAAGTTAAGTTGGACATGAAAACTTGTGTGAAGTTTGTTCCTATTATATATGTGTGCCGGCTAAGCTCAGACTTTCTAAGCTCCCGGCCAGTCCATTCAAATAAGTTTCTAAGTCAAATTATATGAAGAAATGTTATATTATGTGGCCAAGAAAAACAAGAAGAAATGTTTGTCCAAGATTGATACCAGATTTCTTGAGCTGGTTATCCCTACTTTTTCCCATAATTATATCTTATGTCTTTCAGCAGATAGATTTTGTCAACAATAGCTATCATCTAAGTACGTGTATCGTACAAACTAGATTTCACTAAAACTGACCAAATACTATTCTTCATTTTCATACCAAAATATATACTAGCTATTCTTCACTTTGCTTCTCTACATGCTTAAGGTCGTCGCGCGTGAATCATAGAGATAGAGGCAATTAATATTCATTCTTGGCGACAATGCCGGTTTGCTGCTGCATATATTATATGATGTAATATTTGTGTCAACAAAAGCATGCAAACAGCCTACCTAACAAGTAACATCCAAATAGTCAATAATGACCAACCACAAGCTGTTCAATGACAATTACTACTATAAATATGCATCTCTTCCCCATTCCAATACATCACAAGCTACATTACAAAGAGAGATCAGAGATTAAAAGCCTAAATTAGAACAAGAAGCGAGGATGGCATCTGAATGTGAAGGTAATCATGAACAAGTGCTTGTTTACAACTATGAATGCATGCCACTAAATAATATATAAGCTTTCTATATATATGTTTTCATTTAATGTAACAAGTTTTTGGAGTTTATATATGCAGGCAAGGATTCATGGCCTGAGTTGTTGGGAGCTCAGGGGACTGTTGCAGAGGAAACAATTGAGAGGGAGAATTCTTTGGTCGATGCTATCGTCGTACTAGAAGGAACAATTGTCGACCAACAATTCCGGTGTGATAGGGTTTGGGTTTGGGTCGATACTGATGGCATCGTTACTAGGGTCCCTACAATTGGTTAATTTCGACTAAGAGCTTCACTTCAGGGCTACTAGTTCTCTTTTAACAGTATTTGAAGGAAATTACGCGAATTGATAATCAAATAAGGAGTTTTATTCACCATGTATTGTATTAATTGTAAACTAAATAATTTGTTGTTCTTTCACTGTGTATTCTATACGAAGCTAAATAAGATTAATGGTTGGAGAGCAAGCTAGGCTTTCAACATCAATCAAAGCTAGGTTAAGTGAAATTAATGAAATAAGGGGTACTTGTATTAATTCTCAATGCAATAATATTTGTATCCAAGACTACGTACATATATAATTATCTATTTTTCTTCTGATGTATGTATGTTCTATATATATGTGAAGTTAAATATATATTAATAATTAGAGTAAAATGCATTATTGGTCCACATACTTTTATCATTTTTCCATGTTGGTCTATGATTTAATTTTTGTCCCATGTTGATCCAGTTTATAATTGACGTGTCCTAATTTAGTCCATTCCGTCACTTTTGGGCTAATGTCCGTCCGTTTCCATCACGTGCCGTACATATGGGCTTTTTGGGAGGGGAAAAAAGTATTTTTCCTTACATTTTTGCCACCATCTCCAAAATAATAATAATAAAAAAAGAATGAATCAAAAAAAAAAAACAAGCCCAACAGCACCCCCACAGGGACACAACACTAACGTACCCCACCCCTCTTCTTCTTCCTTTTTTTCTTTTTCTTCTTCATCTTCCTTTCTGCAACACACCCCCCCCCCCCCAAGGGAAACAGATCATCTGCATTCCCCCACACACCACACCTATAAACATAAAATTAAAATTAAGAAAAAAAACAAAAATAAAATAAAACAAGATTAAATGAAATAATGAAAATTCAAAAAATCAATACTTTGCAAAAATCTGTGGATGTCTCAGAAACCTCTGCAATCCCATCTTTGTAGAGGGTATAGGAACCCTCTGCAAAAATCTCTCAGAAACCCCATCAATCATCATCATCCCACAAATTTCTCCAAACCCAAAATCAGTGGATGTCTTCAAACCCACCCTCCTTTATCTTCCTTCACAAACCAGAAGAAGCCGCCGCCGAGAGAGAAAGAGAGTGATATAGAGAGAGAGAGAGAGAGAGTGTGAGAAAGAAAGAGAGACATAAAGAGAGAGTGGGAGAGAGAAATATAGTGAAAGACAAAGAGAGAGAGAGAGAGTGAGAGAAAGAGAGAGATGCATGCGGCCAGGAAGGGTTATTTCCGGGGACGGATTGGGTAGATGGCCGGACTGGGGGAGGTAGGTGGGAGGGGAAGGGTCGGGTGGGTGTGGGGAGGGGATTTTAGAATCCTTCCTCTTTCTTTTTTTTTTTAGATTTTTTTTTGAGGGCTGCTATTTGCACACCCTTTTTTTTTCTTTTTGCACACCCTTTTTCTCTTTTTTTCTCCTACACACCCCACACACTTACTTCAAATTCAAAATCTCTCAACACACACCCAACCCATTACTAAAATACCCTCATTTCATTACACACCCTTCTTTCTTTTCCTCTATTTTTTCTCACGTTCACACCCCCCTCCCCCTGTTTTTTTTTTTTTTTTTTTCTTCTTCTTCTTCTCCAGCCAGCCAGCCAGCCCCTCCACCCAACCAGCCAGCCAGCCCCTCCACCCAACCAGCCAGCCAGCCCCTCCACCCAACCCACCAAGCCCCTCAACCCCCTCACCCGACCCACCCCTCCCTCCCTCCCCCTCCGGCCTCCCCCCTCCACCCAACCCACCTAGCCCCTCAGCCCCTGCACCGACCCCCCCCGCAGCACCACCTCCTCTCTCTCTTCCCCAGCCCACCCCAACCCAGCCCCGAACCACCCACTCAGCCCCTCACCGGACCACCTCATTCCCTCCCGCACCCCAGCCCTGTAGCAGCAGCACCTCCTCTCTCTCTCTCCTCCCGCGCGCAGCTGCGCATCCGTTCGACACTGGCCCGCCGAAAATGTCACATTCGTTCGGCAGGCATCCGCCGAACGATGGGAGTGTTGTTCGGTAGGTACCCACCGAACATCAAGGACCCGTTCGGCAAGTGCCCGCCGAACCAGCTACTCGGAGAGAGAGAGAGAGAAAGAGAGAGAGAGAGAGAGAGAGAGAGAGAGAGAGAACGGCACGCCGGTGGTTGGAAGCCGCTGCGCGCGGTGGCTGGAGGGCTGGGGTGGTCGGGGCTGGGTTGGGGTGAGAAGGGGCGGGGCTGGGGTGGTCGGGCCTGGGTTGGGGTGGGCTGGGACGGGGCTGGGGTGGTCGGCAGAGATGGTAGAGAGAGGGAGAATGGTGGTGGGCGTGGCTGTGCAAGCTTGAGAAAGATGGAGGGGTGTGTACGAGGGGGGGGGGATGGGAATGGGGTGTGTGGGTGTGTGGGTGAGGGGAGGGTTAAAGTGGTATTTTTCTTGAGGCTTTTTTTTTTTTTCAAAAGGGGTGTGCAAAAAGAAAAAAGAGGGTGTGCAAATAGCAGCCCTCTTTTTTTTTCATTACTATTTTAGAGATGCCACATGAAAATACTTTTTTGCCCTCTCAAAAAACCCACATGTGCAGCACGTGATGAAAATGGTTGGACGTTAGCCCAAATGTGATGGAATGGACTAAATCGGGACACGTTAATTACAAACTGGATGAACATGGAACAAAAATTAAAACGTGGACTAACATGAGAAAATGATAAAAGTATGTGGACCAACATGGGACAAAAATTAATGAAAAATTATAAACTGGTTAATAATTGATGATCTCATACTAGAAACATATGAGATGATAAATTAGTAGCTAAAAAGGTTAATGGAATTAAAAATTAATTACATATTATGTTGTTAGACGTTCAAAAAGGATTAATAGTTGTATAGAACCCAAGAATAAGATATATGCACAATTTTTCGTAAAATGTCTCTTTTTTTTTTTTTTTGATAACCAAGGGTGTCTTGGGCCAGCTTTCGTATATCAGACTAATCCCTTGGGCTGGTCAAATACAAACAATCCACGCTGGATCTAGTCCGTAATATGTCTTTGGCCAAGTGGGTATTTCTCTAGGAAACCCCAGCTTTCAGCTGTAGCCACGTACCCCTTCTAGATAGATTAATTCGATATCACCTCCACCACTGTCTTTTTATACATGAAAAGCAAGGGGTTTAAAGTTGATATTAAAACTTTGGCCATTGTCTCAATTAAGTACTAAATTATATATATTATTTATCACAATTTTATATCCAAACTATTCTATTATGTGGGCTAAGCTCAGGTAACAGTCATCTTAAACTCGAATCATATAATGGCGTGCCAAGCGACGAGCAGTTCCATCAGACATCACACTATCTATCATTTCATACTTCTTATAATTTGCTTGGAGGGACTCCTGCTGCTGCTTTGCGAGCTTCTCCTCTTCCTGGAGTTGTTGCTTGAGCACAAACGCATCTTCAAGAGCATGCTTTCGAGTAAGATGCTTCAGTTTCTTTGCCACTGCAAAATCAGGATCATTTGGTTCCAACAAACGGCAATATATTTTTCTACCAGGCTTTACAGGCCGATCATCAAACATTTCAACTCTAGCATGAAGCGCCCTCACAGGCTGAGCTGGTTATCCCTACTTTTTCCCATAATTATATCTTATGTCTTTCAGCAGATTTTGTCAACAATAGCTATCATCTAAGTACGTGTATCAAACTAGATTTCACTAAAACTGACCAAATACTATTCTTCATTTTCATACCAAAATACTAGCTATTCTTCACTTTGCTTCTCTACATGCTTCAGGTCATCGCGCGTGAATCATAGAGATAGACGCAATTATTATTCATTCTTGGCGACAAGGTTTGCTATATTATATATATGATGTAATATTTATGTCAACAAAAGCATGCAAACAGCCTACCTAACAAGTAACATCCAAATAGTCAATAATGACCAACCACAAGCTGTTCAATGACAATTACAACTATAAATATGCATCTCTTCCCCGTGCCAATACATCACAAGCTACATTACAAAGAGAGATCAGAGATTAAAAGCCTAAATTAGAACAAGAAGCGAGGATGGCATCTGAATGTGAAGGTAATCATGAACAAGTGCTTGTTTACAACTATGAATGCATGCCACTAAATAATATATAAGCTTTCTATATATATGTTTTCATTTAATGTAACAAGTTTTTGGAGTTTATATATGCAGGCAAGGATTCATGGCCTGAGTTGTTGGGAGCTCAGGGGACTGTTGCAGAGGAAACAATTGAGAGGGAGAATTCTTTGGTCGATGCTGTGGTCGTACTAGAAGGAACAAGTACCGACAAACAATTCCGGTGTGATAGGGTTCGGGTTTGGGTCGATACTGATGGCATCGTTACTAGGGTCCCTACAATTGGTTAATTTCGACTAAGAGCTTCACTTCAGGACTACTAGTTCTCTTTTAACAGTACGTATTTGAAGGAAATTACGCGAATTGATAATCAAATAAGGAGTTTTATTCACCATGTATTGTATTAATTGTAAACTAAATAATTTGTTGTTCTTTCACAGTGTATTCTATACGAAGCTAAATAAGATTAATGGTTGGAGAGCAAGCTAGGCTTTCAACATCAATCAAGCTAGGTTAAGTGAAATTAATGAAATAAGGGTTACTTGTATTAATTCTCAATGTAATAATATTTGTATTCAAGACTACGACGTACATAATTATCTATTTTTCTTCTAATGTATGTATGTTCTATATATATGTGAAGCTGAATATATATTAATAATTAAGAATGGCTTGATAAAGTTGATGATCAGTAGTACTGTTACTGTTAATTTTCCATCATCTATCTTATGATCTTTAATTAGTTCTTGTTTCTGTTCAATTAAGTTCAACCATCAAAAGTAATTGTAGGCGTGGCAATTTGGAATTAATAAATTAACACATTAGTTATACAGTACTCTATGCCGTCAAATTCCTATGGCTATTTTGGTAAATCACCAGTTCCATGCATGGCCACTTGTTTGTTGCTTTGGGGGAATACTGCTCCTTTAATGAAGTATAAGAGCAAGCTAGCTCCATCAGGAAATGCAAGGATAGCAATTGATCTAGAAATATATGAGATGATTAATTAGTAGCTAAAAAAGTTAATGGAATTAAGAATTAATTACAGATTATGTTGTTAGACGTTCAAAAAGGATTAATAGTGGTATAGAACCCAAGAATAAGATATATGCACAACTTTCCGTAATAAGTCTTTTTTTGGGTAAAGGAGGGTGTTCTGGGCCAGTTTTCACACACCAGACTAGTCTCTTAGACAGGTCAAAGACAGACAATCCACACACTAAGGCTAGTAATATGTCTTTGGCCGGCCAAGTGGGTATTGCTCTAGGAAACCCCAGCTTGCAGCTGTAGCCACGTACCCCTTCCAGATAATTAATTCGATATCACCTCCACCACTGTCTTTTTATTAAAACAGGGGGTTTAAAGTTGATATTAAAACTTTGGTCATTGTCTCAAATTAAGTACTAAATTATATATATTATTTCTCACAATTTTATATCCAAACTATTCTATTATGTGGGCTAAGCTCAGATTTTCTAAGCTCCCAGCAGCTAGCCATTCAAATAACATTTCTAGAAATTTTATATTATGTGGCCAAAAAAAAAATGTTATAATATAACAGCTGTTCTTCATTTTGCTTCTAAAAAAAATGTCATCAGCTTCCAAATACTATTCTTCATTTTCATACCAAAACAACAGCTGTTCTTCATTTTGCTTCTCTACGTGCTTAAGGTCATCGTGGATCATAGAGATAGACACAATTGCTTCTCTACATTCTTGCCGATTAGGTTTGCCACTGCATTACTTAATGTAATATTTGTGTAAACAAAATCATGCAAACATCCTACATAACATCCAAATAGTCAATAATGAAACCACAAGCTGTTCAAATGTTCAATGAAAAACTACTATAAATATGCATCTCTTCCCCATGCCAATACATCACAAGCTACATTACAAGAGAGATCAGAGAGTAAAAAGTCTGAATTAATTAGAACAAGAAGCGAGGATGGCATCTGGATGTGAAGGTAATCATGAACAAGTGCTTGTTTACAACTATGAATGCATGCCACTAAATAATATATATATGTAAACTTTCTATATGTTTTCATTTAATGTAACAAGTTTTTGGAGTCTATATGCAGGCAAGGGTTCATGGCCTGAGTTGTTGGGAGCTCAGGGGACTGTTGCAGAGGAAACAATTGAGAGGGAGAATTCTTAGGTCGATGCTGTGGTCGTGCTAGAAGGAAAAATTGTCATCCAAGATGTCCTGTGTGATAGGGTTTAGGTTTGGGTCAATTCTGATGGCATTGTTACTAGGGTCCCTACAATTCGTTAATTTCGATTAAGATCTTCACTTGAGGGCTACTAGTTCTCTTTTAACAGTACGTATTTGAAGGAAATCAGGCGAATTGAGAATCAAATAAGGAGTTCTATTCTCCATGTATTGTGTATTGTAAACAAAATAATTTGTTTTTCTATAAGATTAATGATTTGATAAAGTTTACAGTAATTTTCTTCCTCTCTTTAGTTCTGTTCAACCATCAAAAGTACACGGTGTGGCTTGGCTTTCAACCATCAAAAGTCAACAATAGAACAACTACGAAGCTCTCTATTAAAAACAGACATCACCTCATAAACTTTGTATCATGTACAGATGTCACTTTGACAGTTTGACTACACAGGGGTGATAACCTCAACAAAAGCCCTAACAGTCATCTGAAACTCGAATCATATAATGGCGTGCCAAGCGACGAGCAGTTCCATCAGCCATCACACTATCTATCATTTCATACTTCTTATAATTTGCTTGGAGGGACTCCTGCTGCTGCTTTGCGAGCTTCTCCTCTTCCTGGAGTTGTTGCTTGAGCACAAACGCATCTTCAAGAGCATGCTTTCGAGTAAGATGCTTCAGTTTCTTTGCCACTTCAAAATCAGGATCATTTGGCTCCAACCAACGGCAATATATTTTTCTACCAGGCTTTACAGGCCGATCATCAAACATTTCAACTCTAGCATGAAGCGCCCTCACAGGCCTTGGCTTCCCCAGTATCATGAAAGGAAATTGGGCTATCTCTGAGACAATGGCATCAGCCTGTTTTGGGTTCTCCACCTCCACCAGTGCACACTGTGGGATGCTCTTTGATTCTGTGTAATTTGGAATAAAACGAACATTTTTCACAGTTGCAAACTGACCAAGAGCAGTTCTCACAACAGGTTCAGTGACCTGTGGGGAGAGGTTATCTAGGTAAACAGTTCGTTTGACCTTCTCCTCAAAGGCAGCATACTCTGCTTCTGCTTCTAAAGTCCCCATATACCACAATGAACAACAATCTAATAAGAAACAAATTTGATGTTAGCCAAAGTTTACAAATTCTATTAAAATTCCAGACCATAAAAGAAAATAAAAGTAAGAAAGTATAACAAAACAAATGAAAGCATATCAACCATAACAGACACCTAACATATCATATTTGCCATTATCGAGCTCCAGAATCTTATTCCAGCATTTATTTAGCATTGACCCAAACATTCCTCATTCTAGATGTTATTGTTATCCTTTTTCCGCGTCAAATAACTGAATTATTGTTATTCTTTGTGTGGACATAAGTGTATTATGTCATGAATTCTACAGGCCATTATATATACCTGAAATTCAATACCCCATCTCTTACCAAACCTTCACTAATCCAATATCTAATCTTTGACTATATCTAACAGAGTAATAGTGCCATAAGCAATTTATAATCTCAGATTGACATTCCTCTATACGATTTTGGGTTTTATGCTCCCCTTCAAATATCAATTTCAACTCTTGCATCTTGTACCAAAAGAGTCATTAGACCACCAAATGCTAACAAATGTTTGGTTTTGTAGAAATGGATAAATTATATAGCGGTGATGATATTATACATGAAGCTCTGTCTATGATATGAAACAGAGCAAATTCTAGTTAAGATTTTTTCTAATATCACTAAGGCAATGAGATGTGCTTTCACACAATTACACAAACAACTGCAGCAAGGATACTGACCAATTATGTTTGACCCTTCTGAGAATCCCAAAATGAATAGATGAAAAGAAACAAATCCTTATATACACTTTGCAGTTTACACCCAAAAAGAAGTGTGAAAATGAATATGAATTCACAGATTTCATTAAGCACATCATAGGTCCTAATAAACCATAAAACATATAAATTTCAACAAAACCATCCAACTTAAATAGGAATCCACACAAGTATAATGATCATTAAACAAGATCATTCACAAAACATATGAAGAGAAAACCCAAATGAAATATCCACTCCTCATCGCCAATAATTAAAAAACAAAAACCCAAATAGCCAAATAGAACTTCCCTGCCCGACAGTACCAACCCAACTATCACTAGCAACTCAAACTCCAAGTTGCAGCAAAATCAAATAACAGTTAACAACCCAGAATAATCAAATACCAACCCAAAATCAAACGCCCACCCAGCAAAATCAAAGCAGCCAAAACTGAAAAAAAGAAAAAATAAATAAATAGAGAACAAAAACCTGTTGAGGAAATTCCGGTTTTTAAACAAGTTGCTCAAAATCGAATCAATGGGTTCATCACAAGTATTGGATTGTTGCATAGAAACTAACCAAATTACCGAAATTAACTAATCATCTTCATTGGAAATTAAACAAATATCAAAATAAAAGTTGAGAGAAACAGCCACAATCAGCAAAGAAGACATTAAAGATAAATTTGGGAGGGAAAGAGTCGAAGAAAATACTGACCTCGTTTCGCGTCACAGAGAGTGAGTGAGGATTGAAGCTTGGGATTAGGGTTTGGAGTGGCAGATGAGAGAGGCTGGAAGAGACTGGCGG
This sequence comes from Dryas octopetala, assembly GCF_963921425.1. Classification (NCBI taxonomy): domain Eukaryota; kingdom Viridiplantae; phylum Streptophyta; class Magnoliopsida; order Rosales; family Rosaceae; genus Dryas; species Dryas octopetala. The sequence goes on along the minus strand of NC_141367.1, from coordinate 20,366,519 downwards.
AGCCGGAGAGTGAGAGCCGCGAAGAGATGGGTGTGGCTTTGTGGGTGGGTCGGGAAGGATTGATTGGCTGTTTACCAATGTAAATTCTGAACTGGGCTGTAGCCCAGCCCACAAACTATAGGTCCACTAGTTAAATTGGCTAAAGACTACTAAAAAAAAAAAAGAACTAAAACTCTTTTTGTTTTTTTCTTTTAAGTGCTTAAGGGGAAGGATGGTTGCAGTTGTTGAGGTAACGCGCGCAGTTGAAAGGGTCATAGAATTGCCCTCACTGCACTCAAGTTTGATCCATCTCTCTCGAAAAATTTAAAAAAAAAAAAAAAAAGGGCAAACTACAAGTGCATGACTAAAATATATTGGTGTGCTAATCATCATTTTTTCTCTTCTCTTGCTAACATGAGATGAGAATTGAGGATGTTCCTATACACATCACAACCAAATACTTAATCACCAAATCCAACTCCTAAAAGTATTTTCCAATTTTCAAATAATATTACCTTTCTCATTAATTTTATTTTTTATTTCTTTAAAACTTAAATAAAAAATTAGAGAGGGTGACCATGACTCCTCAGTTGTGAAAATATCAAAACAAAATCAAATTTGTTGGGCCTAGACTCTTTTTTGGACATTGATGTTGAGCATGGGCAATTTCACTTCCCCCTATATTATTTGTGTATATCTTCACTACTGTGTGGCCTTTAAAGATATTTCAGGCTCAAATAGATTGTGACGATTTGTGCCTTTTATTACATGATACATTGGTATGCATGTAAAGTGATATCTAGGTCTTCTATGTATTGCCGTGCTTTACAAGTCAATAACCATTTGAATTTTATTATTATTAAATAAGTTGTATAATTTTTAAACAAAAGGAAATTTCTGATTGCTTTCTTGTTCTTGGTAATATGTGGCGGCAGAATAACGTGGGATATGGTCATATACCTAATGGCATTTATCATTCATTAAACTAAGAATTGTCAACCAAAGAACAATACTGGCTTGCTCTAGTCAAGATCAACATGCATTCCTATATATATCGATTCATCACCTAGGTGTACGTAACAGCTAAAAAGTCAACAATGATCATTGACCAACTTCAAGCAATTCATCAAAATGCTACTCTCTAATTAAGTCTCTATATATAGTCATTTATCATAATGCGAACTTAAACACAAATAGAAGCTCTGGGTATTATAAGAGACTGGAGCAATCATTTAAGCAAGGATGTCAGAATGTGAAGGTAAGGTAGTAGCTAGTTGTAAAGGGGTATAACTAGATATCATATATATATGTACCAATTTCTTATATGGGTATTGTTCTCTTACTAGATAGTATATATAGTTATATAAGATGCTTATTAAACTGTAAATATGATCGTGTAAATATGATCGACTACACATTCAGTAAAAAATCAATAAAATTAATGGTTCATATTCACAATTTGTATGCCACATAAGTATACAGGATATGTGGCTAGACTGTCTAATAAAAGCTAGATAGCATATATTGAATTTGTTTTTTATATAATTAGATTATAGATATATATTTATGTATTGTCATTGAACCTTAATTTAATTTTTCAGGAAAGGGTTCGTGGCCAGAGCTTGTTGGAGTGGAGGGGGAGGTTGCCAAAGCAACAATTGAGAGGGAGAATCCTATTGTGACTGCTAGGATTGTAATTGATGGAGAAATGGTAGTCATCACCGACTACAACTGCTATAGGGTCTGGGTCTGGGTTGACAAAGATGATGAAATTGTCACAAGGACTCCCATAATTGGTTAATTATTAGCCATTAATTAGTCCTCAATTCATTCACTATTGGTTAATTATCATATATGTTTGTTCTTCTTTGCTTATATTTAGGACTTTTTACTCTCCTTGGTGTGTTATAAAACTGTATACGATACTTTACATCTAAACAGAAAGTAAATTGAAGTGGTTTTAAATATGATGGGTATTTTTCAGCTTCTGTATCCTACGCTTTCGGAAAAGTCTTTCATAGGGAGGATGAATACGCTTCCTTTTACAATCATTTATAAATTCTAATACATGACGAATTGTTATGAGAGAAATGATATACAGTGATCCAAGTTATTAGATAGCATGATCGACTTTGGATTCACAATCTTGTGCTTTTGAAAGAAAACAAATTGATATTTTATGTGAGAAGAGGCATATAAATGGTTATATATAAGTTATTTTTAATAATCATCTCATTATGTGAAGGATATATATATATTAATATAAATAGTTGTGAGAAAATACGTATACAACCAATGCAACCCATCAAAAAATATATATATATTTTTTCCTTTTTTAACTTCTAATGCATAAGAAACAATGTTTTGGTAATCATATCACGTAAAAGCCAAGGAGGTCTCAAACATTACCATAGGTTAAGCTAGCACTTTATGGGAGAAGAAAACAATTAAATTTTTGTTAACGCATTCATGTATACAAATTAAGATAATGATCAATAGCATTTCAAGGGACTCCTCGATCGCGATGTGGTCTTTTGGCAATTTGAGAAAATTTTATTGATGTATACTTGGAATTCGCCCCATGGAAAAAGACATAAGATAGTAAGGGTTTGTTTGATACGTCAGACTGTACTGACTAATTCATGTCGGATAATATTAATCTGTTTCGGAGAATACTGACTGTTTATCCATAATATTATTAGGCATTTGGTACTGTTCCTGATAAACAATCTGACTAAATTATACTGTGTTTGGTACTCTATCGGATAGCAGAGAATTAGACTATTTTTTTTTATTCTTTAATAACTTAGTGGAACTTGAAATTCATATGACACAAATTATTTTTGGCAAGATTCATATGACAAGAATTTTTTTTTTCTTTTGTTTTTGTCAAAATCTATAGGACAAGAGGCATGAACTAATCCATATATTCTCATAATTTAATAAATCTAAAAAAAAATGATAAGAAGAGATAATCAGACACCATGCATAGAAGAGAAAATATATAAAAAAAGAGAAGATGAAGAGAGAAGAATAAAGAAGAAGCATATTGGAGAGAGTATGAGAGAGAGAGAGAGAGATGGATACTTGGAGAAGAGCGAAGAGAATAACCTGTGGAAAAGATAGCAGAGAAGAACCTTAGGGAGAAGAAGATGAAAATAGGTTTGTTGGTTTTCACGTAGATAGAGTGTTTTTGTTTTCCAAAGTCTTTGTAATTAAGCTTGTATTATCTAATCGCAGGTGTGTGAGTTGTACAATGCCGGCCCTGAAGGGGGTACTGAGTGCGACCGCCTAGGGCCCATCTTCAAGGGGGGCCCACAATTTTTTTATATTATATATATGTTAATATATATATTTAAAAACAAATTTCTGCTGTAAAAAAGAAAAAAAAAGAAAAGCAAAGTTATAAGCCTACTTGCCTACAGAGGCCCAAATGGCCAAATCCAATGTCAGTAGAAAAAACTACACGGAGGCCCAATGTTAATGATCAATTAATTCAATTAATGTGATTCAAATTTCAAAAAACAAAAGTCTAGAAACTTTAAACTTACGTATGACCTTTCATCTTTCTCTTTACTCAAAGAAAGAGAAAGCTTTATAACGATACAGTCTTTACGCCTTCCGCCTTAGCGATAATGCTCTTACTTCATTAAATAATAGATTTGAACAGTTGAAAATATATAAAGGTATTTTTGGGTTCTTGTTTAATTTAAAGAAGTTAACTGAATTAGATGACAATGAATTAAAAATTTGTTGTGTTAACTAAATTGGATAGTTGGATTTTATTGAAGCTAGTGTGATGTGGCTAATAGAAAGAGTGTGATGTTGTTGCTATTTTTCTTTTGTCAATTTGTCATAGCTAATTTGAACCTATTATTGATGATTTTGTTTCTAAAAATGTTAGAAGAAGACATTTTGTTCATGAAAGTATTATAATGCATTGATTCCAAATTGTCAATTGTCAATTGTCAATTGTTTTACAAAGGTTTTTTTTTTTCTACAACTAAAATTAGGAGCCTAATTTAAATTTTCGCCCTTAGGCTTTCCAAAAATCAGAACTGGCCCTGGGTTCAAATTTTCTTGTGGGTGGAAAGACCAAGGCAGTTTGAATTCATAGTCTTCTTTATGGATTAAAAACTCAACTCGATAGTATCCACTTTTCAGTTTAGCAGCCTAGTATGTGATTGAGAGTATTTTCAACATCGCTAACAAATGTTTTTCAAATAATTAATGAAAAAACTACTTATTAGTCTAGTGATAATAAGAAGCTTAATTGTGTTTTTACAACTCATAATTTTAGTTGATTCTCACTTTACCATTCATATATTTATTAATTTGTCTCACTTTACCACATACAACTATTTTTCGTGTCCCACTTTACATTTTTATGTCCATTCCATCAGCTAATTCTTTAATATTTATGTCCATTCCGTTAGCTAATTCTTTAATATTGGTGACAAAAATGCTTATGTCATATCAGTATTTTTGACAGCTTGGATGACGAAATGGACGAAAAAAAATAAAGTGGGACATAAAAATAGTTGTAGGTGGTAAAATGAGAATAAATTGAATAGGTAGTAAAAACATAATAATACAACCGATTGTCTTTCTAGATAAGTAAATTTATAATTTTATCCTAAAAATTTAAAAATCGCTAAAAAAATATGAGAAGTGGGAAGTGTAGTGAGCATTAAGGGTACCAAAGGGAGGAGAATCTAGTCAACTAACGAGACGCACTAGATACTAGTTAGGATCTAGTAGCAGTATCAGAAACTCAAAGCTTAAGCGTACGTATTGTATAACACCAACCTGTATTCTTATCCCAAGAAAAAATGAAAAATAAGTTAAATAAACTCTAGACGTCATTGCTTACTTTCTTTAGTGGAGACGTCATTGCTTAGTTTACGAGTAAAATACATTTTTCAGCATGGACAATGCCAATGCCGGCCCTGAAGGGGGGCACCGAGTGCGACTGCCTAGGGCCCATCTTCAAGGGGGCACACATTTTTTTTATTATATATATATGTTAATATATATATATTTAAAAACAAATTTCTGCTGTAAAAAAGAAAAAAAAAAAAGAAAAGCAAAGCTATAAGCCTACTTGTCTACAAAGGCCCAAATAATGCTCTTACTTCATTAAATAATAGATTTGAACAGTTGAAAATATATGAAAATATTTTTGGGTTCTTGTTTAATTTAAAGAAGTTAACTAAATTAGATGACAATGAATTAAAAAATTGTTGTGTTAACTAAATTGGATGGTTGGATTTTATTGAAGCTAGTGTGATGTGGCTAATAGAAAGAGTGTGATGTTGCTGCTATTTTTCTTTTGTCAATTTGTCATAGCTAATTTAAATCTATTATTGATGATTTTGTTTCTAAAAATGTTAGAAGAAGACCCTTTGTTCATGAAAGTATTATAATGCATTGATTCCAAATTGTCAATTGTCAATTGTTTTACAAAGGTTTTTTTTTTTTTTTTTCTACAACTAAAATTAGGAGCCTAATTTAAATTTTCGCCCTTAGGCCTTCCAAAGATTAGGACTGGCCCTGAGTTCAAATCTTCTTGTGGGTGGAAAGACTAAGGCAGTTTGAATTCATAGTCTTCTTTATGGATAAAAAAACTCAACTCGATAGTATCTACTTTTTAATTTAGCAGTCCAGTATGTGATTGAGAGTATTTTCAACATCGCTAACAAATGTTTTTCAAATAACTAATGAAAAAACTACTTATTAGTCTAGTGATAATAAGTGGCTTAATTGTATTTTTACAACTCATAATTTTAGTTGATTCTCACTTTACCATTCAGATATTTATTAATTTGTCTCACTTTACCACATACAACTATTTTCTGTGTCCCACTTTACATTTTTATGTCCATTCCATCAGCTAATTCTTTAATATTGGTGACAAAAATGCCCATGTCATATCAGTATTTTTGATAGCTTGGATAACGGAATTGATGAAAAAAAATAAAGTGGGACATGAAAATAGTTGTAGGTGGTAAAATGAGAATAAATTGAATAGGTAGTAAAAACATAATAATTCATCGGTTGTCTTTCTAGATAAGTAAATTTATAATTTTATCCTAAAAATTAAAAAATCGCTAAAAAAATATGAAAAGTGGGAAGTGTAGTGAGCATTAAGGGTACCAATGGGAGGAGAATCTAGTCAACTAACGAGGCGCCCTAGATACTAGTTAGGATCTAGTAGCAGTATCGGAAACTCAAAGCTTAAGTGTACGTATTGTAAAACACCAACCTGTATTCTTATCCCAAGAAAAAATGAAAAATAAGTTAAATAAACTCTACATGTCATTGCTTACCTTCTGGAGATGTCATTGCTTAGTTCACAAGTAAAATACATTTTTCAGCATGGACAATGCTAGTGCCGGCCCTGAAGGGGGGCACCGAGTGCGACCGCCTAGGGCCCATCTTCAAGGGGGCCCACAATTTTTTTATTATTATATATATGTTAATATATATATATTTAAAAACAAATTTCTGTTGTAAAAAAGAAAAAAAAAAAAAAACAAAGCTATAAGCCTACTTGCCTACAGAGGCCCAAATGATGCTCTTGCTTCATTAAATAATAAATTTGAACAGTTGAAAATTTATGAAGGTATTTTTGGATTCTTGTTTAATTTAAAGAAGTTAACTGAATTAGATGACAATGAATTAAAAAATTGTTGTGTTAACTAAATTGGATAGTTGGATTTTATTGAAGTTAGTGTGATGTGGCTAATGGAAAGAGTGTGATGTTGCTGCTATTTTTCTTTTGTCAATTTGTCATAGCTAATTTGAACCTATTATTGATAGTTTTGTTTCTAAAAATGTTAGAAGAAGGTCTTTTGTTCATGAAAGTATTATAATGCATTGATTCCAAATTATCAATTGTTTTACAAAGGTTTTTTTTTTTTTTTCTACAACTAAAATTAGGAGCCTAATTTAAATTTTCAAAGATCAAGACCGGTCTGAAATTATATTAGTTAATCAGGTAAAAAAATATATTAAAAGTTCAATCTAGTTTATATAATCAATTAATTAAATAATACAAGCCAAATGGGCAGACTTAACCCAATAAACTATGTCGGTAGATTCTCATGAACGTTCTCTAGCTTCTGTCTGTATTCACAATTCTCAGGAAAAAGGTGTAGCTAGGCTCCATTTGTGATTGATTGGGCCTTTGGGGTATCTTTTAAATATTTATTTGTTCAATTCCTTGGTAGCTAGACACGTACACAGGAGAGAAAATATTCCACAATTTCACAATCACCTCACATTTGTAATTATTTAAAATAAAAATAAAAAATCCTGATGTCCTGCCAAAATGCAGTATTTAGTCAAATATTAGTGAAATTACCTCTAAATCCCTGCCGGCCACATGCACACAAATCCAACGGCTAAAACATTTTATCCCATCCCCCTTCAAATACCCATTTGCTCAGTCCCAGAAACTCTACCAATTCAGATCATATAGCAAGTGATCATTATTCATCAAGATATATGGCAAGTGGCACTGGTGAGTAATTAGTCATCTTAATTAATATTATTTTTGCTTCTATTTAATTGGGTTTAAATATCCTTAATTGTGTGTATGTATGTAGTTTATGTGTTTGTGGGTTTGATATTGTTTGCAGCAAAGCGTTCGTGGCCAGAGCTAGTGGGCACAAAAGGAGAGGAAGCAACAGCCACTATAATGAGAGAAAACCCATCGCTCAAGGCCCACACTGTGACACAAGGATCCTTTGTCACCTGTGATTTGCGCGGTGACAGAGTTCGTGTCTGGATTGATGAGCTAGGCGTTGTCACTGCTGAGCCTAGGATCGGTTAACAATTACAAGGATTAATTCATTTCCAAGGGGATTAATTTGTATGATCATATGGTTATATATATGCTGTGTTTATGGAGAATATATATTAATTGCACCCGATTTTTTGGGTTTTAAATTAAGTATATGGCATACATATATGTGAGAACAATTTTGCTCACCACCACTATTTGGTGGTGAGCACTCACCACCACATTCTAAATAAGACATATGTCTTGTAAAATAACCATACTTACTTTTCTAGTTTTCTACAATAAATACATTTAAATTATAATATTTAGGAAAACCAAAAATCCCAACCCACCCCCTACCTCCTCTCCTCTCACCGTCTGTACTACGCCCAGCGACCACAACTATCGGCACCGGCGCCGGAGACCCTCCCCTCCCCTCATCCTTCTTTTTCTCAATCCATTGATCTCTCACTTCTTTCCCTCATTTCATTTTTCTGTTTCAAACCCAGAACAAAAGCTTTCAACCCTTAAACCCTCAAAGCCATGCCATATTCCCCCTCTCAGATAAACCCACCAAAGCCATTTCAACCCCAACCCAATCTTCCCCTTTTCCCATCTCAACCAGACCCACAAACCCAACTTTCCATTTTCCTCTTTTAAACCCATTAAACGATTTTGTCCTTTTGCCTAGATTGTGAGCACCAAAGCCCAGAAGATTTCGAAAAACAGTCAACCCACTAAAAAAATCCCCCAATATGCGACTTTCTGAAACAAACCCATATGACAAAATCAACCAAATAGAACGAAAAGGGTTGATTTCAGTTTGAAGGAACCCGAAAATCAAGTTCTGATGCAGCAAAAACCCCCCATAATAAAGAAACCATGAGAGATGACTGCAAAATTCAATGGTTTTTTTTTTTTTTTTTTTTCAGATTTTAGGGTTAAGATCTACGAGGGATGGGTGCGTGGTCGGCGCCGGCGGTGGTGAACGCCGGTGTTGGGCTGGCCTACAGTAAGGGGCTTAGGTGGGGCTGCTGGGTTGGGTTCCTGGTTTTTTTTTAATTATAAATAATTTTCTGTGATAATTATGATAAATTTTTGTTGTAATTAACTATGGTTAAATTGTTAGACAGGTGGCATTTTTTGAGGAGGGTGGTATATTTGGTGGTGAGCAAAATTGCTCTCCATATATGTAATGAGAGAATTGATAATATATGTTAATATGTCACTTGGTAGAATGGTTACATAAAAATTTTTTTTTTCTAACTCACAAAATATCCTGTAATAATTTATTACACCTAAATACCTAGTTAATTAGTAAAACACTAACCGAGTCTTGTACTCCAAGAGAAATAGTCATTAAATTTTAAGTTAATTATATCAGCTGGTCCTTACCAAGGGTTTAAATTTCAATTTTAGGGAGAGTCGAAATCGAAATGCATAATCCTTAATTTTTCTTGATAATTTCGGCAAAATTTTCGGCAAGTGAGATTGAGAGAGAAAAAGAGGGCAGCGGCATGGGGGAGATGAGAGAGAAAGAGATAGAGAGATGAAGAGATGAGGGGCCGGAAGCAATTGGTTTTCGATGGGTTTCGGCAGCAGGGAGAGATGAGGGTGAGGTTGAGGGTGAGGGTGAGGTGGGCCGGTGATGGAGATGCAGAGAGGGAGATAGAGGAATAAAAGTTAGTGAGAGAGAGAGAGAGAGAGAGAGAGAGAGAGAAGCACAGACGGTGGCGAAGAAAGGAGAAGAAGAAGAAGTGAGAAGTATGGAGAGGAAAAAAAAAAAAAAAAAAGAACCAGTCCACTTGACTGGAGGGAGTGAATGGAGAGTGGAGAGTCACAGCCAATAAACAAGCAATATAATAAAATAAGACTTTGGGATTGTAAAAAAGAAAAAGAAACTGTAAATTTGTACTAGTTAATCACCTGGTCAACGAGCCAACAACTTTTTTTATCTTAGTTTTGCAATATTAAATAAGTGGGGTTCTTTTTTTTTCTTGGCCAAAAAAAAAAAAAGTGGGGTTCATTTGTTGATGGTTAACCAAAACTACAGTGGCCAAAAAATAAAATAGTTAACCAAAAGGTCCAAAACTACACAATGCATGAAAGGTAATAATAAGATTTTTCTTTTTCAGCAACTTTACATGTTGACATGGCAACCGTTAAGTGGTTGGATGTTGGCGTCACGGGGAAAGAAAAGAAAGGAAAGAAAAAAAAAAAAGTTTTTCTTTTGATTGAGATTTGGAGTTTTTGGGCAATTGGAAATAAAAAAAATAATTTAGGATTTCGTTTAGTTATTTTTAAACCCTAAAACAATAAACTCTAATACATTTTTATATAAAAAATAATTAAAAATACTCTAAAGGGCTTAAATCTTAATATCTTATACCATATCTTAAACAATATAGAATATAGATTATAAAGTATATAAGGTTTAGTGTATACATTATAGACTATAAAAAGTATTATGGTATATAAAGTTTAGTATTAGGATTTAGTGTATAGATTATAGAGTATAAAGAATATACTAATTTTATTTATTCATTATACTAATTTTATTTAACAGTATTTGTCTTCAGCGCGCATTATATTCATCTTATATATATCACATAAAACTTACTATATAATTTGGTTTCTTTAATGTTTTTTTATCAATGTAGTAGATAATATATTAAATAAACATATAGTAAAGTCTCATTCAAAATTTCTATCATTTTCGTCTAATTTTTGTCAAAATTTAAAAATCTTTGAAATTTCTATCGAAATTTCCTCGAAACCCAAAATTTTATTCCTTGGTCCTTCCTTTAAAATATTCCTTACTTCGTCTCAATATCAGCTTAATCTTTAAGCTTAATATAAAAATTGAAAACAGACTTATCCCAATAAACTATGATGATAGATTATCGGTAGTCTTCTCTTCTAGCTGTCTATTAACAATTCAGAAAAAAGATGTTGTTGGTGGCTCCATTTGTGAAATTGTGATTGATTGCTTTATCTTTTAAATATTTATTTAGTTCCTTCTTGTATAGACGCGTAGGCAAGAAAGAAAGTCTACTAAAATTTTCACATGCAATGATCCCCTATATATCACATGTGTATTTCAATTTCTTTTAATTTTTAGATTTAATAATTATTTTGCTCCCTCAACTATAATCAGTATGTCAAAGTGTCCTTAATTTAAAATTTTAGTTAGGGTTTAGTGTCTGGACTGATCACTGCGGCGTTGTCACTGCCGTGCCTGAGATCGGCTAACAAGCTAGCCCGGATTCGAACATTTTCAATTGGATCGATTTGTACGTGTATATACATGCATGCATGATGTGTTTATTAAGTACATATGCTTTGGTGTTCAAATTTCAAAGAGCAAAAGAAAATAGTTTCATGTTGTTTGTCCTACTTAATTATGTTAAATTTGTATGATCACATGGATATATATGCTGTGTTTAATTGTCTTGGAGAATATTAATTACACTCTTTTGGGTTTTAAATAAAGTAATTGCATGCCATGGGCCTGGTACTGTTAGTGTGTTACAATTTCGAATTAATAGAGCAAAGAAAATAATTTCTGGTTGTGTTATATACTTATATGTGTAATTCTACTAATTCGATATGTAATATGTTCTTGCATTTGCACCATCCATCCTTAATTTTCCAGTTGCTTCTATCTGAAAAGTATTGTCCGACTAAAAAGAAAGAAAATTGAAGAGGTTTGTTTTTTTTGGAAGAAAATTGAAGTGGTTTTATAAATGAAGGGTGTTTTTCATCAATTTCTATTTTCATTTCCGCATGCATTGAAGACCTTGAGTACGTCTCCGATCTCATGATCATACCTTAGTAAACAAAGCAAAATCTTAATTATGGTAGTTTTTGAAGACAGTCTCCCGGCTTTTAGAATAATTTCTCATAAGTTATGATCGAGAGAGGAAGGATACCTATGATTTTTTTTTTTGGTCGAAAGATGATTGTCCTATCAAGGAACTACTTTAAATAATAGAAACTACTTCAAACAAGTTTTCATACCCAACTTAATTTTTATGTTGACTATGCTCACATGTGGAGTTTTATAATTAGGCTAGGTCTAGGTGGTAAGGGTAGGTGTGACTAGGTGGGCAATGAGTTATAATTAGGCTAGGTCCGGGGTTTTTTTTTTAGACCAATTGGAAACCATTCCATTAAGAAGCCACAAAGCCAGAAAATTCAAACCAATTAAACAACAAGCATCAAACTAAAACAAACAGCATCAACACAATGAAACAGAGCAACATAATGCAGAAAAGTATATACAGAAATTAATCCAATGGTAGTCCATCTGCTAACAGCACACCAAGCAAGGAGAATGGGGGTTTAGAAACCCAGTCCTCAGGACACATTCCCCTTCGAGCCAGCTGAGCTAACTCATTTGCAGCCTGATTGGCTTTTCTAGAGATCCATGACCATCTAACAGAAATAAAACCTTGCTGCAACGTACAGTTTAATGTCATGAACCACAGGTAGGCTAGGTCTAGGGTTAAATTCCCTCTAATGTAACCAAAAAAAAAAAATCACAATTCTTAACAAACTCTTATAACACCCAATTGATTAATAATTGTCCATTTTCTTGATCCCGTCCAATTTTGTCAGGAACTTTAATCATCGTTAATTTTGATCGCATAAATATCGCATGTGCATCTTAACCAAATCGCTCGTTAATTATGATCAAATCCGAATTCTTATCTTTTTTTTTTGTCTTTTTTCAATTTATGTATCTAAAGTTTTGCCATTGTGCCAATCAAGTACCCAAACTATTCTTATTTGGTATTAATATGACTTTTGTTGGATAATAAGTTAGGGGTATTAATATTAGTCAATCCTAAGACATGTGCAATATGTACACGTACACGTACATGACCAAAATTTGTTAATATCATTTGACGGGAGTCACATTATATACCAAATTAAGATAAAATAATAGTTTGGTTATAAAATTGGGATATATAAATCTATATAATTTAGTACATAATTGAGACAATGACCAAAGTTTAAATATCAAATTTAATTAAACCCCTTTTTTTCATGTATAAAAAGACAGTGCTGGGTGATATCGAATTATTCTATCTGGAAGAGGTACGTGGCTACAGCTGAAATTAAGCTGGGGTTTCCTAGAGCAATACCCACTTGGCCGAAGACCTATTACATGAAAGTTGCATGTGCATATATCTTATTCTTGGGTTCTATACCACGCACAGGGTTCTTTGTACAGTCTATTAATCCTTTTAAAACGTCTAACAACATAATATGTAATTAATTCTTAATTTTATTAACCTTTTTAGCTACTAATTTCTCATCTCATATATTTCTAGATCAATATATTGCTATCCATGCATTTCCTGTTGGAGCTAGCTTGCTCTTATCAATACTTCATTAAAGGAGCAATATTCTCCCAAAGCACCAAACAAGAGGCCATGTATTCGACTGGTAATTTACCAAAATAGCCATAAGAATTAATTGACGCATAGAGTTCTGTAATTGATGTGTTAATTTATTAATTATTGGAACACATGCAAGAGTGGAGCTTTAAATTACCACGCCTACAATTACTTTTGATGGTTGAACCTAATTGAACTGAAACAAGAACTAATTAAAGAGAAGATAGATGATGGAAAATTAACAGTAACAGTACTACTCATCAACTTTATCAAGCCACTCTCAATTATATATAAAGGAAATTACATATTTAGTCCACTTATTTTATACATAGTTCAATTTTGATCCATGATCTTTTTTAAGTTCTATTTTGGTCTAGTAATTGTTTCGTTTGTTCAATAAAAATCCAGATTTGTTTTCTCAAATTTGTTATGCATTTTACCTTATCAAATCTCAGCCAAATTCAGCAAACATATACTTGTTTTAAAACTATGAATCTCCTCTTTACAACCATATAAAGATCATTCAAATCGAAGTTTTAAAACTTAAGATAATTGTCTTCAACGTAGGTCACCCGAAACTATCAATTTTTCAAACTTCAATTCTCTTTAATTCTAATACTCCAAATTGGTTCCTATGACTAAGAAATGATAAAATATAACTTATATTTTAATTATAATTGAAGAAAACACAACCAAAATGATTTAAAATCATAATTTAAAAAGAATTGTGGACTAAAATTGAACTAAGTATAAAATAAGTGGACCAAAATTGAATTTAAAAAAGATCGTGGACCAAAATTGAACTAGATATAAAATAAGTTGACCAAATTTGTAATTTTCTCTTATATATATTCAGCTTCACATTGAACATATATACATCAGAAGAAAACTAGATAATTCTGTAGTCTTGAATACAAATATTATTGCATTTAATTAATACAAGTACTCCTTATTTCATTAATTTCACTTAACCTAGCTTGAATATATATTGATGTTGAAAGCCTAGCTAGCCCCGGCCTATGTACTTTTGATGGTTGAACAGGAAGGTAAAGAGAGGAAGAAAATTACAGCTGTCAACTTTATCAAACCATATATTAATCTTAAATATTAGCTTCGTACAGAATACAATGAAAGAAAAAAAAATTATTTAGTTTACAATATACGTACAATATATGGAGAATAGAACTCCTTATTTGATTATCAATTTGCGTAATTTCCTTCAAATAAGAGAACTAGTAGCCCTGAAGTGAAGCTCTTAGTCGAAATTAACCAATTGTAGGGACCCTAGTAACAATGCCATCAGTTTCGACCCAAACCCAAACCCTATCACACCGGAATTGTTGGTCGACAATTGTTCCTTCTAGCACGACCAAAGAATTCTCACTCTCAAACATTTTGAGGGAGAAAAAAAAAAGAAATTGTTGATGCATATATAGAAAAAAAAGAATGATGAATAACATGTCAAAGTAACTCCTCAATGGCCTTAGAGTTAGTTCAAGTGATGAGGGTGGGTGGGGTAATTAAGAGTTAGAATTATGTTAAATGGGTTCGATTCCCTCGAATGTAATAAAAAAACATTTCTTAATGTGGTAGACTGTTTGACACTGTTTTTAAAACTGTGAAAAACGCTTAATTTTAGATTAATAAAAAAGTTTTTTATTGCGTTTTAAAAAATTAAATAAAAGTGTTTATGGGTTATAAAATAATTTTTAAAAGATTTGTTTAGACAGCACCAACACTCCTGTTGCAGCTGCAGGCTAGGCCGTCCGATTAATAGGGACGGACATGATTGTCCCACCCCCTTGCATCCGTGATAGCCACCAACTACGTACGCATTGACTATATACAGAAGTCTAGCTAGCTACTATATAGCAATATGCAATAGCATCCACTTTATATGCATAATATTATTCTAGATCAGTAGACAATACATACTAGAATATAATAATGTACAATGATTCATCAAATAATGTTGGATGTATATATATTATGGGTGATCAATATATGTGTGTATATCAATCATTAATATAATAATATCCATGGATATATATGTCATGAGTTTATAATAATACTCTCTTAATTTAACAGTATATACTAATTTATATCGATTATATCTTTTGAAAAAATAATTCATCTTACTCATGATACATATTGACAGTAAAACAAACATGTTTAGTCTAACAAGAATAAATTTGAACATTCTATCAACTCAGAATCAATTGACAATAAATGAAGAGACTCAATTCCTTAAAACCACCAAGCAATGCTATATCTTTGTAGCTAATGTGATCATTTTCTCAACAACAATATAATCATAACAATACTTCTGACATTACTGTATTAGTTAGATATTTACGTACAAACAAAAGTACGCACAAATATATTGTTTGCTTGATATATATTGTTGGCCTATTTCCTGAAAATTGAAAATGTTAGGACACAGTGATTGTTTAACATGATATTAGAGCTTTTAGATTACTTGCATGGTTCAGGTTGAGACTGCACGTGAGAGAGAATGTTAACTTAATAAATATTGTAATATTCCCTTAAAACTTTAACTTTTAAAACATAATAGTTATAACATGTATATATCATTCCCTTGTATGACTTTACGTTTTTCTCGTAATGAATTAATGAAAGTATCCATTATGGAAACCTTGAATTAATGTCTTTAGACCTGAATACTCTATTTAAGTTTTAATCGGATATATATTATAAATTCAAGGATTATTAGCATATATAAAATGAAATAGATTCATGATACTTATAGAGGGTGTGAAAGATCAATCCATGAATATGACACGTAATTTTGAGTTTATAAAACATACTTAAATTGAAATAACAAATAAACTAGTAACTAACCCAATTTCATATAATATTTATACAGTAATGCTACACTTATTATATTTTTATACCATAATTTCATACCATTTTACATGATATTCATACATTGGACACTAAAAATTAAAAAATAAAACCTAAAAAAGAAAAAGAAAATATCCTTCCAGTAAAATAATGACACATCAAGTGAGATACAATATAATATATCAGAAAAACACTAATTTGTTCAAGATTCCACGCGTGTTCGCGTCAACGGTTGCGAATTTGAGCAAACCATGTATGTCTATGTAAGTAGATAATTCAAATCCTATGGTCCACGTACCATTTTCATTCCCATATTAATTAGTCTTCTATCTTATAAACCTCCTTGATGACGAGAAAGAAGCTCTAAATGAAAAAAAAAAGCTAGCAAATAATGTCTAATTGAATATTGAAAGCCATACTGGCCCAAAAAAAAAAATATTGAAAGCCATAAACATAGTAGGTTTAGTAGCAAACATGCATCAGGTGATTTGCAATAATTCTTTTCATATATATATAGTAGGCAAATGATTTCCGATTTGGCTAATTTTTTGCAAAGATGATCTATCTATGGAGATGTAAAAATTGAACGGTTCGGATCGACACAAAACGACTCATGTGGGCCCCAATAGGGTATACCTCAACATAAATAAGTTGAGGTATATCTTAACAGAAGGAAGCTATATATATATATATATATATACAGGTTCCTTCTGTTGAGGTATACCTCAACTTATTTATGTTGAGGTATGACCTTGTTGGAGCCCACACAAGTCGTTTTGTGTCGATCCGAACCGTTCGCAAGGATCATCTTCATTGATAGATCATCCTTGCAAAAAATTAGCCAAATCGGAACAGTAATGCTACACTTACCACATTTTTATACCACAATTTCATACCATCTTACATGGCATTCATACATTGGACACTACAAATTAAAAAATAAAACCTAAAAAAGAAAAAAGAAATACATATCCAGTAAAATAATGACACATCAGGTGGGATACAAATGTGAAAAAAAAAATGTGGGACAACTAGCATTATTGAAATCGGAAATCATTTGCCTATCTAACTTTGATAAAACAAATGGACGGTTTTATCAAAAATATTTGGTTCGTCCATTTATTTGATCAAAGTTAGATAGGCAAATGATTTTCGATTTGGCTAATTTTTTGCAAGAATGATCTATTTACGGAGATGTAAAAATTGAACGGTTCGGATCGACACAAAACGACTCGTGTGGGCCCCAACAGGGTATACCTCAACATAAATAAGTTGAGGTATACCTCAACAGAAGGAGCCTGTATATATATATATATATAGCTACTAACTTTTGGTTCACTATATTATACATATCTCGTAACATGTGTGCTTATTTTTAATTCCGGCTAGTACGTTTCCATGCGTAGTATCTCAGTGTATATCACATGTATATATGCACGTGGTTCCATTCAACTTAATTATGTAGAGAACTAAGAGAGTTCATATATTTTTTTGGCCAATAGAGAGATCATATATGGAGAGAGAGAGAGAGAGAGAGAGAGAGAGAGAGAGAGATGTAGCATCATTAATACATATTAATATTTTTCCACATTGATTTTTATTTCTATATTGCATTTACAAGTTCAAATTTTAGAAGTTCTAGTCCAATATTATAATTACTCGAACAATATATATATATAGTCTCGTGTGAACATTCGTCCAACGCCGAGTGCTCGATAGTGTAAAATTTTGCAGCATCGAGTACTCGACGCTGGTTTAGCGGCATTTATATTATAATTTAGCTATGAGATTTTAGACGCCCAAAATCCCAAAACTAATTAAACTTTAACTAACGCTTGCACCAAGTATACACTAGGAGATTGAGGATAGGGTGAACCCATTGGAGTATACCCTTAAAACTTGACGGAGGAAGCAGCGTTATCGCGTGTTTTAAAAAATCATCGCCGAGCGCTTAGTGACACGTTTACATGTTCACTCGTTCGTACCTGATCGAATCTGTATACATATATATATTGTGATTTCCTGTATATCTAGGTATATACAAACTTAATGCACAATATCATTTAGGGAGACTTAGAGTTTAGTCCATTTTCTGAGTTTTTCTTAGATTAAGACCGGTAGTGATTTATGGTTTTTAATTAAATCCTTTTATTTTTCTTTTTTGACGGCTTTATGTTATGTTTTAACTCCAAGATTTTGGACTTCGCCCAAAATCTCAGAGTTAAAACCTAACATGTAACCTCTACAAAGCCCACTTTATACCCTAGGAGGGGAAATACCCTTCAAATAAAGGGAAATACCCTTCAAATCGGAAAATGATTTTACTATGAATTAAAGAATTTTCTTATAAATTATATATTATGAATTAAAAGGATTTTCTTATAAATTTTAAAACATCCCCGGTCTCCATCTAAAAACTATTTTTCTAAAAAACCTAAGTTTAATTATCTCTATCATTTATCTGTTTCAACCTCTGCATGGGACTTGGGAAACAAGCACAACTAGGGTTCCTCGATTATTAATTTTATGTAAACCTTTAATTAGCATGTCTAGCTTAAAGAACTTGAAACTTAAATATCTCTTCTATATATGTCATGCATATATCAATTATGTTTATATACCATGATCAATTAGTCAAACTTATGAATTAACTTGTTCAAAGTTCCACAATTTTCTTCGTAAAATGTCCACATGATAAACAAGAAAGTAAAAAACAAAAAATTGAAACCCATGCGTATTGTACACGTCTTAATATTCCTTTTGAGATCTCAAAATGATTATAAAGCAGCACGTTGGTCGAATTAGAGCACATGAAAAATGGTAAACAAAAACGAAGAAATTAATTAAAAACTAATTATATAATATATATTGTCCATACTTCCATGTTTCTGCGTACAGATATATATATTTTGTAGCCACAAATCAGTGAATGCGATGCAGGATCTTGAAGACCTCTTTTATTTATCTTTGTCAGCTGAGTACAACTTTAAGCCTTTGACATTAGCCCAAAATAGTGAGGGTGGGTGAGATAAGGGTTATGATTAGACTAAGTACATAGTTTGATTCCTTCCAATGTAACAAAAAAAAAGTACAACTTTCAGAGACAAATGGTATAAAAATTATACAAAAAGATATATGTATGAAAGCCTTCATATGATGATTTGATTAATTTCATATTTTCTGCTTTACTACTAATTTGAAATTAGCTTAATGAAAATATATGTACAGTGTGTTTGTTTACAATTTAATCAAAGTAGTAATTCATTAGTATATATATTAAACTTGCTCTCCCCCTCTCATGAATCAAAAAATAAAATAGAAAACAACAATAAAAAATTAAAATAGCCCACTGGTTTTTCTCTATGCCTAACAATATTAAGGGAAATTTTGATTGTTTCTGTTCAAACATGTAATGAATTAATCATATTAATTAAAACGTTGGATTTGTTGATGACTAACTAGGCAAGCTCCGGTCAAAGAAATTAAGCCGCAAACCAAAAGCACGGTAAGCTTGAAGACGCATATATTTCTTTCTCCTTACCAAACCGCCAACCTTGCTTCTTATTTCACAAAGTAGCTACTTTAATTTGATCCAAAACTTGACCTTTAATTTTCTTCTGCAATCTCTATCAATTAGTGGATCAACTTGAAAGAATAAAAGAATAAAGCGTGACCCAAAAATACACTATTAATTAGTCAGGCCGGCCATCATGCACAAAACCAGAAATCCATAACATGATCAAATCAATCAACCTCTCCCATTGTCTCCCATATATTCAATGCGTTTGAAAATTAACATAAGGGTCTTTAATTTGTGTATATTACAAGGAATAAATCAATTTGTATACTGAACTGAAAAGAGTACACAACTAAATGTACAAATTGCTTGTAAAATTGTTATAAGAAAGAAAGAAAGAAAAAATATACATTTGGTGATCTTTTAATGACCTGTAATTAGGTCCTATAGTTATTCTACCGAGACCAATCTGCAGCTAGCAAACAGAGAAATTACTCATCCTTCAAGTTTCCAAAATATGAAGTCCTCAAGTGTTTGATCATCAGTGTCATTTGTGGTTGGTAGCCACACCAAATGGAACCATCAGACGAGGATAAGCAGAATTAGCATCATGGGGCAAATTATTAGCATGGCCATGGTGGTGGCCTGCATAGTTCTTGACCTTGAAGAGTGGGCAGCCGGGTCCGCCGGTGCCGGGGATGTAGGTGCACCCAGAGGACCCAGAAGGAGGCACCTCACCTCTCTGAAGAGACTGCAAGCTCAGTGCTTGCTTCATCCACCTTTCTTCATCATACAATATCCTGCTAGCTCTGTTGGGTTGTACATGTGCAACACACACAAGTAGCAGCACACCCAAAGCAATGTTCACAAGCCCCATAATAACTAATATATATTCTTTTAGTTGTTACTTGTTGCAATTAACGCTAAGCTAGCTTATATGACTTCATGAGGGAGCTGTGTTGATATTTATAGCTAAACCCTTTGAGGATCTTTGTTATTATTTTATTAGTTTGGAGGAATTGACTGTTCACTGTTGACTCCTGGGTATTTTTTAAGATTTTCTTTTGATCATCTCTTACTTAATTGAGTTCAACAAAATTGAATAGGTCATCACAAGCAACCGAGCCAAAAAGTTGAATCATCCCAAGGTTTTAATTTACTTCCCACCTTCCTTTCCAGTCATATATATAGGAGTATTTTATGCATCTTCTGAGGATTAAGGCCTTCAACTTTAGGCCATTAATGTTAACTAAAATATTAAATATGCGTACATGGAACTGCAAAAATTCTCAAGTGCTCGTCATCGATCCTTTGAGTCACCTATTACGATTGCCAATCCAATTATTCCAAATGGGACTTTTCTGTCTCTTCAATATGGCAACACATAAAAGTATAAAACAACAAGAAGTAGGACGGAACAAGTTAAATTAAAGAAAAAAAATCAAACGATAAGATTATGTCAAACTCCCTTTCAGAGTGGTAAAACGAGAAGATGCTATAAAACATGAATCATGCATGTTTCACTTCTACTTTGAAGATGCTAGCTATATCCCAACTGTATTAATTTGCTGATCTTCTGTTAATTTGTTGTCTATGGTGATTGGTGAGTATCAAACCTTAATATAATCCATTTAATCATTAATTAAGGAATGCTGTACTTAGGAGATTTTAACACCTTAGGATGAGGAAGGCAGTCACAACTTGATAAATGTTACACTTACAAGGTTTGAGACACAATTAAAGAGAGGGGGAATTGTAATGTTACACTTACGATACGTTGTTTCAAAATTCATCCACTGTAATTCTATTTGATTTCTATTACATTTACTTCGATTTTTTTTTTTCGATATAATAAATATAAGTATATATATTGCTCTTATACAAATAAGACTCTAGCTTTCTTGCACTTCAGATTATCTCTAAAGAAAAGGAATTACAAATATAAAATAGAATTATAATTTTTTGTTTATATTATAATTTCTAATTATATATATAGAATATATATATAAATTTATTCTATATTTTATAAATAGAAAATAATTTTATAAATAGAATGTCAAAGTACTGTAAACCCTGACTGGTCAAAAATGAAATTACTTTTTTGTACCGTCGTCACACTGAAAAGATGAAATTATTTGTATTGAAAATAAATTTTTTTCAGAAAAAAAAAAAAAAAAAAAAAGCCAAACTAATAGTGACTGTCGGGCAATTAGCATTAGATAAGCCTCTGATTTTGGTGAAAAAGAAAATTATAATAAAGACTTTCGCCCCAAGGTACGAAGCCATGCAGCTACGCAAGATTCCAACGGTACACCAAAACGAAATGAAACGCAGATCACGAGAAAGATAAAGACTAACCAACCACAGTGGGTGTGGGGCCAAAAGTATTGTTAAAATTTGAAGCCTGCTTCAAGCATGAACCCTGAAACCACAGGACACATCAGGATCAAAGCTTCATTTCTAACAACTTAAAAAAAGGCTGGAAGAAACACTCTTTACAAAATGTTTTCTTATGAAAAGATTACAACCTCACTCCAAATGTAAAGACCCAATAATTTCCTCAAATACATTATTATGACGGACAGTGACCCACTAATTTGTGGGCAGACTCCGTCGTGTCGTTCGTTTGTTCGTTCATTTGCTTGCTTCACTGACCATTTGAAGGCCGGAATACAGTGTAACCATTCACCCCACATGCCATATTCGAATAATCTGGATTGTAGTAAGGGTAACCATCAGATTCTGTGTTCCTCATGCCAAGTAAAGATAGATCAGAACCAGCCATCTGCCAATGGTTTGGAATTAACCCATCAATCTGCCCATTTACATAAGGCAGTGGACCAGCTTGCGGAGTAAACTCCCTTAATGATTCGAAATGACCCCCTAAAGTATATCCCCCCCTCTGGAACCCATCATCTTGGTAACTCCGTGTTCGCTCAAACCTACAAGAGCTGGTTGCAGATCCCGTGTCACTCGATATGCCCAAATCACCAGGGTAAGAAAACTGCCGATTTAAGTGGCTTGGCCCATTGCTGTAGGAGTGGAAGACTGAGCTTGCTCTGGCTGCCCCAAAGCCATGTTCATCATCAAGCAGATCATTGATGATATCAAGGTGTGGGAACTCATCTGCTGATACTCCTTGGGTCTGGCGCCCTGATGTACAGGCTGGGAACTCAGTGGACAAGTGTTCCCGTGGCCCACCCTGTAAAGGCTTGTAGAAGTCAAAATTTTGATCATTAAGCAGGGAGGAAGGATCAAAGTTCATGCCATTGCTCGATTCCCTTTGAGAACTCTCCATCCACTGGGGTCCATTATGCAACACATCCCGATTGACCATGCCAAATGGAAAGCCTGATTTAACCGTGCTTGCGTCCATTATTTCAGTGCTCTGAGGTAAGAACATTGGGGCAGATACCATGGTTGGTGGTGGTTGCGAGAACACAGGAGATGGGTTCACTCCTGAGCTTGGAGAGTTAGAATGCGTGAAACCAGTTGAACCAGAAGGAGCATGGTTACCCAGTATGGCATTTCTATATGACTGGGGAACATAACTATGAGTTGCTGATGATGGATCAGGACCCAACCGGCCAGCAGCACTCACTGAACGGGCAAGCAGCGGAGCTGTCTGAACTGTAGAAACAACAGTAGAAGTTGGCTTGGGGCCAGGAACAAGAGGAGCACTGGAGGGCCTAGACACCACAGGCACTTGCTGTGCCAAGGCTTTTTCAGCTGGTTTCGGAGTTGCAGCCTTCTGAGTCTCAGGTTTGGACACACCATTAGTCTGGGATGAACTAGTCAAAGGTGCCACTCTATCAGTCTGTTGTATGCTGATTGAGGATACTTTCCTAAGTGGAACAGAATCCACAACTGCACTACTCTGGCACTCCGACTTCGGTTGACCAGTCAAGGGCACATTTTTAGGAGGGCTTCCAGGAGAAGATGCTAGAGCTGGTGTCTTCTCTTTCAAAGGTCTTTCTAAATCAACCTGATCTTTGATGCTCAATTTTTTCTGCAGTGAAACAACCTCTTCTTCCTATTACATAAAATGCAGACAACCATTATGTCAAATGTGGAAAATAAGAAGTCAACAAAAAAAAAATGCAATTAGTGAAGATAAATGTGGCCTTCTGATATGTTAAGAATATGGAATGATGAGAAATAATGACAATTACCCGAATAAAATAGGAAACAATGAAGACAGTATGACCTTAAACCAGATGTGCTAATAAAAATATGGGTGAACACAACATACAATAAAGAACAGTAATGACAGTAGGGTCCAAACGGTGAAGGCCAACAATAGAAAGGCAATCCTCAACACTCAGGGAGGACCACAAAAAATTATAAGGCAAAAAAATGACCCCACCTTCTTAACCACATGCTGCTCCAGCCACTTAATTCGATCCTGCAATGAATTAACAGCAGGCTCAGACTCAGGTTCACCCACCTTACTACTTCCAGAAACATCATTCTGATAACCTGCATCCACTATAGGCCCAGAAGGCTGATTATCCATCTCATTTGGGCAACTATTCCCATCACTTGTTGCCTTACCACGTTGGTGTTTCCCCCTGCAATTTCGAATTCAGAAAATTGATCAAGTATCTTGTATAATCATCCAGTTGCACAGAGGAAAATGCAAACTATATATTTACCTGCTAGGTGATTTTTGGTTTTTGTAATTAGAAAAGGAGTTCCCCTTATATGGCCCATTCATTACAACTGATGGGACTGAGTCTGTAGAACATGTTGAGGAACTATCATCCATCACAGATGTACTCTTTCTTTCAGATACTCCATTTTGCACGGACGATAGGCCACTAATTCCACTGCTACTGGCTTCTGTGGGAGGATGGACTTCTGAGGTATCAGTGTCCCAATTGATTGGACTAGCATCTCTGTCTTCAGAATCAGGCTGAGGTACTTCAGCAGCACCATCCACTGAATCAGACACGTCTGACACATCTTCCAGTGTATCTGGCTTTTCAACCACAGGTTGCTCCTCATCTCTTGTGTAGTCTTTCATTTCATCAGTAGGATTTTCTTCTTCTTGTTTCTCTTGTACTTCTATGCCAGGCCTTTCCTCCCTCCCTTTGTCCTTCCCCTTCCGATTATTCCTTTTCTGTTTAGCCTGTAGAAAAGAAGCAAGGAATATGTATCATCCAAGGAAAAAGATGATGAATTATCAATTTTTGACAAACTTTAGATGCAACCCCCTTTCATCTCATTGGTGTGGTTTCAACTTAGTGTTAACAGCAATGTTACATTTGTGTATTAGGTTATCTACTGACACCATGGAGTTGGGAAAGCTTTCATAACTCAATTTTTGAACTATCTGAAGGACCAAAATAACAGATTACAAAAGTAAGACTATTATAAGAGGAATCCCTCATCACAGTCTGTTGTCTTCAAAGTTGCAGATGGAAAATAAACATAAAAGGAAAAGCAAGGCTCATAGAAAAGTGATCCCTCATTGCAGTCTGTGCTGTCTTCAAGGTTGCAAATAGATTAAAAGAATATAATATAGATATACACATGCTTGGCTGCTCTTTCCAACATAAAAATCTTAAATTTTTTTTTTTTTTTTCACATATCCATTTGGTGAGTAAAGAGCAAAGAACTTAAGATGTCATTAGCAAATAAAGCCTTTCTGCTGATAACTGTTGAAGAAACAGTTTATAAGACTGAACTAGTGAATCAAATTAATAGGTCAACTCGGATTATCATAATTCTCTAAACTACCTTGAAAACTCACATTTTCTTTCAAACCAGAAAATATATAAACAGAAACAAACCTGTTTTTTCTTCAACTTCTTTTCCTTTTCAGTTGCTCCACGTTTTGCCTTCTGCTCACTTTCAGCCAGCCATGCTGCCTCTTCCTCACGGATGAGCTCCTCTTGCCTCTTCAATGCAACAGATTCATGATAGGCAACTTCAATTTTATTGCTGCATGTAAATAGGAAATAGAATAATGCAAACAATAATATGACTTCATTATTGATGAATAGCAACTTCAATACTAGATAGTAGGATGCATCATTGGATATCTTATGAGATAACTTGGTCAAAAGATATCTACCATCATCCATTAAGTGAAATTCATCAGTCAAAATGACAAAAACGTAGAATGCAACTACCACAAAACGGCCAACTTCATTGGAAATCTAAATGCTCCGCAATAATCCCTCACGAGATACAAATGTCTATTGCTGGAAACATAGCAAAGAATAAGCCCAATATGCAAGATACTATTTTTTCTCTTTTGCTCCAAGGCAAAGATTCCAAATATATGCTACTCCCCGTCACCTAAGATATGACAAGAACCTCCAGCTTTGATGTTGATGAGATTAACTGGAAAATATTCAATACTATGCAAGAAAAATTGCCGACAATGGAATGCCACATCTTACTGCTCATTCTCAGTACTATACTTGTTAAGAAAGGGAGACCATAGTCATACTATGGGATACTAAAATCTCTTATCCCAAGTTGGTTATGGTCTTCCACATTAAGTATTTTCAATTCCACCCCCCAGCAACACCTCAATTCAACATAGAGAAAAGGTATGCATCAAATGAACTAATGGCTATAACTCCACCTATTCATATTGTGTATCCCCACAAAGCGCAACCCCTGTACAAAAAACGACATG
Source organism: Dryas octopetala (assembly GCF_963921425.1). Taxonomy (NCBI): domain Eukaryota; kingdom Viridiplantae; phylum Streptophyta; class Magnoliopsida; order Rosales; family Rosaceae; genus Dryas; species Dryas octopetala. Next base: position 20,340,315 of record NC_141367.1, on the reverse strand, counting down.
CCGTCTTCTATGGAAGCAAACATAGTAAAAACAGTTTGATATAACACAATATAAGAACCTATAACCATGGTCAACCAAACATTTCACTAACAGATAAATCATTAACCATAACATCCCTTTCATGTACTATGAAACATATTTGCAATCTACATGAGGCCATGAAGTAGGATTCACAACCAATTGACCATGGGAAATTAGTATAAATACTGAAGGCAATACCCATTCATGATTCAAGCAAGAAAAATATATTTAAGATAATAGAAGACCTGAAAATATGGGCAAGCACAAATATTTCCACAGTCCTACGACCCAATTCTGTAAGACGTCTTTCATCTCGCTCAATAGAATCTTTGTTGAAGTCCTCTCCAGAATTCCCATCCTGCAATAAAATCAGAATGGCTGCTCAGACATCAAACAGTTAAAGAGTGAAAACTTATCAACTATGTTCAGTAAATATCTCACCCCACTGGCTTTTTCCAATCGCATGCACAATGAGAATGCAGTACATATCCTCAACAACAATTAGATTACCTATTACAGATATAATAAGTTCCTTATTTGTTACTAACATACTAAATTCTTGATCATATAAATGTGTCACCCCATTGAGGTCATAAAAATACTCACTCTACAAAGTCCTTCTAAATCACTACAACACCAGCATCAATAAATCTTTTCCCTTGAAAACAAAATTTGACTAGAACAACAGGCCTGAACTTCTTCTTAGGAGCCCTACATCATATTAAATTACTAATCACTGAAGAGTGCAACTAGATATCAAGATATACTAAATTAATAAATTTATAAAGAGGATATAACTGCATTCAAATATCCACATTTCCAATAGCATTGAAGTGAAGCATAATTCACAGTAACCATTGTGAAAATAAAGGGTAGACAGAATTCTTTTTTTTTTTCAGAAGGTAGACAGAACTTTGAACCTAAATCCTACATTAGAGAAGCTTAGTTTGTCTAGATAATATTTTTTGTAACCCATACTGAGTCCCAAATGTCCTGCACATTAGCCAAACTGGAATAGCTGAGAAATCAACTAAAATTAATATACACAAACATCACTTAGAAATATATATTTAAAAAAAAAAAAAAAAAAGTAATCCCCAATACCACACAACCAATAGTAGGACTTAAATGCATCGAGCAAACCAATCCAAACTTCATTGCTCAACATAGGATGTTAGCGACTCACTTTTGTGCGATTTTGAGGACCCTTCTCATCTTTTGGAGGTAATGGTTCCATGGCAGCCCTCTCAAGTAGCATTAAAACATCATCCACCAATACAAACATATCTTTCTCCACAAGAACAATTGGTGCTGGCATTTCTTCAGTATCCAATAATTTCACCCTACCTTTCTTGCACTTAGTTTGGCCTTCAAGAGCCTTTAAACCACTATATAATGAATCCATTACCAATGTAGATGTGACTTCTTTCTCAATAAAAAAGTGCTTAACGACTACTTTCAGGACTGCATCCATCTTCTCCCTGGACATACGGCGCCTAGCATTTTGTTCAATTCCCAACCAGAAGGAGCAAAAGCTGCAACCATATCAATACGTTATTAGTTATTAGAGAATTAAATGTAACCAGTAAGCTAATAAATCGCCTACGTACAAACACACAAGCATCCATGAGCACATAGATGTGTGTATGTATCTGTATTACATTACATACAAGTGAACATGTTAATAAAAATCCAGCAGACACACAGCAGAATGCCATCAAATCCATGGTAATCCATGTTTATAGGAACCACACCAACACTGTAAAAGCTTTCAAAAATTCATGTCTTCCCAGAGTAAAATATTGTATAGTTATGGCTCATGGTGATCGTTCTAAGCAGTAATATGACATAAAGTTCCAAAGGCAAAGATAGAATACCTTGACCACCTAGCTTTATCCTCTATCAACTTTCCAAGTTTGCTTCTTCTCTCTTCCACAAAACGACGGCAGATTTGCTCTACATTTGTCAAGTATACCCTAACAAGTTCTCTCCTATATTGACAATCAAGACAGCGAAAGGGCCGGTCTGCTTTCTCCCTATGAAACCAGAAACAAAATTACACAAATGCTTATGAAGACAAATAAACTGCATGTTAAACGAAAACACAACAAAGCCACCCAAAAAAATTTCAAACGCTAAAATCAAAAGGTGTGTGTTTAAAAAGGGGAACTAACTTTGCACTCAAAAGTTGGATTTAAGTTCACCGAAAAAATAAAGTTGGATTCACAAACAATAAAAAGGACCACAACAAGAAGATTCCCTTCAATATCACCAGAGATGAGAGTGCAATCTTATAACACATCCTTAAAAATTCATAGTATAAATTATGTTAGAACACCATGTGGCCATGGTGAAACTTAATTATGAAACTTTTTTTCCCCAGTAGAAGTCAGAAATAGAATAGGTGCAGCAGTAACAGTCACAGAATAAACAATAATAAGCACCTTATGACTTGAACTTGAGCCTTTATTATAAGAGTGTCAGCATCAATAAACCCATCTAATACTTTTGACAGCTCCATAAATTTTTTCCACCCCCAATCATGCTCTTTCTTCCAAAATCGATGTAATGTATCTGCAAAATTTTACATTTTCAACATGTGATAAAGAATAAAATTGAAAACCCACTAGAACCAAAACATTAATTAACCAACCAACCAGAATATTTCGACTTCTTAGGATCTTTATTTACCACAGCTATTGTAAACTGTGCAAAATGACTCCAACCTGTAAAACAAACAAACGAGAAATTATATAATTACACCCCAAAAATAAACCAAGAAAAATGATCATTAGAGCAACTCCAAGAAATTAAATATGGCACACCTGGAAGAAGTTTGTCATGATTAGCTACACAAAGAAACAAAGAGAGATGATTGCAAACATCACAACCTTGGGGATAGATTAAAATGTACCTGCCACAAGTAACAAAAAGCTCAAAACTAACAAGTGCAGTCTTAAAATGACTTTTTGCAAGCCACATGCATTTATCAGATGCACCAAATTTAAAAGGGTAACTTTGATGCAAGGACATATATACAATCTTTATACTCCAATACCTATGCTACCTTTCAGAATCTAAATTGTGCTAGTATTACTCTGGTTGGTAAAATTGGAATCTGATACTAATTAAAAGGTTCTGTTTTTTCTTTTTCTTTTTTAATAAGAAACAGGCTAAAAGGTGATTCTACTTGAATCCCCAAAAAAATGCTTACTAGGGCCTCCAAAATTTTTGTAAATTTTAAATCCCATGTTACCCTTTAAAATTACTCTTACAAAAAATATATATATTCCCTACCCCCTCCTCACAACCCCAAGAAGTGCATAATGCTTATATAAAACATATAAATTTATGGAGTCTGTATGTTATGAATTTACAGGTTGCATATGAAAATCTAAACCAAGCAAACAAAATTCATAACAAACAACTTTTTTCTGTGCCGAACATGTATGGCAAACAATCATATCCAAAGTTGCATACCATTTGTAGCCGCCAACCTCAAATGCATTGCTACGAAGTTCCCTTTTGTTAATCTGAGAAAATTTCTCTATCTTCCATGTATACTTTCCATATAACTCGGCCGGTTTTGGCCCTATAAACAAGTAAAATAGGTTTGTGAACATTTATCCATATAATTAAAACAAAATTGAATGCAGAAAAGGCATTCATTAGTAAATGCATGGCAAATATGAAGGAAAACTTATTTGTAACAGATGCTAAAGGCCAATTAAAATTTTCGCACCACAGGAGAGTTCTAGCAAGTCAGAAAATGCATTATACTAAAAGCAAAATTGAAACAAGAGGAGAGGGAAACTGAAACAGCATGCTATAAGATTGATCCCATGCAGAGATGAGCACTCAAATGTATATTCTAAAGAAGAGGACAGGGAAATTAATATATTGAAGAATAGGATACCTCACCCCATGTATCAAATAAAAAAAATTAAAATAAAATGCAACAGGTGTTTACATAGAACGAAGACAAAAATGAAGAGTACTTGCAAAAATATTTAAAAATTCATATGGAAACGATTCTCCAGCCTATATTGTCCTTCATAATTAAACAAACCAAGCAAAGCATTGGAAAAGTGAAGTTGAAAGGTAAGTAGGACAATCAAATAAGCACTCTATGTGAGACCACCTAAGTTCTCTAAAATGACCTCACACATGAGGTGATCTAGAGAAACACTCAAGAGAACAGCTAAGCATTTCAGCAAAAGATCAACATACTTCAGAAAAAATATTTGGACTGATCCTCTGTTCATTGCTCTTCTTCCTCTAAGTAGTAATAGAGATAGAATTTGATGATGCAACAAGTGAATACAAACATAAATGAGTAAGGTCCATTTGCTTGAAATTAAATAGAAAAATCATCTGCAAAAGTAACCATAAAACATTGAGTCGGAATGCATATCATCGTTTAAATCCATTTGAGTCGGAATTTCCACAAGCCTGGTATTTGATGGCAATAAAGGAGCACACATTCTGGCACGCAAAGCAAGGCAATTAGCATATATAGAGAACAAAAACCATACCACCATCATCATCGTCATCAGAGTCCCAAAAAGGGGGCGAAGTAGATGGAGTTCCATTTTCCACCTGCTCAGAGGACCGCCATTCTGCTAATGCTTCCCCGGAGAGGCAACGGCTCCCACTTGAAATTCCCTCCATAGACCTTCCTGCTCCAGACTCCTCACTAGCACTCCCAGCCATTTCCCACTCCAAAATTCTTGTCCCCACACTCCTTCAACCCTGCTCACTGGATAAGAAGAAACCCATTTCTCAAGATTAGGATTTCAACTCCAATTGCATGAAAGAAGCATTGTACACTACAAGCATTTTCCTTTACTCAACTTCACCATAATGCCAAAAATTCATAAAATATAAGACAATTATATCCAAAATTACAAGCATCTCAACATTTTGAATTTCAGGGGCCAGAAGTTAACAAATTAAAAATTAACAGATTTGAAAAACCTTTCTGTTTGGTTGCTTGTAAATCTAAGAAGAAGACCATACAAAATTAAAAATAAAAAAAAAAATTATTTATTGGGACGAAGAAACAAAAACCTCAACTCAACTGACTAATTAGCTCAGATGATGATAGTTTTACAGCAATCAGGCTCAAAGCGATATAGAACATGAAAAAAATATGAAACTTCATTTCATTTTTATCCTTAATTTTCTATGGAACCAAACAACTTAACAGTTACCATTCCCTAAACCAAAAACCCACTTCCGAAAAACCAAATAGCAATAAACCCTGAATTTTAACTTCACAAAATTGAAGAAACCAAGCTGAATTAAAACCAAACAGATTGAAGCAAGAAATTTCAATCAAAAACCCTAAAAAATCAGAACCATTTCAATGAACCCAATTGCGGGAAACTCAAGCCCAATAAAACCCCAGACCAATCTGAACCCAATGAACTAAGATCGCGGACAATCAATCCCCCTTAACGGCGATCAAATAGAAACCCTATTGAAACAATAGATACGGAATTTAAATTTAAAGAAGAAACAGAAAAAACGGAACATCGGAAACGACATCATATAGATCGAGTAGTGATACGAACCTGCAACGAAGGCCAGAGCTTATTCACAATGGCCAACAGAAGCTCTGAGATTCTAGAGAGAGAAAGAGAGGAAGAAGAGAGGAAGAAAGAGAGGGGGGTCGAAGTAGCTGCAGGGAGAGATAGAATTGAGCAAAGGCGGAACCCAAAAAAGAAAATCTAATTTTATTAAATTTGGTTTTTTTCGATTTTCATTTCTATTGTTCTTTTTATTTTATTTTTATGTGAGAGGAGGTGGAGAAGGATGATATGGGAAAAAAAAAATGTTTGTGACTTTGCTCTTCTTGTCCTCTCTCTCTAATCCCTCTTTTAATAAAATAAATGTCATAAAAAATGGGTAATAAATGTAATTATTAAATAATAAATGTGATTATTAAAATGCAGTAGTGAGAATCAAAGCATTTTTTGTAGTTGATAAAAAAATAGAATTTATAAGCAAGAAAATGAGAAAAATGAAGGGGTTGCGGGGGCATTGCATAGGGTAGGGGTCGGCAATGGATCGGGCCGGGCTTGGGCTTTAATACACAAGCCCAAGGCCCGCCCATCGGGCTTTGGCTTGCGGGCTTGGAGGGCCGGGCCGGGTTAGGCCCCAATGGGCCCAAAACTTGTTTAGACACATATATATCTTCAAAAAAAATTATAGGATTTTAGTTATATTGTGATTTGAACATAAGACCTCACATAGCAAGCTTCAACTCTCAATCAACTGAGCTTACTAGTTTATTTTGATCTTACTAGTTTATTTTGAGCTTACTAGTTTATTTGTCGAATTTGTGAATCATAACATATTTAATAATTTTTTTGTTTATTTACTTCAATAAATTATTAATATACTTATTAAGTTATTATATAATACTATTATGTTAGTAATAGTGTAATACCATTGTTCGTATGATGAATCATCTCGGCATAACGACAAGTCACACAAGGTCTAACACCATGTCGTTTGGGCCTAGACCCAAAAGCTAAGCCCCCGCTAGGCTCCGGCCTCCTGGGCCTTGACCTTCTAGGCTCCGGCCCCATAGGCTCCGGCCTCCTAAGCTCCGGCCCCATAGGCTCCGGCCTCCTAAGCTCCAGCCTCCTAGGCCCCGACCCGTGTCAACTCACTCGGATCCTCGAGACCGGTGACACGTGGCGCTCCTACAGTGCAAGTCATCACAAGGGACACGTGTCATCACCGGATTGGTTGACACTCTTCCAAAGGTACTATAAAAGAGGTACCTTCTTGTCACAAAAGGACGACTGAAATCATTATTATACTATTCACTCACTCTGCTCTCAGATCTCTCTGAACACTGACTTGAGCGTCGGAGGACCTTTGGCCGGCACCACACCGGTGCCCTTCCCGCTCACTTTTGTGTACCTGTGCAGGGTGCTCTGGATATCATTCTCTCTCATTGCTCACCAGTCGGACCCCAGCTACCTGTTCCTGCCCCACTTTGACGTGTCATCCGCTCAGTGGTGGGTCAACGGGCCTACGTGGTTCGACTCGACGTTGACTGCTCTACCATTTTTGGGCATCAACAGTTTGGCGCCGTCTGTGGGAAACTTACAACTTTTCCCCATTGATTTCTCTACCCTCAGTTGAGGTGCAGAAACCTTCCGAGCTTCCGAGCTCCCGAGCTTCCGAGCTCCCTAGCTTCCGAGCTTCCTAGCTTCCGAGCTACCAACCCTCACAATGTCTGACGGAGGTCCTATCCTCGACCAAGTTGACAACACCCCGCTGGTTGACAAGCGAGGTAAGAAGACTGCCGAATCTGATCAGGAAGAGTACATCCAGCGTTTGGAGGCTCAGCTCCAACGAACCCAGGAACAGCTCGACCTCCAAAAAGGTGCAACACAGCTTTATGAGCGACTCCTCCGTGACAGGGAAGGACATACCACTCCCCGGAGTGGTGAGAGGAGGAACCCCCATGACAGGGACGAACACACCGCTCTCCGGAGTGGTGAGATGAGGGATCCCCCCCGAAGGGACCAAAATGTTCCCCGCCAATTGGATGTAGGGCAAGGTAGCCATCCGCCCCCAGGTTTCCAAAAGAGACTTGTCCACCCGGTCAGCCGGGCTCGATCTGGCGAGCATCCTACCCGCTCTGAGGAGTTCCACATTTACCGGGACTGTCGTCATCTGCTCGACGACAACCGCTCTCGGCGAGAAGAGCAGCGGACGAACCGGGGCGAATCCAACCCGCGTCCCCGAGACTTGGAGGAGGAGCAGGGGCGATCCAACCCGCGCCCCCGAGACTTGGAGGAAGAGCAGGCCCCCCGTCCCAAGCGACGACGGGGAGAAGAGCAGGTCCTCTCGGCTGGGCGCCGCGCAGAAAGTAACACTTATATAAGTGAACAAGTCGCTGACTCCGGTAACAGCGGCTCTCTTCCACCAGACCAGCTCCAGCAACTTCTCATGGACATCAGTGAGCGCCTGAAAAGAGTGGAAGGAGGAAGTCGGGTTGGGCACCCATCTTTAGAAACAAGGGAGCTGCCTGGACCTTTCACAGCTCGCATCCTATCCGCTCCTCCGGTTGGCGACGTCCGACCTCCCAAAATCACTCCATACACAGGGAAGGAAGACCCATATGATCACCTCATGAGTTTCAGATCCGCTCTGGAATCTAAAGGTGCTGATGACATTACGAAGTGTCGAATCTTCCCTTCCACCCTCTCTGGCAGTGCAAGGGACTGGTTCTACCAACTTCCTCCGGGCTCGGTTGATTGCTTCAACGAGCTCCGAGAGCTCTTCCTAGGTCAGTATATCATCCAGACCGATAGAATCTACACCACGGATGACCTGACTCGAGTCCGACAGGGCAGCAGGGAATCCCTCCGGGAATACATTACTCGATTTCAGCTAGAGCGATCTCGGTGTCGCGACTGTGATGAGAAGGTAGCCTTCGCCGCCTTCAAGGGTGGTCTCCTAGAGGGGGACTTCTTGTTTGAACTCAACCGCCGCAATCCGCGCACCTACAAAGAACTTATGCAAGAGGCCATTGCCTATGCTACTGCGGAATTCAAAACATATGGGAAAAAGCCGCCCACCATGGATCGCCCAAGTACCGACCAGGCCATCATAGTGCCACCCCAGCCCAAGCCCTACTCGGGTAACCAGCATGGGGGGTCCGGGAAAAAGTTCAGTAAGTTCACCAAGAAACAATTTGGTGATGGTAGAGGTGGAGGACAACGAAGGGAGGAAACCTATCAGACATCCTATGCCTCCAGGTTCAAAGTCTATACAATTCTCACTGTTACTTATACAGAGTTGTATCCCCAGATCAAGGACATACTTCCTAAGCTCCCACCCCGCCCACCACAAACACGATACCGGGCTAACAAGAATTTCTTTTGCCTTTACCATGACGACCATGGCCATGACACCGAAGCATGCAGAGCTTTTAAGGAGGCAATAGAAACCTTGGTACAGGAAGGAAAATTGGATGGCTTTATAGACAAGGAGGCCACCGAGAAGGCCAAGACCGACGGACAACGCCGGGGGCGGGTCAATACCATCTGTGGGGGCCCGACCCTCGCTGGCAACTCCAACAGAGCCAGGAAGGAATACGCCCGAAGTGCTCAACCATGCTCCGGCGTTATGGCTGTAGACTTCCACCGTGGCAAAAAGACTCCTAAGCTCGGGTGGTCGCCCATTTCCTTTGCTGAGGAAGAGGAACGTGATTTGATCTTCCCACACGATGACCCTTTGGTCATTGAGGCCACTATAGCTAATTTTGATGTGGCTCGGATCCTTATCGACTGTGGTAGCTCCGTCAACATCCTCTTCGCCCCAGCCTTCACCGCTCTTGGAATCGACCAGGAGAGGCTTGACCGGTCGGTCGCTTCTTTACTCAGCTTTTCGGGCGACATGGTCACCCCTCTTGGTAGTATCTACCTTCCCCTCACTCTCGGGAGATATCCTTCGTCCGCTACCACAACTACTCAGTTTTTGGTGGTCGACTGCCCCACAGCTTACAATGTCATCCTGGGACGACCGGCCCTTAACCAATTGAGGGTTAGGCTCTCCACTCACTTACTTTTGATCAAGTTCCCGACCCCATGTGGAACGGGGGTAGTCAAAGGCAATCAAGTGTCAGCCAGGTCCTGCTATATAACTTCAGTCAAGAAGAAGAAAGAGGTCAAGCCCTCTATGGCTGTTTGTGTCTCCAACACCTGCCCTACCCCAGACGCCCTACAAAACCATTGAGGTCGTCCGTCCAGGCACATACAGGCTCCGCGCCACAACCGGCAAGGAACTCGGCCGCCCTTGGCGCGCCGAGCACCTCCGCTACTTTTACAAGTAGACACATGTTGTACCCCCCGGGGACTTATTTCAATTTCCTCTATGTTATCGCTTTCATAAATGAGAGTCCTACCACGGACAGATTTTTCTTCATTTTTATTCAAAGTGTTAATTGGCTGTATGGACCCCCGGGCCATCAGACATCCGACCCTACCCATATCCGCCCCATGCATTCAAGGGAAGCCAAGTACCATGCATTCAGGGCGCTGCTATGGCAAATGCATTCAAGGGAAACTAAGTACCATGCATTCACGGAAGTCCTACCACGGACACTTTTTTCTTCATTTTTATTCAAAGTCTTAATTGGCTGTATGGACCCCCGGGCCATCAGACATCCGACCTTGCCCATATCCGCCCATGCATTCAAGGGAAGCTAAGTACCATGCATTCAGGGCGCGGCTATGGCACATGCATTCAAGGGAACTTAAGTACCATGCATTCAAGGGAAAATCGATCTCATGCATTCAAGGGAAACTAAGTACCATGCATTCAGAGAAAAATCAATATCATGCATTCAAGGGAAACTAAGTACCATGCATTCGAGAAAATCCCACAATACCATGTATTAAAGGGAAGGGCATCCGACCCCATAAACAGGTTGGACACCCTCCAAATCATCCAAATATCATAAAGTACAAGGGGAATAATCAAAAGAGTTTGTAATTTGGTACGGGCTACATCCGACCCGCCATATAACTCAAACAAAAATAGGGCGATGGTCCGCCCACCCCTGCCCCCGGGCCATGTTTGCTTCAAACATTTATTTGGGATCCTCTCCCATGTCAAGCTCCCCACCTATGGATGCTCCATCCTCGGGCTCTTCCCCCTGGGTACCTCCCTCTGGAACGTTGGCATGCCCATCATTACTGCCAGCCCCTAGCAGACCACCTGCTTGGCTTGGCTCATCTCCTCATCGCACTGCCCCAACTCTTGCCTAGCCTGGTCCGCCTCCTTCCTGGCCTGCAGTAGCTCAGCCTGCAATGCATTGTTCTGCCCGACCACTTGCCCACCCCCATGTTTCCACACCCCATCCGGGGTCGGGACACACTTGGCCTCGTCGGTGTCCCATCACTTGTAGACGCCTGGTCGGACCCTCCATCATCCCTTGACGAATCGTCTGAGGAAACCATGGAATGTCCGACCCCACCACCTCCTGCCCGAGCACCACCTCCTGCCCGAGCAGCCGCGCACCCGAGCACCCGTGCACCCGTGCACCTGAGCACCCGTGCACCCGTGCACCTGAGCACCCGTGCACCCGTGCACCTGAGCACCACCTCCTGCCCGAGCACCCGTGCACCCGTGCACCCGAGCACCACCTCCTCCGACCCCACCCCACCTGCCCATCCAAGAAAAAAAAAAAAAAAAATCAAGATGGGAAGTGCTCGGAATACCAAGACAACACCATGGACATATCAAGATCGCTACTGGTTTCCCACCCCTCATATGTGCTCTTCCACCCCCAAATTTACAACATTCACTCTATCACTTTTCACATGCTCAGCCACCAACCATTTATCAAAGCCAATATTCAAAAAATCAATTCAAGGGGAAGAGCGATACAAACCCAAGCTTTACCTATATTTCGCAGCTTCCACAACTCAGACGGGTTCCGACCCACTTATCTTGCCTCCTATGTACCTGGCCAAAAACACAACACCCAATAAATTACAAAGTCCAAAAAATTGAAGGCATGTTGCCCACCCAGTGCTCGGCAAGGCTCATACCCACCTGCACCTGCACCTGCTCCTACTCACATTTTTCACAATTGACAAACAGAATTCCAAGGTCCGCCTCGGGCTGGACAACCACAATTTCTCACAAATCTCAATTTTCCAAGGCAAAATCAGTATATCAATTGAGTAGAAAATTACAGAGATTGCTCACCTCAAAACACCCGAGCAGCCCACTGCTCCGAGCCGAGCAGCCCACTGCTCCGAGCCGAGCAGCCCACCGATCCGGGCACACCACAACCCCCCCTGCTGCGCAAACTTCCGAGCAGCCCCCCTCCGCGCAGCACCACAGCCCGAGCCGCTGCCAACAGTTCCGGCCCGAGCCCCCTGCACCGTGCCTCCGCGCCGAGCCGAGCAACCCCCCCTGCTGCGCACCAACTCCAGCCGATCTGAACTTCGCCCCGTGCAGCACCCCTCCGCCCAGAAACGAAGTGCGCTCGCCCTCCCAGCAGTCGCACAGACAGACCCGACCCCAGTCCCTCTGCCTCTGCGCTTCCGACCCGGGCACAATCACTCCGACCCGACCCCTCCGCGCACCACCACAAAGCCCAAAACGCAGCTAGGGTCTCTGACCCGACCCGCGGCCTCCGCGCAACACCAGACAGCCCGAAGCACCGGTCCGACCCGCTACGCTCCCCGCAAACGCTCCGACCCGAATCGCCCCTCCTCCGCCCCGCGCCGAGCCCACACCTACCCAGACCCGACCCAAGCAGCAGCCCCCCTCTCGATCCGAGCCCCCCCCTTGGATCTGAGCCTCAGCCTCCCAAAGATCAGTTTTTACAGAAAAACACACAAATACATACTCTCTCTCCAAGACAGCCAAAAAAAAAATAATAATAGAAGGGGGGGGGGGAGCCCTGTATTCGGTTATCACACACAAAAGGGGGGGGGGAAAGCTCTATTTTGAGTCATTTTTCAAAAAATGAAAAAAAGGGCATCTCTCTCTCTCTCTCTCTCCTCCAATGGTCAAAAAAAAAAAAAAAAAGGAGAGATGAGGGTGTGGAAATCTTTATATTTAGGCTCTACCATTTCATGCAAGATTCTCATTTACAAAGGGCGACATCCCACCATTGCAATCGGACGAGATTCACTGGGATTACACGAAGCGTCTACTGCTCGGACTACAGGGTGATCAGAAACTCTCAAAAAAAAAAAAAAAAAAAGGAATCTTTCATATGTAACCCCCAAGCTTTCCTGCAGTACAGCTTTTCTTGCTAAGGAACTTGGGGGACTTCTAGACAGTAGCTTAAGCAGGAACAAGTGTGTGGTTACTTGTCGTTCTGCTCGGACTCTTTTGTGTACAAAGTTCCCAACCAAGAAGTATCTTTTGCTCGGAAACTTGGGGGACTTCTGTTCGTATGATGAATCATCTCGGCATAACGACAAGTCACACAAGGTCTAACACCATGTCGTTTGGGCCTAGACCCAAAAGCTAAGCCCCCGCTAGGCTCCGGCCTCCTGGGCCTTGACCTTCTAGGCTCCGGCCCCATAGGCTCCGGCCTCCTAAGCTCCGGCCTCCTAAGCTCCAGCCTCCTAGGCCCCGACCCGTGTCAACTCACTCGGATCCTCGAGACCGGTGACACGTGGCGCTCCTACAGTGCAAGTCATCACAAGGGACACGTGTCATCACCGGATTGGTTGACACTCTTCCAAAGGTACTATAAAAGAGGTACCTTCTTGTCACAAAAGGACGACTGAAATCATTATTATACTATTCACTCACTCTGCTCTCAGATCTCTCTGAACACTGACTTGAGCGTCGGAGGACCTTTGGCCGGCACCACACCGGTGCCCTTCCCGCTCACTTTTGTGTACCTGTGCAGGGTGCTCTGGATATCATTCTCTCTCATTGCTCACCAGTCGGACCCCAGCTACCCGTTCCTGCCCCACTTTGACGTGTCATCCGCTCAGTGGTGGGTCAACGGGCCTACGTGGTTCGACTCGACGTTGACTGCTCTACCATTTTTGGGCATCAACAACCATAAATAATAAACTTTTAAAATTATATACAACATTACAACTATAATAAAACATAAATGTACATATGTTTTATTATATATATTTTTACATAATTTTATAAACAAATGATGCAATTGTGTTGTCAACAATCCGAACCGTTCAAATTTTAGTTCCTCACTCAAAGATAATTCGTGCAAAAAATTAGCTTAATCGGAGATGTAAAAGTGACATAATGGTGGTCGAATTAATGAACGATCATGGTTTTTCTAATGATGATCGAATGGGTAAATGAATTTTGATTTAGCCGATTTTTTGTACAGATGATCTTTGACTATGAACATAGAAAATGAACGGGTCAGATTGTTGAAATCACGTTGTGGTCTTCATAATTATGGAAACAACAAGGTTTTAACGGAAAAGTTATTAGAATTATACTCTTCAAGTGTATTTATATATAGAATCTCACATATCGATCGTGTTTTCAACGATCCGAATCGTTCAAGTTTTAGTTCCCCACTCAAAGAGAATTCTTGCAAAAAATTAGCTTAATCGGAGATGTAAAAGTGACGTAACGGTGGTCGAATTAATGAATAATTGTGGTTTTTCTAATGATAATCGAATGGGTAGATGAATTACGATTTAGCCGATTTTTTGTAGGGATGATTTTTGACTATGAAAATAGAAAATGATCGGTTCAGATCGTTGAATTAATGAATTGACGATCGTGGTTTAATAACTTTAATTATAGTTGTATTATAAAAGTTATATATACACATATACATTTATGTTTTATTATAGTTGTAATGTTGTATATAATTTTAAAAGTTTATTACTTTATTATTTATGGTATTACATAGTTTACACTATTATTATTTACTAACATTATAGTATTATATGATAACTTAATAAGTATATTAATAATTTATTAGAGTAAACACACGAAAAGCCTATTAAATATGTTATGATTCCCAAATTGGACTTTGGGCGGGCCGAAACGGGCTGGGCTTTAGGCGACCCATGGGCTTCAAGGGGATGACCCAAGCCCAACCTAAGAGACTTTCGGGCCGGTCCAAATTTCAAGCCTAATAGGCCGGGCGGGCTTCGGGTGGGCTTCGGGCCTTGGGCTTTTTGGTGAGGCCTAGCATAGGGTCAGCTCCTCCCAAGAGCTTTCTTCATTGGCCTTTTACCTTGTGGGACCCATTTTTCTCTTATTAGGTTTAGGGTGTGTATTGAATAAGGGGAAGGAGTTTGGGGTCGGTATGAAACATAAGACCCTATGGATATTGTAAAAACCTTAATAGTGTCATTGAATGGAAAAATTATTGTATGTGGCTGTAATACCACGTGACATAATGACGTAGTGTTACTAATCTACTCAAATTATAACACCTAGACGATTTTAAGGGTTTTTTCTAGATTTTCGGGTTTTAGAAATTAATTATTATACACGTGTTATAATTTGAGTAGATTGATAACACTACGTCATCATGTCACATGGTGTTATGGTCACACACAATAATTTTTCCATTGAATGAGGAAGTTTGGAAGTGTTAAGCAATTTAAAGATGTGATTTAAAATTGTAGAAATTGTAAAGTTTTTTGTTTGGCTAATTTATTAAATATTATGTAATTCAAATGTGATGTGAGTAAAGGTGGATGTGGATGGTAGTAGTGGTGACAGCAACATGAAAGTAGGATAGTGGTAGTGGCCAAAGTGGTATGAATTATAATGGTGGTTTCGATAGTAGTGGTGTTGACGGTAAAGGTAGCGATGATAGCGAGTGGAGGCAATGGTGGTGGTGGTGGTGGCGGCGGCAGTAGTATTAGGGCCAGTTTGGTATTGCTGTGCTGTGAGAATAATCACTTTCAAATGTACTGTGAGAATAATTAGATGTGAAATAAAATAGTTAGACGTTTGGTAATCTGTATTTTTAAAAATGCTGTTGATATAAAAAACAGTTTATGAGTGTTTGGTAAATTTTAGTATTGAAGTGCTGTGATTGTGCATAATGACTAAAATAGATATAACACTGAAATTCGTGTGTCTCAAATCTGCAATTTCAAGTTAATTAAACAAGTCTATTGAAAACAAATTTGAAAAAACATGAAGAAGCCTTAGATAAAATAAATAAATATTGAGAGAATCCTCATGTTTCAAAGTCCAGTAAGAAAGTCTATATGTTTAAAGAAAATACAAAGGCAAGGTTCTTGAGAACAGGAATGGAAGCCAAAGTATTGGGCGATTCCATGAGCGCAAATAATGAAGATCCAAAGAGCTCTGATAATCATCTTCTTGCAATTTTTGTTGTTCTTGGAAATGGCCAATTTGATAGATAGCTTGCCATTTGGGGTGGCGTTTCCAGAAATTTGGCAACTAAATACCTGCGACTACTTCAACTTCCACCATCTTTGAGTTCGACAGCAAGGAGGGATGGCCGGAAGGGAAGGGGGTTGGGCTTGGGTGGGTGGAGGTGCAAAAATGAATGGAGATATCATGTAAAAGGAGGACAATGGGCTGTCATTACACAAATTAAATGAGGGTATTCTTGGTATTAAAAATATTCATTAAACATCTCCGCATGATTATTTTGATAGCAAATTCTGAAAGCAGCTCCTTTGCTGCTTCTTAAATTCGCTGTAAGAGACGCGTTGCTTTTGAAAAAAGTTGATGTTAAGTTTTTTACCAAACAACTTTAAAAGTAAAAATCTCAAAATAAGCGCTTAAAAGGCTGCAAACAGCAACCCCAAACGGGGCCTTAGTGGTGTGGCAATAATGATGATGGTTATGGTGTGATTGCAGTGGTGGCGGTTGTCATTGGTGTGTATTTTTTAAAAATGTTAATTGTTTTAGAACTTTGGAAATGACACATATTTAGGTTGAATTTAAAATCATGATGTATGAACCACAAATTCTGTCATATTCACCATTTAGAATTCTAGATTTCCTTATTAATGATTCCAAACAAGGGAATTACAGATTGTCATTTTTCAGATTATGACTTTTAATGAAATACCAATTTCGATTTCCTAATGCAAATACACTATAGAGCTTATCAGATGAGTTGAAAAAATAGTTGGGTTTATAGTAGAGTCCCTTTTTTTAAGTTCAAATAAGTAAATACATTAGTAAACATGATAGGCGTTGAAAAAAATGATAAATCAGTCCACTTTAAAGTTTTTTTTGTTAAGCGTTCGAACTGAAGTGAGCATTCAAACACTCGACGCAAACTTTCGAACGCTCGCTTATAACTCGGTTGAAATTGTCTGACAATTTAAACCCGCTCTTCATCAATTAAAGCCCACAATTATGTCAAAAAAGTAGTCAATTTTTTTACCTGTTACTTGTGAAATGTTAATATACAAGTATATAAAAAGAATTAATAATACACACAAGCTCAAAGTAGAAAAATCTTAAAAAATCAAAAAATAAGATTGAAATTATTGGCCAGTTACAACCACATATGCTTGTAATTGATCAACAGTTACAATGGGCGCTCGAACTCTGAATAAAGAGTGCTTGCATGCCCGTTGAAAAAGTTGAGTGTAAGCTTATAACATAGACCGAGTTGTATTGATTATAAAAAGTGAGTTTATTTATTATTAGTAAGTATGTAGTGGAGTATTTGATCATTAACTTTTTATATCGTACAATGCACATAAAAATGTCGGACTCTCAACGCATTAGGGTTTGTGTTTAATTTCATTCTTATAGGTTTTTTTTATTATGCATAATAACAAATTGAGTCCAAAAAATGTATAATAACAAATTAAATGCATAGATTTTAATTTTGTGCAATTCTTTATATTATATTAAAAAGAAAACAAGTATTGTCAAGGCAATGACGATTTAGATGCAATTAGGGCTGTGCGCTAACTAGGAGCTTAAGTTTGGTGTGTATCTTTACTATTATAAAGCCATGTGACACTTTTGGTGTTAAGGCTTCACCAACTTTTGGTTTGCCCAAAATAACTTGACTTTGAAAAAGAAATTGTCAAATTTTGTTAGGGCAAAAGAGTAATTATGTATGATATATAATATTTTAAAAAATTATAATTATTAAAAAAATCGTACTTTACCTAATAAAGTAAATCACTACCCCACTATGGCCTTCCACTACAAGACCGGAAAAAGGGACCTAAAACTCATTTTGGGTCACAAATGAGTTTCATACAAGCTTGCACTATGAGCCAGAAAGTGTGGCCCAAAATCGCTTGAGACCCAAACTGAAACCAATATCTAGGTCTGAGTGAGACCTAAACACAAATACACCCGGGACCACCTACTTGAGAAAAGGAAGAAGGAGGCAGTGGCTACCACCTCTTGAAGACGCAGGCTCCACATGTCGGCCCAATCTCCCTGGAACACGCGTGGCTGGAACGTGTGGCCCAGATCCATTACCCATTGGCAGATCAACAACTATGGTTCACTTCCAACAGCTTTTTTTTTTAAGAAAAATGAACCGCCCAGATGACTAGACCGTTAAAAATCATATAAATCTGATTTAAGTCTTCAAGAATTTGAAAAAATTGTAGAAAATTCCAAAAAAATTCAGAAAAATTATAAAATATCCCACAAATCCCCCAACAACCATATTCCCCAAAATCCTATATATATCATGCTTCCTCCATGGTTTTTCTTCACAAACATCAATCTTTGATATCAAATTAACACAAAAAAGTTTTATCTTTGTCATGGCTCCTAGAGGAAATGTGTGGGCACCATGTGAAGATTAAGTCCTAGTTAAGGCGTGGCTAGAGAGGAGTCCCGACGGTTGTCTTGGTGCCAATCAAAGAAATACCCTGCTTTGGAATCAAATTTACGCAATTTTCAAGCATAGATTGGGGGTGAAACCATGCGTGCGATTGACGGTGCTAAATCACGATGGAAATATATTGCGCTTGATTGGTATTTGATGGAGGCCGAGCGAATGCGCCCAAGCGGTGCAAATGATGCCAACGATGTAAGTTTTTATTTATTTATTGGTATTTAATTGTGAGCATATCAAGCATATTTATTTAGGGGGTGTCCCCAACTTGGATTTCATTGAATTTTAAAAGTCAAATGAAATCTAGGTGTTTCCAACTCAGATTTTAATGGATTCCAAAGAAATCAAAATGTTCCAATCTCAGATTTTAATAGATTCTAATGAAATTCAGGTGTCCTAAAAAAATCATGGATTTCATTAAATGAATGATTTTAATGGAATTGGATGCATTTTTTACACATAATAAATTTCATGAGAATTCCAGCCAATTCCTTTAGGCTACGTTTGTTTGCGGTAATTCATCTCAAGAATGAGAGTTTGTTTCTCATTCCATTGTTTGGTTAATTTTTATGGTTTGGAACAAAAAGTGAACTATGGAGTTGACGGGAGTCAAATTCCGCTAGATGGCCTGAATAGAATTACCACTAGAGGGTGGTACTTCAATTTCATTCAATCATTGGAATGAAAAATTACAGCAACTGCCCCTCTTATTATTCGACATCCATATTAACATAGAACAACAAAAACCATCATCAGAGTAGCTATAATCACTTGAATGAAAAATTGATATGCTAATTTCTCGATCTTATTTTTTCTCTGAAAATATTTATAATCTCTAACAAAAATCTGCATCTCAAGTTATTTCTAGTGTTACCCATCCCTGGATGACATGTTTTATATAATAAATATAACCATATCGACAGTGGAAGAAGATTGCATAACACCCCAAACGAATTGGAAAACAAAGATATCCTTATAATTGAATCAAAAGAATTTTTTTTTTTAGAAGTTAATACATGCACTGTATAGATTGCTCATAACATATAAAAAAAATTATAGCCCAAGAACAAAAGTATGGATTTTAACAAAAAATTGAATCTAAAAACAAAAGATGAACTACAGTCATCCAACTCACACTCGTTCTTACTAAAATCGCTTTTGCTTGATGAGCTCCCAAGAATTATAGAAGATAAGCCTCGATCTGGATTTGTGGCTTTTGATTTCGAGTTTTATGTTTTAGTTTGTTAATTTTTTTTTTGTTCATTTTTGTATGGTTAATGGAGTGGGATATTTGTTGAGGCTTTGTTGTTTTGTGTGGGTGTATTGAATCTTGAATGCTTGACACAAAAACCCAATAATGTTTTGATGATGGCAAATCAAATTGAAATCTTTTGTACTTAGATCTAGTCAACTATAATTGAGAAATAGATATATACATTTTTTTTTTGTTAAAAGGGTATTCTTAAAAAAAAAATGTTCAATTATTTAATCCATTATTGTCTTTACCAAATGTAAGAAGTGATAAACCATTTCTAGTCTTCATTCCTGAGTTGTTCCAAATGCTGTAATGGAGTTATCAAAACCATTCCATTCAGGACTAATTAGGAAATGGAGTACAATTTCTATTCCTATTCTCCTATTATGGCCAAACAAACGAGGCCTTAGAGTTTGATGGTTTCTATAGATTTTAAAATCCATTAAAATCTGATTTAAGAACACCCCCTTAATTTTATGATTGTTTTATGGTTGTTTATTTATCAAGCATATTTATTTAATTTGCAGTTGTTTATTTAATTTTATGATTGTAGTTTAAGACCGCACTTGAATTTTTTTAGGGCAAGACTAGAAAAAAGTTCGCATTTTTACATATTTGAGACCAATTAAAGGAAAGTGCAAAGTATGCGGTGACACTCCGGTCCAATTGAGTGAACCAGAGACGCCCAACACCAACGAGTTCGACACTCCCGAGAGTGACAATGCCGATCCGACTATAGCACTTACAGAAGACGACGACCCACCATCATTTCAACTAATAGGTCCCTCACGGCCAAGGCCACCAAGAAGAAACCATTCAAAGATGTCCAAGGCAGCTGAACCTGTCTAAGTTCATATGGTTGAGGTAGTTGATGATTTCAACAAAAATTCAAGGATTTTCATACAAAAGAGAGTGGTCAGAGATAATACAAAGAAAAAAAGAGATGCAATAAAGGAAGTAAGTGAGAGGTGACGGATCGAGAGACAACTAGAATGAGAGGAACATAATATAATGGGCAACAAGATGTGCGTGCTTCATATTTGGAACTGGTGATAATAATTTTGTGAAAAATCATCTCATAAAATTCTCAAAATATTAAATTTTCTACATCAAACATAGGACAAGAAAAAACTTGGAGCACACTAACCTCTTCTTTGTTACTCCCACAACAAATTTCCCACTTTGGGCTTAAAGAGAGAAAATGAAAACAACAAAGGAAATAAAGGTAAGCTACAAATTTTAGAAAAAAGCAATAAGGGCTTTGGAAATGAAGTTGATAAAAATATTATTTAAAGAATAAAGAAATGAAAGGAGTGAAAGACTATTTTTTGGAAGTGCCAATAACACCTCTCTAAATAAATGGGATCGATGTAAACTTAATCTAAAGTGAGTTTGATGTTGTAAGTCAAAAAGCTATTTTGTAGAGAAAAATAAAGTGCAAAAGCAAGTAAAAGTTTTTTTTTTTTTACTAAACAAAGGAGTAAATAACACTTTGAGCATCATGTTTTAGTCATTATGTACAACCACTACACTTCTATAGTCTACACTAAAATTTACTAAACACTTTTATGTTGTGTTTTACACTCACATCACTTTTACAAACACAATTTACCAAAGAGTTAATTACACTTACACCCCCTAAAGTTTATCGTCTTTTTACATATACCCCTAGGGTTTCAAAAATTACACATATACCCTCTGAGGTTTCAAAATTATTGCATATAACCCCCTATAAGAGAAAAAAATAAATAAACAAAAAAGAAAATATTTGTATTGAGGTTGGACTTTACACCTTAAGAAATTTTATTAGGCTATTTCACGCCTTAACATGTTTTTTTGCATAATTTCTCATCATTTTTTATCTCATATAGGGGGTTATATGCAACAGGTTTGAAACCTCAGGGGGTGTATGTGTAATTATTAAAACCCCATGGGATATATGTGAAAAAACGATAAACCTCAGGGGGTATAAGTGCAATTAACTCTTTACCAAACACTCGACAACTTTGTCTCACCACACAACAAAAGCAGTTTTTTTTCAAAGTCACAACAATACCAAACTGAGCCTAAAATCACTATATAATTTGAAGTGTATAGGTATAAGTACTAAAATTGAAACTATTGAAGAAATTCCTGGTGGATAGAAAAATGCATTATGAAGAAGACACATAGATGGAGAAAGAGAACTAATATGCTGTATTTTATTTTCTATTCTTAATAAAGAGGGGAGAAAAAGTCATTATCGAAAGAGAATTTTAAAAAATAAATTCAAAACTCCTCTAACCATAGGATTTATTTATTTTTTATAGGTGATATTAGTTAAAAGTTGGGCTATTTACAAAAAAGTGAATAAAACATTTCAAAATTATAAATAGGTAAATCCGTAAATGAACATTTCCTAAATTCCAAAATAGTCACCATTGACTAAAATGAATTAAATAAAATTATGTATTATACAATAGATGACATGACAAATACTACAAATTATAGTCACTGTCATTACCATGAAAATTTCAAAAAATTACAAAAATGTCAAAACTAACCAGAAACTGACACGTGTTCAAATTAAAGGTAACAAACTAAAATAAAAACAATGGGCTAGGACAAAAAGGTAAAACTAACTCAAAGAAAAACTAGTAATGGGCTGTGGCCGACAATGCTATTAATCAAAACGTAATTTATAAAATTATGTGATTGATTAAAATGAGATAGAAAATTTGGTATTGACTTTTTTGTAATTTTGAAATGTTTTATTAACTTATTTGTAATTATCTATTAAAAATTATCTAAGTTAAAGAGATTGAGTTAGGAAAGAAACCAGATCGTTTGGAAAGGGAAAAGACACTGGTTCTCTTACTTTTTTCTTATTCATTTTATCTGATTTTTTATTTTATGATTTTATCTTTAAAAAATATGATTTTAGTTTAATAAAAAAATTATTTTAGAAAAGGGTATTTTAGGAGCTGTTTGGTATTCTATTTAAAAATTATTTTTTGTTTTAAAAAACAAAAAAAATATGTTTTAGTTAAGAAAACGCGTTTGGTAGACCATTTTTAAAAACAAATTTTTTAAAAAATAAAAAATATAATTTTAGTTTAATAAAAAAATTATTTTAGAAAAGGGTATTTTAGGAGCTGTTTGGTATTCTATTTAAAAACTATTTTTTGTTTTAAAAAACAAAAAAATAAGTTTTAGTTAAGAAAACGTGTTTGGTAGACCATTTTTAAAAACAAATTTTTTAAAAAAATTCAAAAACATGTCTCCTTTTAAAAATGATAAAACATCGTTTTTCTTTATTTTTTTTTACACTTCCTTTTTGCTTAGATGTCATCATTTTTTAAATTTAAAAATTATTTTCAAATTTCATACCAAACACGTTTTCAAATTTTAAAAATTGATTTTGAAAACTCACATTTAAAAAAAAATCTTAATTTTTGAAATTTTTTTTTGAGTAGGTTACTAAACAGTCCCTTAGGTTCCCACTTTTGATAAAATCTGTAAACGCCAAAAGAGTGGGCTTGGCCTTTTTTTTTTATTTTTTTATTTTATTTTATATCAAAGTGGGGTTGGCTTTATAATACCAGAAATTCCACTCTTTTGTATGAAAAAATGGTTAATTTCAAAGTTTTAAAAAAGTGGCTTTTTTCGGCAATTCGGTTCCAAAATCCTAATTGGATGGACTTGGATCCTCTGCCAGACTGTTTGGTACCAGACTAGTACCAGACTTCTAATCTAAGCCCTTCAATTTGTTTTAATGGTTGAGATTTTTCTACATCTTAACTTTTATATTTTCATCCAAATAATATTAAAACATTAGGAAAAAAAAAAAAAACTCATTAGTCCACTGCCCAGTGCATACCCCACCCCCGCCTGACGCCTTCTTCCTCCCAATCACCCTAAAATGGCTACTATAAGATGGGGAAGAGACTGACCCAGATCATGGTGATACTCATAGGGGTTCCTCATCATCTTCTTCATAGCTGTATTGTACTCCTCCATCGCATTCTTGGAATTGGAGGCTCTGTTGCTTGTGGGGTTCTTTTCAATTCCACTCTCAAGCAACCCACAAACTCTGTTCAATTTGAAGGAGTTATTGGGCACCATTAGACAATTGCAAGCAGTTTTCTTTATCTTCTTCAAAAGCACATCGTTTTCAAGAGGAGCTATGAAGACTGAACTCAAACAATTGTTGCCAACACTTGCCATTTCTCCACTTCCTTCCTCGAAGCTCACGGAGAATCACCCTCCCCATCTCCTCCCCTTTCTTTCTCTCTACACTCTCTCTTCCCTCCACGGTCTTAGGTGCTGGATAATTTTCCAGCCCTTCATCTCTCGCAGGTTGTCCTTTTCTCCACCAGAACACAACTCCATCTTCTTCTTCCTCTTGTAAGCCTCATCTATTTCTCTCCAAATTAATGGAAATTATTCCTTTGTAACCCCCACTTTCAACACAAGTTGAGATATACCCATTTTGAAGATGAGAAAAGTTTTGGCTGAAGCAGAAAAGATACCCAAATTGGGGCAAACTTGGGCTAGAAAATTATCCAGCACCTAAGATCGTGGAGGGAAGAGAGAGTGTAGAGAGAAAGAAAGGGGAGGAGATGGGGAGAGTGATTGGGAGGAAGAAGGCGTGAGGCGGGGGTGGGGTATGCACTGGGCAGTGGAGTAATGAGTTTTTTTTTTTTTTTTTTTTCCTAATGTTTTAATATTATTTGGATGAAAATATAAAAGTTAAGATGTGGGAAGATCTCAACCATTAAAACAAATTGAAGGGCTTAGATTAGAAGTCTGGTACCAGTCTGGTACCAAATAGTCTGGCAGAGGATCCAAGCCCCTAATTGGATACTACCTCAAAAACCCTGACGAACGAGGTGCTTTAATTGGCGTAGAAATAGGGTTTCTGACTTTCTGGAGTCCCTCTTTCAATTGCATCGTTCTCAGCCATCGTCCTCCGAGAGACTTGAGGCTAGCCATCGACGTTGAAGTTGAAAGGAGGTCTTTCCGTTAGGTAACCAAAAGAAAATTTTGACTTTGAAATTCACTCTCTCATATCCAATCCTTGATATTGCTATTGAAGTTTTTTTTTTTTTTCTTTTAAACGAAATTATTTTTGAGAGGGGAAAAATGAGGTTGAAAGGTGGTAATGGGTTATTAACACTCTGTGATTTGAGTTGAAACTTAGGGCTTGTTTGACAATGTTTGAAAAGCTTAAAAACACTTTTAAATAGTAATAAACGCTTTTACTTGCGTTTGACAAAAAATTAAAAGTGTTTTTGGATTATAAAAACACTTGGATGCGCTTTCTAGTGAATAAGTGCGTTAAAGTGCTACTGAGCAAAAGTGCTTCTTACAGAAGCACTCGCAAACAGACCCTAAGTAACTTAAGTATTCTATCAACATTTTTTATGCTAATTCTTAATAGTTTATAAGGTTTTGAGCCTCTTTACTATTACTAATTGGTATTAAGTTGGATGCTTCAATTTCTTTATGATAAGGGTTGTCCACGTGTTTGACTTGGCTTGGGGAGGTGTTATAAATATAAAGTCTTGCATAATAGTTTATAAGATGCTTGTTCCCTTATTGCCAATTAATTTTGGGTTGGATGCTAATTTTCCTATCGATTGAGATTCTCTTTTTTCATTTGGTGAATATTGGCTATTGATTGGTGGAGGGTTGATATGGAAATCCTTGTAAAGGTGGTGAGTGATTGATATGAGGTTGCTGATGGCAGGTGGGAGACAAAAATTAGGTGGGGAGGGAACAACAATTGGTTGGAGATATTTTAAGAATCACTTCCCATATGAAAAAGTGAAGTTGTTTTCCATTGTTAAGGAGTTATTTTCTATTGGTATGAAACAATTACTTTCATTTGGATGAGGTATTTCAAAATGATGGCATTTAAAGTTCCAAAGTTTATAAACTCTCTTGTGTGGGTAACCTATTAAGGATGATGAGATTTATAGCATATTTGGAGTTGACTTGTGCAGGGTGAGGTGGAGTTCAGGTCTATTCTTTGTATTCCTGGAATGGGACCTCTTAACAATGAAGATGTAGTAAATCCAAAAACAAAGAATATACGTTTGTATGTGAAGCAGGTATATGTGTAAGAGAATTTATAATTTCAATTTTTGGATGATGATCAATAAATATTAGGGGTCATGATGGTGTTAAAGACGACTGTTGTGTGGCGGTGACGATGGGGTTAATGGTATTAGTGGTGGTGGGGGTTGATGTTAAAGTTGGTGGCAACATTGATATTGGTGATGCTGGTGGTAGGGTGGTGGTGGTGGAAGTGTGGGTAGGGTGTTGTGCTAGTGATGTTGATGGTAGTGACTACAATGGTAGTGGCGGTGAGGGGGGTGGTGGCAATAATGATGTTGGTGGCGACAATGTCAATGATGGTAGTGGTGGCGACAATGATAAAGGGGTGATGGTTAGAGAAAGCTAATAGTATTGGTGGCTACATAGATGATGACAATGATAACACGGTAACAATGGTGGTGTGTGATGATGGTGGTAGTGCGGTGACTGTTGTGTAGTGGTTGCGATGGGGTAACGGTGGTTGTGGTGAGGTTGGTATGAAGGTGGTGGCGACAATAGTAGTGCCGATGTGGGTGGTAGCAATGGTGGTGATAGTGATTATGATAAAGGAGGAGTGTGTGATGATCATGGTAGTAGCAGTGACCAACGTGTGGTGGTGACAATGGGGTAATGGTGGTAGAGTCGGTGGTGGGGTGATAAAGTTGGTGGCGCCAATGGTAGCAACGATGTGAGTGGTAGCAGTGGTGGCTTAACTGCGGTAGTGTTGATAATAGTGGCTACAATAGTAGTGGTGGTGGCAGTGATGATGGTGGAGATAACAGTGGGGTGATGGTACTGGTGGCGATGATGACAATAGGGGGAGTGCTGGTTGGGATGAGGTAGTGGTGCTATTTGCTTCATTGTTGACAGTGGCAGTGATGAGTGATGAAGATAATGGTGTTGGTTTTTTGGTTTTTTTTCTTAAAACCCATTGTCTTAGGATTTGAAAGTAATACCTATTTAGGTGAAATTTTAAGATGACAATTTGGGCTCTAAATATCCTTACCTGAATTCACTAATCCCATCTTAAGCTTCCCAAACAGAGTACTTTAGTATTATGGCATGTTAAATCCCATATTAGAATTTAGACCTAAGTCTCACCTCAGACTCCCTTATTCAAACACTTCATAATGAAGTTAAAATGTGGAAAAGATTTCATACAGTCATCTTGGTGGAATAAACAAAGCCTATTGAAAAAAAAGGACATCATAACTAAGTAATCAGTTAGGTCTGTGGAGTTTTGGATACATATTGAGAGGTACCCGAGAAGTTTCATATGTGATAGGATATGGGACCATTGCATAAAGAACCATACTATGGTAGCTTTTAATCCAAAAAGTCTCTTTCTTGGCTGTTTCGCTTTTTGAGTGCTTTGCTTTTGTGCATAAACATTGATATATTTAAATCAAGTTAGGCACTTCAATGAGGGCCTTGAAAAAAGATTTTTGTTTTTTATTTTTTTCTTTCGGAGTATTACCTTAGTGACTCGTTCACCAATTTATGCTTGAATAATTGTTTATGTTATTTTATGCCAAAATTTGCACGCAACTTAGAAATGTTAATGTCACAACTATATGTTTTTGACGAATCATCACAGACATGCATAACCTACCATTTAAAGAGGGCCAAGAGGTAGAATCAAGATCATTTCTTGCAGGTTTTCGGGGTGCGTGGTTTCGATCTAAGGTATTTATCACATTAAAGATTACTAGCAATATCCATTATCAAATTTCGTTTCATCTTAGGCATATTTTAAGCTCAACCATTTTTCTTACAATAATGATTAACAGTTTCCAACTTCTTGTATTGGTATCTGATTTTCACTTCTTGATATTGATGTGGAACATTTATAGACTTTAATCAGAAGTCAAAACTGGTTTGATTTCTTATAAAATAATAATTAGGGTGTTTAGGGAAGAGGAAGAGTCATTAGCAAGTAAATTATAAAAGAGACAACACTTATAGGCCTTGTATAAGGCATATGATTAGATTAGATAGATTAAATGGCTTGATTTATGTGTATTTAAGAAAGAAGTTTCTAACTTGTAGGAAGAAGATAGATTAAGCATAAGGGGAAACTTATCCCTTCCAATCCCCACAAAAATGGTGGGACTAGTGGGGATAAGTTTCCCCTTATGGGTAATCCATCGTCTTCCCATCTTTTTCCTATCTTCTTCCTTCAAGTTAAAAGCTTCGTAAAGCCTTTAATTTAGAAGCTTCTTCTTTGAATGCTCATGAATGTAGCATTTAACTTATCCAATCCTATGCATCAAACAAGGCTATAGTCTTTGAAGATCAAATTTTGATAGAAAAGTATTGCCTTTTATCGAAGTATTGGTTTTTTTCTTAGTATATCAGGATTTTCCAGATTTCTCCTTAAAGAATTGAGGTTCTGATTGTATTTAAAGTAGGGGCTATACCTTTTTCGATTTACATCAAGTGGTATCAAAACCCTAGCTAGGCAAGGGGACAATTCAACTAGATGCAAAGGAACCTTAGCTAGAAAATGTGAACAAATTGGCTACCAAGAGAGTGGTAGGAATTGTGGATCACATTGGGAATGTACTACTAATAGCATCAAGTTTTTTCGAGATAAAATCGCACCTGGATAGGTCCATTGGGTCTGAGCCCACTCGGATGGTGAGGCGGTAAAGTTGAGGATAATATAACTGTGGGAGATATATTAGTAGTGGACCCCGCACCTAACAAATAGTATCATAGAATAGTTCGTTTGAGACACATAACACTTGATCAACATTCGAGGTGATCAACATTCAAGGTGGAACAGACACATGGTCAATGGCAACTCAATTTCTAAATTGGAGTAGCTCAAAAGAAATTCCTAAAACCAACTAGGTGGAGTAGACACAAGAAAAATCCTTATTGTGTTCGATTTGGAGTTTTAGAGACTAATTAATGCTACCAAGGAGGGTTTAGTCGAGTGGTCAGGCTCGTGGTTTGCTCCCATGTGATTTGAGGTTCGATTCCTCAAAGGTATCTATATATGCTAGAGTTTCCTACCTCCCAAAGATTGTAGGGTTCCCCTAGTTTCGAATCTAGGTTTGTCTTTGCATGAGATTTGCCAACAAATTGGATGATCGATCGTGCTTAGAGATGGACAGTTGCGATGATTCAAAGATGGACTTAGAGAGGATTTTTTCAAGAATTGTGATTTGATCCAACGAGATTGTTGGGAATGGTGAGTTGATCCAACGAGATTGTTAGGAATTGTTGATGAAGTAGAATTAGTTCACATCGAAATGGCGACCTAATAGTCTATAATATATAAGTTAGGAATCATTACTAATAATACCGAGATCTTTTAAGATAAAACCTCACACCTAGATAGGTCCATTGGGCCTGACCTCACCGGATGGACTTAGGTGGTTAAGTTGGGGACAATATTGGTGCACAAGCTATGTTTGTAGTGGGCCCACGCTGGTTTGTTGCACAATAGAGAGACTCGGAAACACCTGCAACATTAGATTAATTAAGTTGTGTGTAAGGCCAGAGCATTTTGGAATTATATGTTCGCTAGAACGGGTAGTCTGTGAAGGGGTAGATTATGGAAAGTTTATGGAGTAGTCTGTGAAGATTAGATTTTGGTAGACAAATATAGATTTATCAAAGTATTGGTTTCCAGTTTTCTCGTTGAAAATTGAAATATAGGCTCCAATGGTGTTTGAAGTATGATAAGTCCTCTTTACTTTGTAAGAGGGCTCTACATTTTCTATTTTTATTATATATCAAGAAGTTGTTTGCCGTTTATGTTATCAAAGGCCTCATTATTTGCTTGGGTATTTTCCTTTCTCAGTGTACATTTCATTGAAAGATTCTAGAGCTGGAAAATTTCGTTAAACAAGAATTAGTCCTTATGAAGGATGTTGTATGTGTTGCAAGCAAATGTATATTTGAATTGTTTTTTGCTACTTTGTACATTTGCTTACAGTTGGTAGGTGTGTCCCTCTCTCTCTCTCTCTCTCTCTCTCTCTCTCTCTCTCTCTCTCTCTCTCTTATGATTTCTTGAGTGTTGCATAAATCTATGGTTGAGTTGTTGGTGGGATGGCATGGTATTTTTGTTAAGAAGGCAAGTAAAGCAGCTTGGGGGACTACTCATATATTTTATGATTAGAGAGGAATGATAGTTTAAGTACTAATATCCACCAACTATAAGGAGTATTTCAAGTTGGTCTATGGACAGAAAAAGATTCAAATTCATATATTAACTAATGAAAACTTACAATATAGCATGTTCATATATATTTTTATCCAGAAAAAATTAAAATGACATGCTGGACATATCTGACGTGGCAATTTTAATGACATGGACACTAAATTTCTGCCATGTGGCCAAAAAACAATAAAAATTACCAAAACTTTTAAAAATAAAAAATAGAAATAAAATAAAAACTAAAAACATTTGAGAACACCCCGCAGATCCCTCACCCACCCACCATCCTCCCATTGTATCATAAATGCTATGTTAGCTATGTCCAGAGTGACATTTAATGGACGTGCTATATTGTAAGTTTTCGTTAGTTAATGTATGAATTTAAAAACTTTTTTTTGTTTGTGGACCAACTTGAAATACCCTATATAGTTGTTGTATATATTTGTACTTGAGTTTAGTTTATTTGAGGGGGTGCATACTATTTTGGAAGTCACGTAGAATTTTTGTGGCTGCTTTTCCCCATTTCTTTGAAGATTTTGTATTTTCTCTACCTTTTAAGTATTTTGTGCTTGAGTTTTTTCAGTAAAACCTTTACTTATCAGTGGAATAAATACCCCTGCAATATTAGTTAGGGTATTGCAATTTACAACTAAGCCTTTACAGCAGTTTATGTTTGATTTACTTTTTTCTAAACTATTATATGTACTCATTCTTGACCTTTATTAGTACTACCCATCAATGCTCCTATATGTCTCATGCGGTCATACCATTATTAGATGCTTTGCTGAAAAAAATGGGTGTGATGTATCATTTAATGACTTATGGTTTAAGGTGTACTTGTGCATAACATCCATATTTTGCATTTAAAATGTACTTTTCAGCTAGAGATTATTCCCGTATATGTGATAGAAGTTGTTTTCTCTATTGTTCACTATTTGATATAATAGTCTTTTAAAAATGGTTTCATGCCCTCTAATAATGTTTTTATTGTCATCCAGATAAATGATTTTGGTTGGAGAAATGGTCAGCAGTCGTGTGCTTTGGAATATGCTGACTTTCCAGATGAAAGTAAGTGATCTCTTTGGGCATGTTTCCTTTATGAAGAGTCACTAGGCTATGCAAGTTACATTTTAGATGGCAGAATGAACAGCTTGGGCTCTTTTTCTCATTTTATGTTCTGTATTTATTTAATATGATAATTATAGTTGTACTATTTTCTGATCATAAAGTGATTTATTATGTTGGAATTGCATATAATATCAAACGCATGGTCTGTTAAACGAATGTATGGTCTCCTTGTTATGAAAGAATCTTACTATTATTTAGCGATCAATAGTAGTAGTTGCCTAGTTTTTGTGTAGGTCTGTGAAGACTTTAGTTTCTTGGTTATCTAGTGTAATAAATATTGTGGGTAAGAACAATGGTTCTCTTTGTTTTCTTATGAATTTCCATCATTTTCATTGTCTTATATTGTCCTCATCTGCAGAAATAACTTGGATTAAAATATATCAAAACCACCCTTCTGATAGTAAAAAGTCAAGAAAGGAGAAAAAATTGCACTTGATGTTGCGTCCTCGCTTTCCTCCTTTCTATCATGAAAGCAAAATGCCTGATATCAATAGTGTAGTGGGAGTGGTGGCTATTATCGATGATGTCTGGAAGGTGGGAGATTTAGTTGATTGGTGGAAGGATGGTTGTTATTGGTCTGGAAAAGTGACAGAAGTATTAGGGGGTGAGAAATTTCAGGTAGTTTTATATTCCTCTCATATTACGTCACATGCTATTCTATCTCATGGTTCATTTGGATAAGGTATTCAGCATTTTTCTTCCCCTTCAGATTCTATGCTGTTTATCATTCCAATCATTTTAAACTCAATTGTTTGGTGTTTATTCACTGAATCACTGTATATTGTTTAAATGAAACCAACGTCATTAACTCCGTACCTTAACAACTTGCTAAATTACTCTAGCTGCCATGCCATACATGATTTTCCTTGAGCTCTTCTCTTAATTCACACATATCACTAGAGGATCAGGCAGAATGAATTGTGTCTGTCTAGTGCAAATCCAGCTGCAGTTCTTCCTTTTATTTATGTATAGATAATGTTATCTGAAAATATATAAATGTTTTGATGTATTACATTTGCTTCAAATGCCTAATAGAGGAATTGTTTTGGAGGTTAAGTTATTAGTTGTCGTTTCTGAGGTTGATTGATACCTGTCTTTTACTTAAGTGTAGTGGTCTGGAAGGCTATCGTATGGCTTTCTAATACTTGGAAATTTAATAGTTTTCAATGTTTACGAAAAACAGATTGGATGAGCCAACATGCATCTATTCACTCTACCATCCTGTCTGTCATTCTATTTCATCTTAAGCATAAGCTTCAATTCTTGGTACTTTGATGTGAAAGAGATACATTGCTATGCATCTATTCACTCTACCATCATGTCTGTCATTCTATTTCATCTTAAGTATAAGCTTCAATTCTTGTTACTTTGATGTGAAAGAGATACATTGCTTTTATTTGTTAATTGGTGTTCTCTGTTTTTTCCAGATTGAGTTGCCACCTCGTCCATTTGGTGAAGGGTCATTCTATGAAGTTTCTTGCAAGGACCTGCGCCCATCCTTGGATTGGTCTCCAGAATGTGGTTGGACAGTACCTACAGCCATGGTAACTGCAGCCATTCTTCATCCATCTGTATCTTTTCTCCATTTTTCCGTTTTATGTTTTTCTATGTAAAAACTTTTTTGTAAGGGGAAATATCAAATATCACCTAGGCAAAGATTCTTATGTCCTCCCTTAGTTTAAAATCGATAGATATCCCCCTTGAACTGAGTTTTGTTTAACCCACAGCCATGGTACTGCAGCCATTCTTCGTCCATCTGTATCTTTTCTCCATTTTATGTTTTTATGTAAAACTTTGTTCGAAGGGGAAATATCAAATATGACCCCTAAACCTAAACGAGCATTCTTATGCCCTCCCTTAGATTAAAATCGATTAAATATTCCCCCTGAGCTGAGTTTGTTTTGAATAATTTCTTCCATCAGCTCAAATTGTGAAAAGCTGATGAGGAGTTCACATGTCCATCACATGATGATGAGGCACTTCATGTAATGGACCAACTAATGGGTGCCACACATGAAAATCTCTTTTTCAATAAAAATTATCTCTCTCTCTCTCTCTCTCATCCTCTCCCCCCTCCAGTCTCTCTTCCTCTCCTCCTTCGTATCTGTTCCTTGCTACACCAATAATATGCCGCCTCCCATTCTTGTTTTACAACCTGCCATGTTGTTCCTGAAGTTGGGTCTTTCGAGGTGATCCATCTCTCTTACACAAGTTCCAAATTTTCAATCTTTCTGTTGACCAATTTGATTTGCGCTATAATCATGTATTTTGAGTGCTTTAAGGAGAGGGAGGTGGGATGATTTCAGCAAATAAATAGGGTGATATTGTAACATCTTTTCCTTGCATGTGCATTATATACTGCTCTTGATCGAGCGTTGAAAAGATTGTAAATGAAACAATTCTTGTATAATCATGATCATTGTAGAACTTTCTTTGTCACTTAACCTTGCATCTTGTATTCTTGACTGAATGTTCTACTGTTGGAAGTTTTGAAAACAATACCTCTTTATCTTTTTAATTATCTCTGTTCTGGTCTTTGTTGTGATTCTCACTTCTTGTCATCATGGCTTCGGATTCCGGATATATGCCACAATCCTTGCCTCACCAAGAATCCATTGTGTCACCCATGTTGACATTGTATCTTTAATTTTTATAAAGGAACATTCATCTTTAACTGGTATCATAATTTTAGACCTGTAGGTGGTTCTTCTGGCCTGTAGGTTTTGATGCTTTGTATTCAATTAAAAACAATTATTTTTCCCTTCTAGTACTAAATTGTTTGCAATGCCTTTGTCGTTGCAGGAGAGTGAAAATGGACATGCTCGTGTTCGGTTAATTAAGCCTGATAATCAAGGTAAGGATATACATGTTACTTCTCTCAACAAAATACATGCACACGTATGCTCTTGTTTTGTCTTTCTTTCTGGCTCTATAATCTGGGGAGTGGGCTCATAACAATTGACTGAGATAAAATAAAATTGAAGCCATTAGAAATGATTAATTCTACATTGGATTTTTAAATTTATGTTTTTTACTCAATTTCTATGTGAGTTCAGAACACCATACTTCAACTTCTCGATCTTTAAAGGCATGAAAATTGGTATTAAAGACATTGTTACGCCGAGTACTTTTGTGGTTCTTTTATGCACTTGTCAGTGGTACACATTGGAAGGTTTTCTTCCTTTATTTACTTGGTAGGAGGGTTGGTCACTTTTGATCCATTTTTTCTGGTCCTAGTAGACCCTAAGGGAAATGACAATGTCCATATGAGTATGGTGATTTGATCTGTGGTAGAGTTTGTCTGTTTTCTAACCTGATCAATAGTTATACAACATAAAGATAAGGATAGAATTTAGATGCCAAGGTTGGAGCCAACTTTTTAATTCAAAGGAATATGGTGTCTGTTTGGAACTTCAGAATTTAAAAACCCATACATCTTCTCCAGCCTTGTTGGCTTTGGGGATTGTCAATCCTTCTTGAAGGAGTTTCGAATGCGACTCATTGCACCTCAAACTGGCGAAATGAAAGCCCTTTTGTGTTTGTTTGACTGAGCAATAAGAAGTAAGTTGATTGGTAAAAACATCCAAGCTTATTTTGAGAGTTATGGTTGTGAAACCCCTATCTCCAGTATCAAGAAGAAAATTTCAAGTTGAATGAATGACTGAGTGGGAGTAACATGCCTATTGCCTATTGGTGAGCAAGAATCTCAATATTTGGTTTTGACAAGGGCTTCATTGATATTAATATTTAAACCCTTATTTGGTAAGAAGTTGAACTTTGTGAGTTTAATTGTGTTAAGAATTGATTATTAGTCACTAGATATATACTTAGAAGAGCTTCCAAAATTTCATGACTTTGTCTTTCACATAGCTCATCTAGGTATGGCCTTTTTTTTTTTTTTGGGTGGACTATATAAAAAGGAAAGAGATATACACGCATACACAACTACGAAAGGTGGAACCCATAGACACTCTAGTTAAAGCTTTAATCATGATTCCCTACTACTCGACCCACATTTTGGTGTTGTAAGCATGTAGCCATTGTAGTTACACCTTATTAATGTTGTATTAAATGAGATGTGAAATGCAAATTATGAGTCCTTTATAAACACTATCCAATTAACAAACATTATATATCTTGGCTCAACTCCTCCATCGTTAAGGTTGACTTGGGAGAGGTGCAACCAGCTACTACTTTCAAGAGTTTGAAACCAGTAATGAAAAAGTGCTTAGGTTTTCTGGTCCTAATATTGAGCTTAAACGAGTAGTAGTAGAAAAAAAGAAAAAAAAAAAAAAAGAGAACATCAACGACTATAAGAATCCCACCATTGTAGTGGAATTTTTGGTTACTGTATCCATGGGCTTTTAGTGACTTTATAGAAGATGTTTGATACCAGGTTTCATATGACTTCACTTTGTATGGTATCATGCAATAAAATGTTACCCCAACTTCTTGCCTCTTGCCTTTGAATCTATGCTTTCCCTTTTTCTTTCCAACAGGAACTAGAATTAGTAACACAATGGACCTGATTTAGATGGGATTTTTGTTGCAGGAGGCATTCCAAAGTTGATGGCTCATTCTGTGGGTGATGGAAGTAGGGATGTCCAGGCTAGTGCTAAAGTATCAGATCCTTCATTTTCTTCTCATATATCTGCTAGCTCATTAAGACTTCTCAATGGATCAGAGGAAATGGCAAGGCAACCTTTAGGTATTATAACAGCAAAGGAGACACCCACACCAGAAACAAATGTCGATTCGGATATGGCAGATAGTGCGATTGGGAAGACGAGTTGCTCAGATAGCGTTTCAAGTTCGCATATTAAAGATGCATCAAATGAAATGAGGAGAAATACAACTGGGAAAGACAGAGTTGATGACAATGGGTCCTTAAAGAGGATGAAAACTGATGCAAGCATAGTTTTGAATTCAATGAGGTCTGATACATTAGAAGCTGCAATTTTGGACTTGGAGGAACTTGTAAACAGGGTTAAATGGATGAAGGGTGTCTTGGAGATTGGAATGCCTTTGACAAGTGCAATGCCGCCCCATTGGAAATTTCTGGGACATCATCCCTCGTCCACGCCAAAATGAGGGTTTTCACTCACAGTAAGTTTACATTGGTATATACTATGTTTAGTTATAACACGCAAATTTCTGAATGGCATTTAGGTTGCTTTGACCTCATGGTGGTCTGTATGTGATTTTGTATATAATTTACTATCGTTCATGAGCAGAAGCTTAAGATTGTATGTCCAAGGAATTTACTATCTCTTGTAACCATGGCTTTGTAAATTTCAAAGTCTGAGAGTGGCAAAAGCAGATTTAGATTGATGACTATTATTCGGATGTGGTAAAAGTAGATTAGTTTGTGATGCATGACACATTATTAAGTACTTTTCTCAATTATATTGATGTGTGAAAATGAGTTTAGATAAAGTTTACTAGGAGGCGGTTAAAATTTGTGCATCAGTTTGCCTTAAATGGGTATCTAAAGTTAAACAAGGCAATCAGGGCTTGTGCTACTTTTGCTGGTCCTGAGGATTTGCTTTCTCAAAGAGAAGCAAGTACTTCGGAGCAAAAGTTGTTGAAGTTGTGATGCAATAGTTATTCTATGATATGAAGTGCACTCAATTTGCCATCTGGTTGTGATGATTCAATAATGACAAATCTCTAATGGCTTTCATATTCGGTCTGGTGCCTAGGAAGGCAGGAGCAAATTGGACTAATAGCATAGCCGGGGGCAATTCATCTCTTTTCAATCTAGCGATTTTATTTTAGCACACTTACTGGATGGGGTTGTGGATATTCATGAGTAAGCTTTGTTGAACCATATTGTTCCACTGTGTACTGTTATAAAATTCATTACATGCTTTGTTAAATATGCTTCTTTTGTTATTTATTCAGTCTTTTGTTGGATATTGATGGATGCTTTATCATCAAGTTCAAGATGTAGAGCCCTGAAGCAGGAGAGCAATCTGGAATACATGTTCAAATTTGATTGCAGACGGTGTTTCCCGAGTGGCTAATTTGCAGAGCCAGACATGCTGAAGGCTCAGTTCTTTTGCCTGGCTTTGACTCCTTGCAGTGTTAATATGCACCAATTCTTGAGATGCTTGTTTCTTATCTTGATGTATATTTGAATTGTGACATGAATCATGATATACTTTTACTGATCATATTTCGTCTAAACTCCTATTTAAAGAGAAAATGCCCAGGTTTCTACTTTCTATTGCCACAGAAGTTGTATCCTAATTCCATCCCTATATTATATGCAGCATACAATTCGTCCAACATCTCGAAACCGACTTCTTAACTCTTTTCTCAAACCTCTCACATGAGTTGAGGGCTATGATATTGTATGAGTTATATAGGATCAACTCCATGTGAGAGTTTGAGAAAAATGGAAAAAAAAAAAAGAAAAAAAAAAAGCCAAGTTCTATAGCATCCTTCCATCCTTACAAGAGTAATTATTACCATATAAACAGAAATGGGAGGAAATTTTATTGATTCAAGGGTAATTATTATTATGAAAGAAAAGTAATTCTTAAGAGAAAAAGGAAATAGTAAAAAAGAAGGGGGGTGCTTGAGAGGCGAGGAAACCAGTAACCGCGATACACCAGCCAGATGCAGGCAGTACCACCTACAAACCTCACGGGGGCATTTTGGTCCACTCGGGAATTAAACACGTGGAGCATCGATGTTTCTTTGTTTAGCCACATGGGGGAAACACCGGATAAAGACCCCCACAGTAAATCCCGCAATGGGAGGGTTTAGGGTTAATAGGGTCACGAGCAATTCCCGACCCCACACCCCAGTTACTCATACTGCTTTATACCAGCCCATTTAAACCACAGTAAAATTCTTGAACTTCTCGATGTGGGATATCTACCAGTCTATTACTACTAGTCCAACCATGCTAAGTGCTAACCATGTTATTATGCACTTATGAGTTTCTTTATGTGTTAGAATATGTTTGTTCATATTTTGTAAGAGATTAATTCAATACATTCTTTGTGGACCTTCGTTTTTAAGGAACAAAATACCTTATCGTTATGCTCAAGTCACTGCCTTATTTAATTAGTTATGATATGTGGATGCATACAGATGCTACTAACTCATACATTTTAGTTTAGACTCTTGAGCACCTTGATGCCCAAAAAGCCTCTCTTATCCTGATGACATATATAAATAGGCTACTTTCCAACTTTGTTATGTCATCACAATCATTTAGGCAAGTAGATCACATTCGAAGCTTGGCTAATTAACTATACATTCTCTTGAAATTAGGTATACATTATTGTACCATGTGAACTGCACATTGCATGAGATAAAACATGTCTCCTAAAACTTTGTTTCAACGAAACCATATCCAGGAAAAATAATGTTGACATAGCATGTTCTCTCATACACTAACTTGTGGTTGCGGAAAGTTCATTTCTCAACCCTCTCAAATGCAATTCTGTGAACTAGTTCAATATGGTTAATCGGATTGGTTCACTACTCAACCAGTCAACCCTCTTAAATGAAATCTCGTAAATAAGTTTAATAGGGTTAACCGCATTGCAGAATGCAAATACACCGAGCATTTGAATGCTAGTGCTACGATATTCAAATGGTCAATGCATTTTTTGCATGTATACATTGGAGAAGCCTTATGGAATGGAAGATAATTTTTATTATTAATTTCAAGATTTTTGTTTTGTTTTTTAAATATAGCTTTATAATTTCTTTGAACAAAATATATATATATATATATATATATTAGGGGCCTTCCAATGAGGGATTTTCCTTTGGGGCCCACACAGGTAGTTTTGTGTCGATTCGAATTGTCTATTTTTTACATTTTCATTGATAGATCATCTTTGTAAAAAATTATCCAAATCGAAAATCATTTGTCTATTTAACTTAGATCAAACAAATTAAGAGTTTCATCGAAAATATTTGGTTCGTCTATTTGTTTGATCATAGTTAGATAGACAAATAATTTTCGATTTGACTGATTTTTAGATAGACAAAAAATGTAAAAAATAGATAGTTCGGATAAACATAAAACGATTTGTGTGGGCCCATAAGAAATCCCACAGGGTATATATACTTTAGAATTTCTTTAAACTTTTTTTTAAAAAACTAGCTTATTGCCGAGCGAGCCTTGAAAGACTGAAAAGCATTTCAAACTCTTAACTTCCCGTCCCGCCCATTTCTCTCAAAAAAATGGAGCCCTTTGCTCTGAAACTAGTAATTCTCAAAGGCCCGCGCGAGGGCGAAACCCTAGAATTTCGACCCGGATCCAATGTCCGGATCGGCCGTCTCGTCCGCGGCAACACCCTCCCAATCAAAGACTCCGGCATTTCCTCCAAGCACCTCTCCATCGAATCCGAATCGGGCATATGGGTGCTCCGAGACCTCGACTCATCCAACGGAACCATCGTTAACGACACCAAGGTTCCCCCGAACAAGCCCTGGGATCTCAGCGACGGCGACGAAATCAAAATCGGGGAGTACACGAAGATCGCCGTCAAGATCCACGGTGGCAGCGAAGAGAGCCGGTTGAGACGGAACCCGAGGCGAGGAGCCGCGGCGGCGGTGGCTACGGTGGGGTTGGTTGCAGAGAATCGAGGCCGGAGAGGTAGGGTTGAGGCTGCAAAGGAGAGCGAAGTGAAATTTGAGTTGGAGGGAGAGAATGGCGAGGAGAGTGAGGCTGTAGGGAAGCGAAGGCGGGGTCGGCCGAGGAAAGCTAGGGTTTTAAAGAGTGATGAGCCGGTGGAGCAAAATCCTGTGCCGCAATTGAGTACGAGGCAAACTCGGAGCTCGAAGAATGAGGAATGTGTGGTGGCTGATTCGGAATTGGGGAAGATTGAGGGGAAGTCTGGAATTGAAGGTGGAGAAGTGAAGATTGGGCCGAGAAAGACGCGCGGCGGGAGGAGGAAGAAAAATGGTCCTGAAGAGCTACCGGAGTGTGATAAAGTTGATGTCTTGGAGCAGAGGGGTTTGGGAGATAGGGTTGTGATTGATGTTGAGGACAATGAATGTGCAAAAGGTTTGAATTTGGAGGAAGAGAATCGTGGAGAGGGAGGTAGTGAGCTTAATGTAAGAGAGAGTGGTGAAAAGGGGTTGAATTTGGAGGAGAAGAGCCTTGAAGAGACGGCTAGTGAGCTTAATGTTAGAGAGAATGGTGAAAAGGGGCTGAATTTGGAGGAGGAGAGCCATGAAGAGGCAGCTAGCGAGGCTAATGTTAGGGAGAGTGATGATAAGGGTGAGAATGGGAGTAGGAGTGGGAGTGGTTCTGGTGTTAAAGAGAGTTTAGAGGGTGGGCAGGTGCCGGATTTGGATAAGATGACGATGGGTCAGTGGTTTGATTATTTGGAGATTTATTTGCCGAAACAGATAATTGATGCGACAGATGAGATGATGGCAGCAATGGCAGAGAAGGCGGAGAGGGTTCGGAAGTATGTGATAGAGCAGAAGAAGGTGAAGGGTCAACTCGGCTAAACGGAGGAGCTGAGAGCATCAGCACCTTGTGCTTTGTGGTAATTTGCAGCTTAATTTCTCTGTTTTTCTATATGAATGAGTTTGTAAAGAATTTGTACGGTATTGGTTTTATTATGATACATAGACCTTACTATTATGTATATGTCATTACTTAACTGTGATATTTGGTCTTTGATTTAAATCTTGGATGTGTACACAAAGTTGCATCTATCGAATGTTTAATATGGGAAAAAATCCAATGAGATGAAAATAATTCAATGTGACATCAAGCATAGTGAGGGGGCTAGTTAACTGTGCTAAGGTTACTTGGTCTTTGATTTAAGTCTTGGATATGAATATAAAGTTGAATATATTGAATCTTTACTATGCGAAGTATGCAATGCGATTAAACTAATCTAATTGCATTTGTGAACATAAATCATAGTGAGGGCCTGAGGGGGCTAGTTCAACATTTGCAATTCTATCAAGTTATCTACCTGTTAATATATGATAGTGCAATCATATAGAGTCTGTCCTCTTTTGAGTAGGTTGATTGTGTGCTGAATTTATCTGTTTGAAGTCGGCTTTGGCTTTGTCTACTATTGATACAGAGGAGTTGGCATATGCATATTATCGAAGCACTGGTTTTAGATTAATTCTCCAGAAAAAAAGGGAGGGTACATATAATATGCTCCATTCAGTATAGCCAATTGCTTGTGTGTGTGTGTTCACTGTGTTGTGAAAGAAATAACTGAATTCTTTATTGCAGAAAGCATTCTCTCTAAGGAGGCCTTTAGAACTAGTTTATTCTTGTGTGTGCTATGCAAGGGAGAGGACCTCTCGCTCTAATTTGTCCTCCCTTTTCTGAAATAATCTGAAGGTAGGATGGAAATAAGAGAAAGCATTTGGTAGATAGAGACGATGAGAGTTTAACTTGCCAGGACAACCAATTTATGGATTTCTCCTTTAGCCTGCTTATACTGTTCTACATGTCCTGCTATAAATTTGTTAGCTCATCAATAGACCTAGTATTTATGAGAGTAACATGTGGGAATGTCAGATATATTTTGTGTGTTATATGGATCTTGGAGAGGGTAGTAAATATTGTCCGGTTGGTTTGGTGGAAACATTACCCAATAAATGGTTCATTTTGCACTCCTATATGTAAGTAATTTAAGAAAACAATTGCTGAAACTTATTTTCTGATCATTTAAATATGCGGAATATTGAGAAAACAATATGTCGTAGATTGCAACTTAAAAATAGCAACTACTGCTGACCAGAAGTTCTCATTCATCTGTAACATTCTCAATGTATGACAAGAGTCATTAATTCTTAAGTTGAGTTCTTTTTTGCCTGTCTTAAGTTGAAATTATTGGTGGCATTCTACATACCAAGACCTATGAATGACTAGTCATATGTAAACGCCTTATGTTCTTTGTTTATTCTGTGGCTTTTTTCCAGGATATTAGTGTATGCAAATCCAAATTTCAGAAGGAAACCTTCACAGAAGTCACAGTACCTGGCAAATTCACCAAAGAAATGCTTGAGCTTTGTGGTATTACCTCCCTTAACTGACTTAGTATGTCAACTTTATATTAGTTCTCCTTTTTATCCAATTTCAGTTTTAGCTCTATAAAATGTAATGCCCTATAGGTCTGAATTTTAAATATAAGCAAATAGTAATTGGAGGAAATGCGTTATGTCTTTCTCATGCTCTGTTCTGTTAATTCCATTGATAGAATCTTGGGGTCTCCTTATCATATATTCACATGCATTGGCGTTCCATTCGACCTTATGCAGACCCAATGGTGTTAGACTGTTAGGTGTATGTTGTTGGCCCTTTGGGTTTCAATGGCTTTTAAGAGGTTCGGTGGTGAATCCACTTTTTCCACGGCTTTTAAGAGGTTTGATGATGAAATAAAGGCGAAAGCGAAGAGAGCCGATGAGATGGACCATCGTTTTATGAAGTTAAAAGCTCCACGTCGCTTAAAATTTGTGGACTATCACTGTGTATAGCGATAGTATTTTTCTCCACAATGTTACAGAACTCTCAATTTCAAAAGAATAATGAAAGGTATTATACAAACTGATTCATTTAATTAATATGTTTGCATGGAGTATGATCATTATACCCCTTTGATATGAGGGAAGATAATGTCGAAATGTGAACTGAAATGAGGATATACTTGTTTTTTTTACATATACATTTTCTTATATCCTCCATCTATAATCTCTTTAGCCTATTCTCTCATTTTTTTTCTTCTTAATCTTTGATTAAAAACAGAAACTAAAATCAAACTATTGCTAAATGGGCCCTAAATTTTTCTTATTTTCTTTCCTCTATTTCTCCAACCCAACCTTTCTAATCATGTCCACTCTACATTCGATTGGTTAAAACTTAAAAGGCTACAACTACAACAAACAAAACCTCAAAAGGCTACAACTACTCTGGCCAAAAAAAAAAAAAAAAAGGCTATAACGACATTTTTGTCCATTTCTTTTTCTGTGTGGCACCTGCAGCCTGCTAAGCCGCATTCCAGTATCTTATCAATACTCCCTCTTCTGTGTGGTACTTACGATTTTGTAAATGATTGGATGGAGAGATTGGTGCAATTTTATTTGATTATTTCTTGTGGTTCATGGAATTTGGTGGCCCTTCCATAACTCTATCTCTACACAAAGTACCTAAAAATCTATTTCAGTTTTTCCGAAGTATTTGTACCTGCATCTATATTCCTTATTTGTATTTTAGCTTAATTATCGATTTACCACCCAAAATTGTAACTCATTCCCACTTTACCACCTGAAAGTTTTTTTGTCCCAGATTACCACCTGTAACTTACATCCGTGTCCCATTT
This sequence comes from Dryas octopetala, assembly GCF_963921425.1. NCBI lineage: Eukaryota > Viridiplantae > Streptophyta > Magnoliopsida > Rosales > Rosaceae > Dryas > Dryas octopetala. The sequence continues at coordinate 20,297,014 of NC_141367.1, read as the reverse complement.
TACCTTGTTCCGTCAACAATTCTGTTAATGCTGACGTGGCGCACTGGATGTGTGCCACGTGTCACATCTTTTTTGTATTTTTTGATTTTTCTATTTTTATAAACTTTGAAAATTAATTAAAAATAGCTCCGAACTTAAAAAAATACACGGAAAATTCCTACCGACTTGTCTTAACTAGTACTAATTTACTATAGGGTCAAAATGCCAATTTTCCCTCTAAAAATTTTCAAAAAATTTGGAAAGTCCAAATTTATTTCTAGAAAATTAAAATACTCTAGACTCTTTGAAAATTCATAGAATAATCTCCCGAACTCCAAAAAATATGAGGTATGCACCGTTAGTCTTCTAAAAACTAACATTACCTTTCTCGTGAACACTTGCTACCCAAAAGACCTCTCGGTCTTAGAGAAAAATAAAATTCCCTATAAAATAAATTCTAGAAAAATTCTAAAATTTCTGTAAAGTCTCGAAATAATTCTCTAAAACAAGCTTTTGGTAATTTTTCAAAATATTTTTGAGAATTTGTCCAAGAGTTTACGAAAATTCTAGAATTTTTTTAATAGAGGAAAATTTATTTTAATTTTTTAGAAATAAATTTGGACTTTCTAATTTTTTTGAAAATTTTTAGAGGGCAAATTGGTAATTTAACCTTATAGAAAATTAGTGCTAGTCAAGACGAGTCCGTAGGAATTTTTCGTATATTTTTCTGAGTTCGGAGCTATTTTTAATGAATTTTCAAAGTTTATAAAAATAAAAAAATAAAAAAATGCGAAAAAATAAAAAAAGATGTGACACGTGGCGCACATCTAGCGCGCCACGTCAGCATTAACGGAATTGTTGACGGAACAAGGTAAAATGGGACATGGATGTAAGTTACAGGTGGTAATCTGGGACAAAAAAACTTTCAGGTGGTAAAGTGAGAATTAGTTACAGTTTTAGGTGGTAAATCGATAATTAAGCCTTGTATTTTTGAGGAGAATATACATAAAACCATGTCGAATGGTTACCTTCTCTTTCTTTTTTTTTTTTTTTTTTTTTGAAGAGAAATGAGATTTTTTATTCAACTACAATAATTCTCATACATAGTTGGATGGAGCCAAGGAGGGCCGGTATCCACATCTAACTATATATTGCAACCATGGTTAGATAAGGCATAATGAGCTAAAAAGTGTGCGGTTTTGTTGGACTCTCTCTGCCTAAATTGACATTTGGCATTATTGAAAGAGTTAATTACACTTACACCTCGTGAGGTTTATCGTCTTTTCACATACACTCCATGGGGTTTCAATAATTACACATACACCCCCTAAGGTTTTAAAACTGTTGCATATAACCCCTTACAAGAAAAATAAATAAATAAATAAAAAAGAAAATATTTGTATTCAGGTTGGACCTTACACCTTGAATAATCTTATTAGGCTATTTAATCCCTTAGCATGCTTTTTTGCATAATTTTTCATTATTTTCGTCTCACTATAGGGGGTTATATGCAACAGTTTTAAAACCTCAGGGGGTGTATGTGTAATTATTGAAACCCTAAGGGGTGTATGTGAAAAGACGATAAACCTCAGGGGGTGTAAGTGTAATTAACTCTTATTGAAACTAGGGGTGGGTTCGGTACGGTTACCGAGCCGAGACCCCCAAACCGTGTACTGACCGGACCTTTCTCGGTTGGCCACTTTGATTACCGAGACCGGTACCGAAATGTCGGTAAACCGGCACTCAGTTGAACCGGCATTCTCGGTCGGCTCGGCTCGGAATGGACCTCTGACCGGAAACAAAGAAAGAGAGATCGCAGAGAGAGAGATAGAGAGAGAATGCATCAGAGAGAGAGAGAACGCATCACAGAGAGAGAGAACGCAGCAAAGAGAGGGATGAGAGAGAGAGCCCAGCCCAGCCCAGTGTACCACCCTCCTCCTCCCATTTCTTTCTCTATCCCAGCACGGCGCTGGTATAAGCGGAGCCCCTGGGTCTAAAAACCACTTCTTCCATACTCATTACTCAACCTCTTGAACCACAAAACCGATGAGCGTAAAAGCTACAAGAATATATATTGCGGTTATGCACTCTTCGAATAGGAATCCATTTTCTGAAAGATCCTGGCTTTCGTGCTTTGGTGGGTCTCCGAGATCCTTTCAATGACCTATGTTGTGTTGAAGGGATATCTATATGATCCGATCGATTGCGTAAAGCCCGCGGTAGCAACGGAACCGGGGAAAGTATACAGAAAAGACAGTTCTTTTCGAATCAAGATCGAGAAAAGGAAGTTTTCCAATCATTGACTCAAACCCATTGTCGAACCCCACTCAGCGGAATAGGGAGGTACTTATGGCAGAACGGGCCAATCTGGTCTTTCACAATAAAGTGATAGATGGAACTGCTATTAAACGACTTATTAGTAGATTAATAGATCACTTCGGAATGGCATATACATCACACATCCTGGACCAAGTAAAGACTTTGGGATTCCGACAAGCCACTGCTACATCCATTTCATTAGGAATTGATGATCTTTTAACAATACCTGGTAAATCAACGGTTTCAGAATCTGAGAACCGGAACCGAAACCGAACATACCGGTTCGGTTGGCAAACTGATATCTCGGTACGATTCTTTTCCGATATGGTTATTTTCGACATCGATTGAAGCGGTTTTGGATACGGTCTCGGTTTTTCGATCAAACCGACCCAACCCTAATTGAAACTGACCAAGAGGTCTTTGAATCTTCTATAAGCGTTCTATCCGCCATTGTAATTACCCCTAAAATTCATGGCACAGATCATAAAGAATTCTAAGAAGAACACTAAAGTCCTTTAGTGAATTGTAGGCGTGCCACTGCTTTCGGCCAAGGGCTGTTTGCAGAATTGAGATGTATTTGTTATGTCTTGCACCGGACCTGACTATTAACCAAACGATTGCAAGCAAGAAAAAGGAACAAGAAACCTGCCGAAAGTTTTCCTTGCCTTTATCCTCAAGGACTTTAATCATAGGTTTCGGTGACTGTGTTCTTGAACTCGTAAGTGCGAACGATTGTGTGTTGAGTAATTGGATAACAACAAAATAATGAACTTTAATGAAAAAAGTGTGAATAATCTGATTATTATGAAAACAAGTGACAATGGTAGTTCTAACAATAAATCTCATGGTAAACAAATATAAAATTATGAGTCGAAACTTGAAAGAAATCAATACTAAGGAAAAGTAAACCTTAGCAGAGCTAAAAACAAGAACAAGAGCTTGAGGACTTGAAGAACAAAAATTGCTTGTGATCTTGAGGATTCTGAGAACTGATTGAAAAGTTGTAGGTTATTGTGTTGATTGATTGTTGAGAGAACCCTTCTGAATGCATGATGCCTCTTTATATAATTGTTCCCCTGCTTAGTTTCAGGAAATCCTTCTTCAATTCGAACTAGGACTCCTTGCTTTCTTTTCTTCAAGCCAAAGTTACTTTCAATTGCCTGATTTGGAACTCCTAATCTACCAAGGATTTCTCGGCACAATTGCACTAGGAAACTTCCAGAACGTTTCATGTCTTAGGCTATCTTGTTGGGCCTTCAAAACTACATAAAACTTGAGCCCAGCCGTGATTTCGGCCCAAACCAAATTAAGGTGTAAACATCCGCCACAAATGGGAGAGGGTTGTTGATTCTTCTCACAGCATTACAAGAATCCATCTCCAGGATGATATTACTTAACCGCAGATCATGTGCTTCCTGCAAGCCAAAAATTCCCCCCATCATCTTTGTTTCTTCAACTGAGAAGCCACCAAACACCGACTTGGTTGCCACCACCACACATTGCCCATCATTATCTCTGATCACAGTGTTGACATTAAGGCTGCTAACTGATTTATTAGTTGCCTTAATTAGATTAGTTTGTTAGTTAATCAGTTGTAATTAAACTAAAGATTGACAGGTGGCATCATCTAGAGGATGATGATGAATGGTTGAGATGAGATATAGGCTCTCTCTCTCCTTCTTTTTTTGTTTTTTCTGTTGTAGTGGCTATAAGCCTCCTGGCGTGGGTATAACAGAAAATAGAAATGAATATACTGGAATGAAGAGCACAACGTGAGCTCTGCTCCACGTTTTTGATCCATCTTCTTTCTGTTCATTTCCTGCATTTCTTTCAGATTATTGAGCTTAGAATTCAACATGGTATCAGAGCTCCCAGGTTCGATTTGAACTGGGCGTCATTTACTGTGTGAATCGCGAGAGAAATCCAACGAGAAAACTCTCGGATTCGACTCAATTCAATCAACTATGGCTGGATCTGGAAGTGGTGAGCTACGGGCTCCCATCTTTGATGGCACGGAATTCGATTTTTGGAAAGTTAGAATGGTTACTATCTTCAAATCTCATGGGATTTGGAAGCTCGTTGACAAAGGGGTCTCTATTCCAGAATCGAAGAAGAAGGCGAAGGAGAAATTGAAGAAGGCAGGTGAATCAGGGACTGATGATGGTGATGAGGAAATCGATGCTTACCTTGAAGAACAACTCATGAAGGATGCCAAAGCTCTGGGTATCATTCAGAGTGCTGTATCAAAGGAAATTTTTCCTCGCATCGTAAATCAGGAGACATCAAAAGGAGCTTGGGATCTGCTCCAGGAAGAATTTCGTGGTGACAAGCAGGCGAGGTCAGTGAAACTTCAAGGTCTGCGTCGTGATTTTGAATATATGAGAATGAAGGATAATGAACCCCTCTCAGATTATCTTACTAGACTCTTTGATTTGATAAATCAAATGAAATCATATGGTGAAAATTTGACTCATCAGAGAGTGGTACAAAAGGTTTTGATTAGTCTGTCTAAGATATATGATCCAATATGTGTAGTAATTGAGAGGACTTCAGACTTGAATACTGTTACTGTGCAAGAAGTTGTTGGGTCTCTCAAGAGCTATGAGCAACGTTTGAATAGGCATGATGAGGATGCTATAAGTTCTGAGAGAGCTTTTGCAAGCATGAGTATCTCTCCAAAACCTCAGAACAAACCATTTACATATGATGGTGCAAGAAAAACACAGAAGAATTGGAAGACAAAACCCAAAAAATGGGAAACTAAAACTCAGCCAATAGTGAAGCAGATTAGTGGTTCTGAATTTGGGAAGGCTAAGTGCAAAATCTGTGACAAAGCTCACTATGGTGAGTGTTGGTTCAAAGGGAAGGTTAAGTGCCACAATTGTGATAAATTTGGCCATGTGATGAAAGACGGTCATCAACCCATCAAGAGAGGTCAAGTTGTGAATTATGCAAATCAGGTTCAAGAAACTGCCACGATGTTTTATGCCTGTCATAAGGCATCAGTACAAAGGGACCATGATGTATGGTATCTGGACAGTGGTTGTAGTAACCACATGACCAGCAGTGAGTCCCTTCTCATCAATATTGACAGGAGTGTAAGATGTAAAGTCAAAATGGGCACTGGTGATCTTGTGGAGTCAACAGGAAAAAGGAACCTTGATTGTTGAGACAAAGAGTGGCACTAGATACATTCCAGAAGTTATGATTGTACCAGGTCTTGATGAAAACCTTCTTAGTGTGGGACAAATGATTGAGCATGGATATTGGATTCTATTTGGAGATTTCATGGCCTGCATATTTGAAGACATGAATCTGCAGGAACCTATAGCCACTGTACAAATGAAAGGAAACCGATGTTTTCCACTTACATTTGAAAGTGTTAATCCTATGATGGCAAATAGAGCTACTGTTGTAGGCTCTTCTTGGAGATGGCATAGAAGGTTTGGTCACTTGAACTACGATAGCTTGAAGATGCTCCAAGATAAAAATATGGTTTATGGTCTGCCAAAACTTGGAGACTGTGAGCATGTATGTGAAGGATGTGCAACAGGAAAGGCTCATAGAGTAGCTTTTGATAGAGACAAGGTCTGGAGAGCAACAAATCCACTAGAATTGGTTCACACAGATGTCTGTGGACTAATGGTTGAAACTCTTGGAGGCAACAGGTATTTCCTTACCTTCATTGATGACAAAACAAGGATGTGTTGGGTATATTTTCTGAAGTTCAAGTCAGAAGTGTTTACTGTTTTTAAAAAATTTAAAGCCATGGTAGAATTGCAATGTGGTTTTAAACTAAAAAAACTCAGAAGCGACAGGGGAGGAGAGTATACTTCACTGGAATTTGACAAGTTTTGTGAGGATATTGGAATTGAAAAACAATTGACTGTGGCTTACTCACCACAACAAAATGGCACTGCAGAAAGGAAGAACCGGACTGTAGTGGAAATGGCTAGAACTATGTTACATGAGAAGAAAATGCCATTTAAATTCTGGGGTGAGGCAGTTAACACTGCAGTCTATCTTTTGAACAGGTGTCCCACTCGAGCATTGGAGAATAAGACTCCATTTGAAGAATTCAGTGGAAGAAAACCTGGAGTGAAGCATTTGAGAATATTTGGGTCTGTGTGTTACACTCATATTTCATCTCAACAGAGACAGAAGCTTGATGAGACAGGACAGAAGGGTGTATTTGTGGGCTATGGAACTAGAGAGAAAGGATACAGGGTATTTGATCTGAAAAGCAATAAGATTATTGTCTCAAGGAGTGTTGTGTTTGATGAAAGTACTCTGTGGAATTGGGATACCAAAGAAACAATGCATGTGTCTGTGCCATGGGACAATGAAGAAGAAGTCAGTATTACTGAGATTGAAAATGAGCCTGAGACTCTTATGCAGTCAGTTCAAACTCCCCGTGTACTGTCAAATACTCAAGAAGCTGGTTCCAGTTCACAGAATGCAATCTTCAATGGTGATGCAAGTTTTCAAAGTGGTGTTCCTCCAACCACCGAAACTGGAAATGAGATCAAGATGTCAGAAACATATGATCATATTCCAACTAAATGGAAAAATCTGAATGAAGTATTTGCTCAGTGCAAGCTCAGTGTTGTTGAACTTGAAAATTACAATGAGGCAGCTAGAGATCAAGCTTGGCAGAAAGCTATGGTTGATGAAATCACCATGATAGAGAAAAATCAAACCTGGGAATTGGTTGATAGACCAAGTGGCAAGCCAATTGTGGGTGTGAAGTGGATTTTCAAGACAAAGCTAAATTTAGATGGCACGGTTCAAAAGCACAAAGCAAGGCTGGTAGCTAAAGGCTACACTCAAAAGCCAAGCGTAGATTTTAATGAGACTTTTGCTCCTGTAGCACGGTTGGACACAATCAGAACTCTGATTGCATTGGCAGCCACGAGAGGATGGAAATTGTACCAACTCGATGTTAAATCAGCTTTTCTAAATGGTGTTCTTGAGGAAGAGGTTTATGTGGATCAACCAGATGGTTTTGTTGTCAAGGGAGCTGAACACAAGGTGTACAGATTGAGAAAGGCATTATATGGCCTTAAACAAGCTCCAAGAGCTTGGTATGGAAACATTGATGCTCATTTGCAGCAGTGTGGGTTTGAAAGGAGTCCAAGTGAGGCTACTCTCTATGTGAAAACGAAGGAGGGACAAGGAACACTCATAGTGTCGATTTATGTAGATGACATTGTGTACACTGGTGGCTGTGAAAAGATGATTGTGGAATTTAAACAAGATATGATGAATAAGTATGAGATGACTGATCTCGGGTTATTACATCACTTCCTTGGAATGGGGGTAATCCAACATGAAGGGAGTATATTCATTCATCAGAAGAAGTATGCTCTCAGCCTTCTTGAGAAATTTGGTCTAAAGGACTGCAAGTCAGTGGCAATTCCTCTGGCAACCTCTGATAAGCCAAGGAAGGACGATGGATGCAAGGCTGCTGATGAAGAGCAGTATAGGAGGATAGTAGGAAGTCTATTGTATCTGACAGCAACTAGACCTGACATTATGTTTGCTGCCAGTCTCTTGGCCAGATTCATGCATTGTCCTTCTGTCAAGCATCTTGGATCAGCCAAGAGAGTACTAAGATACATACAAGGGACTATTGATTATGGCATTCAATACAGGAAAGGTGACTCAGCCCTCTTAATTGGCTACTGTGACAGCGATTGGAGTGGTGATGATGATGATATGAAATCCACATCAGGCTATGCCTTCTCATTTGGCAGTGGAGCATTTTCTTGGGCCTCTGTGAAACAACAAAGTGTTGCATTGTCCACTGCAGAGGCTGAGTACATGAGTGCTTCAGAAGCAACCACCCAAGCTATTTGGCTGAGATTTGTGTTGAAAGACTTTGGGGAAGAACAGATGGAACCAACTGCACTTATGTGTGATAATACCTCAGCTATAGCAATGTCTAAGAATCCTGTTTTCTACCAGAGATCAAAACACATTAAGAGGAAGTTTCATTTTATTCGTGATGCTATTCAAGATGGAGAGATTGATTTACTGTACTGCAAAGGTGAAGATCAGCTAGCAGACATTTTTACTAAAGCATTGACAAAGGACAGGTTCAACTTCCTAAGGAGCAAGCTCGGGGTGACATCAGTTAACACCTTAGAAGGGAGTGTTGACATTAAGGCTGCTAACTGATTTATTAGTTGCCTTAATTAGATTAGTTTGTTAGTTAATCAGTTGTAATTAAACTAAAGATTGACAGGTGGCATCATCTAGAGGATGATGATGAATGGTTGAGATGAGATATAGGCTCTCTCTCTCCTTCTTTTTTTGTTTTTTCTGTTGTAGTGGCTATAAGCCTCCTGGCGTGGGTATAACAGAAAATAGAAATGAATATACTGGAATGAAGAGCACAACGTGAGCTCTGCTCCACGTTTTTAATCCATCTTCTTTCTGTTCATTTCCTGCATTTCTTTCAGATTATTGAGCTTAGAATTCAACACACAGCCCCTAAGCCTATGCATCTATTGCTAGAATTGAACCCCCCCGGTCGATGTTGATTTTGAAAAAACCCTCTCCTGATCTTTCCCACCTACTCGTCATAGTCACGGCCTGCATATAGGATAGGTCTGTATGATTTGCATGTTCGTAGTCTGTTGCATATTGCAGCAACCTACTATACACCATGTGAGCATCTTCCATAGTCATTTCTTACATTCCACAGTCCTCAACACAAGAAAGCAAGGCAAGTTTTTTCAGTTTCTGATAACACCACCATCGCATATCTATAGAAAACCTTGAAACGCTCTTCGAAGGCAAACTCTGCCTCCTCGCTAAGTGTTGAGTGCTGCCAGACCCACTGAGACATTGGGCAGCTCTAAATTGCATATATGCAGAGCTGTTTCAGCAACATCTCCACATCATGGACATCTTGGAGAGGGTATAATGGTTCTCCTGAATAGATTATAATTACAGGGAATGATTTCATGGCAGCATCTAAGAAAGTTTTTATTTTACCTGGCACCTTGAGAGCCCATATATCCTTCCATAAGTTTGCAGAAGATTAGAGTACGAATTACTGCTATCGGGTATATCAGCCACCATCTTTTTTGAAAGCCAATAGCCACTTTTCACTTGATACACCCCATCCTTTATGTTAAGGCTAGGCATTAAAACCGGAAAATCGAACACATACCGAACCCATACCAGTTCCGTTCCGTTTTGTTTATTTTTTAAAATTTTTGGTATGATTCCGTATGGTACCGAATACAATAGGATAGTAACTGTACCAACATTTCAATTGATCCCGTATCGTACCGATTATAATTAATTTAATTTAATTTATTTATTTTGTATTATATGTCGACCTATGGTAGAAGTATAGACTTGTCCAAACAACTAATCATTCCCAATGATACCCTAATATGAATATGATGTTCTCATCCCTCTCTTCGAGCGCCTTCCATTTTTCTTTCTTTTTCCTCTTTTCCCTCATCTTTCTGCGACATACTCTCTTCCTTTTCCCTTATCTCGGGCGAGAACCTCTTCTCTATCCCCGCGACATACTCTTTTCCTCTATGTTTCTTGGCTTCTGTCTCTCTCTTCGCCTTTCTCTCTGTGCCTTTATCTCTCTTAGCCAAGGCGGCTGAAACCGCTCTAAGAAGCCGCTGAGCTCGTCGGCGTTCTCGTCCTGAAAGTTGAGTGCATAGCTCGACGGATCGTAGATGAAGTTGATGGACGACGAGTGGCGCCGCTATCCCCTTCTCCCTTCGATCCTGGCCAACAGGTTGTGGCTCGTCCCCTTCTTCTCCGGCGACGGCCTCCTATTCCACCCCCTGTCCACCGTATTTATAACTTTATAACCATCTCGAAACTGGTACCGAATCATACCGATCCCAGTGGGATCAGTATAATTCGGATTCAAATCTTAAAAATTGTAATACCGTCCCGTCCCGACTACCTATTTTGGTATTGTGATCGGTAAGTGGTCGATACCGAACTGTCCCGTACTGTGCCCATCCCTACTTTGTGTAATGCCATATAAGCTGATTAGGTCTAGCAGAGATTCCCAAAAGAATAATAGTTATCATATCCGCCTCTTCCAATCGAAAATGCTCATATATCATTGTAGCCCTGCATCTTCTGTTTGGGGTGATGAGTTCTACTACCTTCATGTCTAGTGGAAGAGAATGTGCATATTGGATTTTGAAAGTGATTGGCTGGGGCAACCACGTACTTGTCTTCATAGATACCTATTGAATTGGGGCTTGGGCACCGCGCACCACTTACTCTTTGAGGAATGGTACGTCGATCCTGCTACTGAAGATTGACTCACAAAGTCGTGGCTGCAGATATGGCTTTTGGAAAAGGAAAATAATTGACATGAATTGCTTTTGTCGATACTGCCAAAGGCTTCATTTGAGACTTGGGTGCATGCATGAAGGTTCAATATGAGGCGTAATTGACTGTCTGACGTCTGTCTAACCTATGAAGCAGTATGTGGCCAATTTTGAGACGTATAACTGAAAATCCAACATATAAAAAAAGTGAGAGATTCATCGATTATTATAATAATTAACTAGTGACTGATTATCCTGGCCAAAAAAAAAAAATAGTGACTGATTATAGATGCAGAGCCGTGTATTACAAGAGCTGCATTAGCATTATTTATCTAATAATAATGCTCACAAGTTAATAATAACTCATAGATTAATAATGCGTGCTATCTGCAAATAGTATAATAGTAGTCTGTCAAAGTTTTTTTTTTTGGACTGTAGTCAGTCAATGTTTGACAAGTTGAGAAATATCACAGCCAAATGACAATATGACATAAACCTGCCTTTTGCAAGCAATTACAAGACAAAATATCTTATTTTTTTAGCAAGTCTACTTAATTGTAAGCAACTTTTTAAGGGATAGCGTGCCTCGATTATATTATGAAGGTATATAACATATAAGATTCGAGAAACTCTTCAGTGTGCAGTGGGTGCTATATATATATATAATACAAACTCTAATCGTAATTTTGTTTTAAGTAAAATTTATAATCTTTTAATTAAATAGAATACATAATGTTGTAGCACTGAAAAACGATATCATACATATAATTAAGCTGTTCCATTCAAAACTTTTTTTTATAAAATCGAAAAAACAATTAGTCCTGCACGTTTGACTTATTGGTCACAGTTCTTCTCTAGCTCGTTTTTTTAATTTTTATTTGTTTATATATGATATTATGATGGCCCTTTAAAGGGAGTTGGAGGAGGGGGTTGATAGTACTATATATACTACTATTACTACAACACATATCCAGATCGAGATCAGGAGAAGCTAGCCATGGAGAAATCTCCTAAGCTCCCTCTGCATCTCTGCCATGTCCACAAGCTCTCAAACTTCATCAACCGAACACATATACTCATCCACTCCATAGCCTTATCATTCTTGCTTTACTACAGAGCCTCTTTCTTCTCTCAAGACTACACCAAAAGAAGCAAAGTGATCACGTTACCGTGGCTTCTTGTCTTCGCCGCTGAGCTCCTCCTCTCCTTCGAGTGGCTCCTCAGCCAAGCCTTCCGGTGGCAACAAGTCACTCGTTCTGTGTTCCCGGAGAGGCTTCCGGAGGACGACAAGCTTCCGGCCATCGACGTGTTCATTTGCACTGCGGATCCGGAGAAGGAGCCGCCTGTGGGGGTGATGAACACTGTCTTGTCCGCCATGGCAATGGACTATCCGCCGGAGAAGCTCCACGTGTACCTGTCGGATGATGGCGGTGCTGATGTCACGTTGAATGGGATGAGAGAGGCTTGGAGGTTTGCAAAGTGGTGGCTTCCGTTTTGCAAGAGGTATAAGATCAAGTGCCCTGCCCCGGAGGCTTATTTCTCAGCATTAGAGGAGGAGGACGATCATTCTGAGGGTGTTGAGTTCACACAAGAGAGGGATAATATTAAGGTTTGTATATCAGAGCTTGTTCGGGTTCGAATGTTGTCTCACATCCGCCGCAGTAAGCAGCTGTAGATCGAGCTGATATATATGAATGATTTGGGTGCAGGAAAAATACGAGTTGTTTAAGGAAAGAGTAAGAGAATTTGCAAGGCTTGGATCAGACCATAGGACTGGTATGCGTCGAGACCACCCTGCAGTCATTGAGGTATATATTAATTTTCTTACCCTACATTTGACATTGTTTGTTCAGTCATTTGTTTTTTTTATATCTTCTCATTAATGTAGAAGATCCTTTACACCTCCTGTATATAGTACTGTATATAGTAGTTGATCAAAAATTTATATATGTAATATATGGGTATATAAATTTTATGTAATCATATGACTAGTACAGTAAAACCTAATATATTGATATAATTAGAGTATCCAACTTAAAATCAATTGACAATGGATGTAAAGGTAAAAAATTTATAAGCACATATACTAAACTCTAGTTTTCCGATGTGGGACATTGCTCCACATTACTTTCAACACGCTCCCGCATGTGTGGCGAGATTTTGAGCCTTACACGTGAACAAATTATATTGGGTGACGTGGGAGCACGTGTGGCCGTTAGGCCTTACACGCGGATAACCTGGCTCTGATACCATGATAGAATTAGAGCATCCAACCCAAAACTAATTGACAATGGGTAGAGAGGCCCAAGACTTATAAGCACATATACTAAGTTCTAGTTTTCCGATGTAGGACATTACTCCACATTACTCTTAACATGTATTATATAAAGAATCAAAATGCATACCCTCGTTGCACATGTGAGAGTAATTAAATAATTTTCTCACTAAAAGTAATTTGTAAATTCAAATCTTGAAGATTTGTGAGTTAATTATGATTTCACAATATGTATATATATGTATTTTCGGTATGAGAATGTGCTGAGAGCTAGTAAGCCTTGCTTCACAACATATATAAGCTATAACTTACGGAGCTCTTCTCTTAATTGTAATGGCCGGCCGACCAACAAGTAAAGCTAACATCACCGGCCTCTCCCTATTGTCTGTCTAAGGATACTGATCAAGATGGGGTTAGTACTTAATTATAATAACCACCAAATGTTTTGGTATGAGTCGTATACGATTTCCCTTTCATTACATTATGTGGGTCCAACTATATATATATCATTAATTTTTTCATTGTTAATCCTGTAGGAAGGATAAAAGCTTTTTAATTGAGCTGTTGGTCATGACAATTATTGGGTCATTGTTTTCATAGCTACCTACCATTCCAGTAAATTTGCAACCCAACAAAAAACTTCATTATATATTCGGTCCTTGTCTCCTTGATCAGATAGCTACCAACCATTCCGGTAAATTATTGGGTCATTGTTTCATATACGGTGCAGCCCTCGGTCATTGTGTCAATCACTCGGCGGCATATTCGCTCGTCCGCACCTGTGATCGAATCTATAAGCTAATTTGGCATGCATGCAGGTGATACAAGAAACGTCCAATACTGATGATGAATTTCAAGTCAATGAAGCCAAAATGCCTCTACTTGTTTATGTTTCTCGTGAAAAAAGACCATCTCATCCCCACCATTTCAAGGCTGGAGCTCTCAACGTTCTTGTATGTATCTCTCTAGAGCCCTGTGTGTTCACAAATTAAATATTGAACTCCCACCGCTTGCACACCTGGCACACACTTTCTCTCTTCTCTATCTATCTATTTATATCTATTTATCTATTAATCTATTGGTGATCAATGGATGACTTCCTACGCATTTATATTGATTGCAGCTTCGGGTCTCTGGTGTGATAAGCAATTCTCCTTATATATTAGGGTTGGATTGTGACATGTATTGCAATGATCCAAGTTCAGCTCGGCAAGCAATGTGTTTCCTCCTTGATCCCAACAAATCACCCTCCCTAGCATTTGTTCAATTCCCCCAAAAATTCAACAACATCAGCAAGAATGACATTTATGACAGTCAGTTGAGAACCGTATTTTCGGTATGCATATATATATATAAATGGACACAAAAACAAATTCAACTTTACCTTATATCAATCAAGCCCCTAAGGGCTAAGGCTGCGCGCCTAAGACAATATTTTGACTAGTCGGTGTTGAACAATATTTAGGTGCTGTGGCAAGGTTTTGATGGGCTTGAAGGACCATGTGTGTCCGGTACTTGCTATTATATCAAGAGGTTGTCGTTATGTGGAGGTTCCATTTATGAAGGTATGTATTGTGTTAATTAGATCTGCAATCGGAGCTCATCAACATATATATATATATATATATGATGACTGAAACTTACCTGCCCCGGGGATACCACACCATCTCTTTTCTCTTTATCTCTCTCTCCTCTCACTTTTTTTTTTTTTTTTTTTTCTTTCTCTCTTTTTCCTTTTCTCTCTCCCTAGGGATAACACACAGGTGGCATCCCAGGGATAGGCAAGTTTTGTTCATATATGATAGAATACTTCTATTTGCACCATTTTAATTGATTATGTAGTGTATTAGTTTTTTAATAATGACCGGACTCATCTATGTGGGACTACTTTTATGGGTCCCACCATTATACCCCTAAGAGGGTATCAAGTTTTAAGTTTCATTCTATACCCTAAAAGGGTATGTGATGAACCTGTCCATAAATGGAGTAAAAAATAAAACGAGGAATCAAAAGAATTTTGGTGAAGATTTTTTTTTTTTAAGGGTTAATAATTTAAAACAAGTTATTGAGTATAAAATGTGTATGAGTGGGGTTATAAATTAATAAAAATATGTGGCATTGAATTAATCTAAGAGTTCTTATGAAACGATCATTCACAATTCTTTATTATTAATTTATTAGTCTCTCATAAAAACCATTGTGTTAACATTTTCTAACTACAATAATAGCCTAACAATCAATTTTATAAATTTATGTATCTGATACCTATTTTTCTAGTCTTAACAAATATCCTACTTCTTAGTTTCACTAATATTAAGTAACGGATGTTTAGATGGGGATCGGGATCGGGATCCCATGGAACTCAGACAATCTTTTGGTCCATCCAATGAGTTCATCACATCCCTCCGCGGAAACTACAATCTTGCTATGATCATGAAGGAAGGAAATGCATTGCTGACTGAGACCCAATTGCTATCCTCTTGTACCTTTGAAAATGGCACCAAATGGGGTGAAGAGGCAAGTATATATATACAATTCCACAGAAATAATTTTCATTTCCTTATTAATGAAAAATGGAAATATGAAATTCAAACAAAAAAAAAAAAGCCCGAGTTACTGATCTCTGTCTTTCTCTGTCTCTCTAATTTTTCATAGCAGGTTGGTTTCTTATATGGGTCTGTGGTGGAAGACTACTTCACAAGCTTTGCCACCTTGCATTGCAAGGGTTGGACTTCAGTGTATTGTAATCCACCAAGGCCACAGTTCTTGGGCAGTGGCACCACAAATTTGAATGACTTTTTGATCCAAGGGACAAGATGGACCTCTGGGTTGATTGATGTGGCTCTCTCTAAGTTCTGTCCTCTTATATATGGCCCTTTCAAAGCTTCTTTCCTTGAAAGCATGTGCTATGCTGAAATATCACTCTTTCATCTTTTTTATTTCTTGACATTATCGTGCTTTGGTACTATACCTCAGCTGTGTCTACTCAATGGCATTCCTTTGTACCCCGAGGTAATGAAAGTTTATTTTAGTTTCTGTCCCAAATTTTTTTGCAGAACTAAGAACCTACTTGTCAACTGTTAGATCAAATATAAATAATTGAAATGCATTGTAGGTGGGATGTCTCTAAATATGGTCTTACTTTTTATCAGGGGAAAATGTATTTTGAGTTTGAAATATCTCCAACATTATAGATAGAAATACCACTAAAAATATGACTTTATTTAAAGATTTTACTTTATGACAAAGCTAACTTACAAAATTGGAGTAAGCTGGATTAGTGGGCCTAAATTAGAAAGGGGTTGAAGGATGGGGCATGGCCTTGGGTGTATGTGCTGAGAACATAGTTGTTAGAATTTATTATCGTTTGGTGGGCTCGGCTGGTCATTAGCCCGGCAAACCTTTAGTTTGGTCCTTGATCCTATTTATGCACCTTATTATAAAATAGCTCTCCAAACTAAATCTTTTAATTTAGTAAGTCATGTAATATACTAATATATTTTTCTTTTTCTTGGGTTTTCAGGTTTCAAATTCATATTTTATCGTATTTTTGTTTGTATTCATATCAGCCGTTTTTAAACATTTATACGAAGTTCTCATAACGGGATCAACAGTTCAACATTGGATAAATGAGCAGAGGATATGGATGATAAAAGCGGTTACATCCAACTTCTATGGTTGTTTCGATGGTTTTATGAAAAAATTTGGTATGAGGGAAGCCAGCTTCTTCCCAACCAATAAAGTTGATGATGTTGAACAACTCAAACGTTACAATATGGGGGTATTTGATTTCCAAACGTCTTCACTGTTTCTTGCTCCAATGGTTGCACTGGTCATCTTGAACATGGCTTCCTTTGTTGTGGGGGTTGCTAGAGCCATCTTTGTGGGGGAGTTGGAGAAGATGTTTATACAAATTTTGATACCATTTTATGTGATAGTGATCAACTACCCTATCATTGAAGGAATGCTGATAAGGAAAGACAAGGGGCGCATTCCACCATCAGTCACTCTACTATCTGCTATGGCTTCCCTCATTTTCTATTTTTTTGGTTCTATTATTTTCATGTAGCAGATTACCTATCCTTTTTTTTTTTGGTAATTAATTTAGAAATAAATGCTATATATTTAGCTCATCTCTTTTTGTTTCGAACATAAAGCACTCCGTGACATTGTTTTACTGTTGGTATGTATATATCTCTATTACTGTTCGGGTGTTTCTGCACAACAGAAAGAAGAAGAACCAAGGTCAAGATGGTGGAGGAGACTCAACCACTGCAACTGGGGCTGCTACTCATCAACAGTCTCTGTTTCCGGCCAGGACTACTTAAAAATGGAGTTTAATTTTAAGTCTTGTTTTGTTGTTTAGTACTGCTTTATATTTTTTAGTTTAGGGATGGCTATCTTTGATTAAAAATGACATTTTTGTGGTACCATACTTTGAATGGATGATGGTTCTAACACTACTAGAAAAATCAGCTCTGGACATAGAGCAATATTTGTGCCCCTTGAGCAAGAACAGCACACATAATTATGCTCTTTTAACATTTGTAACGGCATGGCCACTAAATTCATATTTGTTTTCGCAATTGATGTTTCTGCTGTGAATAAGACACAATTAAGTGTTATGTGTCAATTGCATAGACACAAATGTTAAATCTGTAGGCTGATATGAATTGAAACACTTACCTGAGTTTACCATAGCAGCATCCATATTGCAGAGCGGAGATAGGCCTAGATCTTCTTCGCACTCACAGCACTCTTAACACCTTCTACTATATGGGGAGTAGTCTTTATTGTGTGTATTCACTGCGTGCAAAGGGATCTAATATATATATATCTTGACTGTCCTCAAGAGTTTAAATCCCATAACTAAACTCTTTAGTATATCCTTATTAGTATAGCATACTAATTCATTGTCCTTTAATGATTAGGAATCCCTTTAGCCTTTTATTAACTTGTAAACACTTAATCCTATTAAGGCTGCAAGGTTCAATCCATGTGGAATACTCGGTTAATGCTTAGGCTGCAAGTCTCCTGATGCAACTAGGTGACCAAAAACAGAATGGGGTTGAACATCAACTCCAACATTCTCCCACTTGGTCAAATAGATGCTTATGCAGCTAAGAACAACCCTTTAGTGCGCATGAAATTCCATTGAATTCTAATTCCCAACAAGCCTCTGTCAGAAATGAGTTCTTACATAGAGCTCTAAAAACTTTCGGATTAAATATTTCATCCTGAGCTTTAGTAACTACATATGCAAGCACTCATATCCACATGAGACACCAACAAGACAATGTAAAACCAGAATAACCAATGTGTTTCCTAAAGTGTTACTCAAATGCATATCAAAATGCATAACAAACACAATTATTCTGTTAGATCCTCTATTTATCAGATTTTTACAAATCTGCCTTATGTTTCTAATGAAACATCCATATGCATAATGCAACTTATATGCCTTTAAGCAAATTGTCATTCAGTAACATAAACTAGATAAGACAGAGGCATGCTAACCAAAATTGAATGCCAATATGTTTCTATAAATTTTTAAAATAGATTGAATAACAAGTTGCAAGTCTTTAAAAATTATCCAAAACATCCAAAACAAACTTTAATGACCATTTAAAACAAATGAGAAGGAAAATAACAGGAAAAACATTGCTCCCACTAACTCTGCAGATCAAAAACAGAAGACAACCCCATACTTGCCACATGCCTATGAAATGCTGAATTAGGCAACCCTTTGTTGAGTGGATCTGCAATTATCAAGTTAGTACCAATGTGATCAATCCGAATGTATCCTGACTTGACCTTCTCCCTTACCAACAGAAATTTTAAATCTAAATGCTTAGTACCAGACGATCTTTTATTGTTCTTGTTGAAATCCACTGCAGCACTATTATCACACCATACTTGTATAGGTTTCTCTATGTTCTCTAAAACCCTCATGCTAGAAATGAAGTTCCTTAACCATATTGCCTGAATGGTAGCCTCATAACATGCCACAAACTCAGCATGCATAGTTAAAGATGCCACTGTGGACTGCTTAACACTTTTCCATGAGACTGCTCCACCTGCAAATAAGAAAACATGACTGCTAGTTGACTTTTTAGAGTCTGGACATCCTGCAAAGTCAGAGTCAGTGTATCCAATTAACTCTAACACGTTGCTCCTTCTATAACACAACTTGTAATCCTCAGTTCTTTGCAAATATCTCATGACTCTCTTAGCTGCCACCTAATGAGGAATACCTGGATTCAATTGAAATATGCTAAGTACAGAAATTGCAAAAGCTATATCAGGCCTTGTGCAGACTTGTGCATACATTAAACTTCCCACAAGTGAAGCATAGGGTCTTGACTGCATTTCTAACTTATCTTGGTCAGTAACTGGGGCTTGTTTCTTGCTTAATTTATCACCCTTTCCAAAAGGTAAATCTGTACCAGTACAATTGCTCATATTAAACCTCTTCAATACCCTCTCTATGTAACCCTTTTGAGATAAACCCAGTATCCCTTTCTCCCTATCTCGAGTGATCTCTATACCTAACACATATGATGCCTCTCCCATGTCCTTCATATCAAAACGTTTAGATAGGAAAGACTTAGTGTGATTCAGCATAGTCAAATTAGTGCTAGCTAACATAATGTCATCTACATATAATACTAAAATCACAAAATGTCTCCCACTGACCTTAACATAGATACACTCATCCACTTGGTTCTCAAAGAAACCAAAACATTGAATCACTTCATCAAATTTAAGGTACCACTGCCTTGATGCTTGTTTCAAACCATAGATTGACTTCTTGAGTTTGCAAACTAAACTTTCTCTCCCTTCTTGAATGAAACCTTCTGGTTGCTTCATATAGATTTCCTCATATAGGTCTCCATTCAAGAATGCAGTTTTAACATCCATTTGATGTAGAAACAAGTCAAAATGTGCAACCATAGCCATAATCACCCTGAAGGAATCTTTTGTGGAGACTGGTGAGAAGGTTTCTTTGAAATCCACACCTTCTTGTTGAGTAAACCCTTTGGCACGCAACTAGTCTGGCCTTATACCTTTCAACCTGCCCCTTCAAGTCTCTTTTGTTTTAAAAACCCATTTGCATCCTATAGGTTTAACTCCTTTTGGTAAATCAACTAAGTCCCATACTTCATTCTGCTTCATTGAATCCATTTCAGATTTCATAGCCCCTAGCCAGTGTTCATTTTCCTCACTTGTCATTGCTGCTTTGAATGTGTAAGGATCAGTGTTAGTGCCTTCATCATGTTGCTCAGATTCCTGCAAGTTAACTACATAGTCATTGGATAATGCAGGTTTCTTGATTCTGGTTGATTTCCTTATTAATGCATTTTCAGATTGCTTCTTTGTTCTATTATCAGGAGCTTGATTATCTGCAAGCGTTGGAACATCAACTAATGCTAATGGTTGGTCGACTACAGGTTCCTTATCATTGTTTGGATCAGAAAACACTATTCCAGTAGAATTTTCTAGCTCTTTTTCATCTACAGTGTGCATAGGTTGGTCTGTTGGCTCTTCTATTTCTTCAAAAACAAAATCATTAGTCTCAGTTGTGTCTGCATGATTTTCTAAAAACTTGGCTCTCCCTGTTTCAACAAACCTAGTAGTATAATTTGGACAATAAAACCTATAGCCCTTAGTTCGATTAGGATAACCTACAAAATAACAGCTCACAGTCTTGGAATCTAATTTCTTTTCAGCAGGATTGTAGACTCTTGCTTCTGCCTTGCATCCCCAAATTTTAAAATGATTGATGCTTGGTTTTCTTTTAAACCACAACTCATATGGAGTCGATGCTACTGCTTTTGAGGGAACTCTGTTGAGAATATAGTTAGCTGTTTTAAGTGCTTCTCCCCACAGAAAAGTAGGCAAATTAGTAGTGCAGGTCATGCATCTTACCATCTCTATCAAGGTTCGATTTCTCCTTTCAGATACCCCATTCTGCTGGGGTGTGCCTGGGTTAGTATATTGTGCAACTATGCCATTTAGTTGCAGAAATTTGGCAAAGGGTCCAGGGTTTCTTCCTTCCTCAGTATATTTTTCATAATACTCACCCCCTCTGTCTGATCTTACCACTTTTATTTTTAAATCTAACTGATTTTCAACTTCAGCCTTGAAAATTTTAAAGGCATCTAGTGCACTTGATTTTTCAGTTAATAGGTAAATGTAACCAAACCTTGAGTAATCATCTGTGAATGTAATGAAGTATCTAAAACCATCATGTGTTGGCTTAGGGAATGGTCCACATAGGTTTGTGTGAATCAATTCAAGTAAATTTTCACTTCTTATTGCACCCTTCTTCCTGTTATTTACCATTTTCCCTTTGATGCATTCGATATAGGTTTCATTATCTTGATTGTCCATTTTAGGTAAGGCTTCTGACTTTACTAATTTCTGCATCCTTTCATGTCCAATGTGTCCTAACCTTTTATGCCAAAGCTTAGATGAGGTCTCTTTAGGCAAGATTATGTTAATGCTAGTTGTGTTGCAGGTAATATTTTTCGATTTCTTTAGACAAAGACTGAACATATCATCACAAAACAAACCTTTTCCAAATAAATCATCATTCTTAAAGATAGAAATTCCAGAATTGTCAAAAACAAACCTAAGGCTGGATCTTATTAGCCTACTAACAGAAATTAAATTCCTTCTCATGGAAGGTACATAAACTACATCTACTAAATCCAAAATATATCCAGATTCCAGCTCCAATCTGACAACTCCAATGTACTCTACTTCCACCTTAGTTCCATTGTCTACGAACACAGCAACCTCATCCTTGCTTGGCACTCTCTTGCTTATGAATCCCTGCAAGGTATTGGACACATGAATAGTAGCACCACTGTCAAGCCACCACAAATCACTAGCAATATTAACCAAATTAGATTCAAAGCATTCTAAAGCATGTTTCAAGTTACCTTTAGTCTTTCTCTTATCTAGCCACTTCTTATACTTGATACAATTTCTCTTAAGGTGACCAAATTTTCTGCAAAAATAGCATTGCAATCCATTTGGTTTGGTAGCCTGAGGGTTGTTAGGTCGATGTGGAGGATTGGAAGAGTTTTGATGATTGGGAAGGTTTGCTACTACAGCCTTACCATTGTTTCTGTAGCCATTCCTAGAACTTGATGCCTTAGAATCTTGCACAAAATTCACAACTCTTTCAGCCTTATTTTCTTAATCTCCTTTTCTTCATTTACACAAAAGCCTATCAGTTCATCTAAACTCCATTTCTCCCTCTGAGTATTGTAACTACTCCTCAACTGTGTGTACTCACTTGGCAGTGAATTCAAGGCCAAGTGAACCAGATAAGCATCACTCATAGGCACTTCTAATTCTGTCAGTTTGGTTCCTGCTTAAATAATGCTCATGATGTGCTCCCTAACACTCTTTTCTCCATCATATTTTGCTAATGACAAAGTGTTCATAAGATTAGAGATTTCAGCCTTGTCAGACTCTTTAAACTTAGCTTCAATCGATGCAAGATAAGTTTTTGCATTATCTGACTCTAGTATGCCTCCTTTTACAGAATCAGACATAGATCTCTTCATGATCAGAATTGACATTCTATTAGCCTTAGTCCATTTTTCATGTTTTGCCCTTGTTGATGGATCAATCCATTCATCTCCATTCTCAATTGGCTTTGGTGGTGCCCCTTCTCTTAGTGCCAAGTCCAAATCCATCAGTCCAAGAACAATCTCTAAATCAGCTTTTCACTTCTTGAAGCTGGTACCAGTCAAGGTTTGGATGGAATTGAAATTCAAAGAAGAATTCACAACTGAGAATTTTAAAACTAAGTGTTAACATTAATTCCCAAGAAAACTTTATTAACATAGTTGACTCATATCTATAGGCTGAGAGTAAACCATGCTATAGCACTTAGATTATGAATATACATGTACTGCCTTATAAAGAACTTCCCACATCTATGGACAGAAGGAAATCCTTTAATAGTCCATGTAAATTCATCTTCTATGCTAGCCATCACCACACTGACCACAGTGAAGTAGTTATCACGTATGAGCAGATAAGTACTTCACCTGTCATGTGTTGGTCATGCAATTTGATCAACAACCTGTTGTTCTGGAGACTTCTCAAGTTAATTAGGCTGCGAGTTGCTTGCTTAATTAATTCAAGAACCCTCCAAAACATTGATCATGCCTGAGTTTACATATATATATATACAATATCTCAGATAATACAATAAGATAAATAATCATTCTTCATAGGTTTTGATTTTAGGAGATATTACTTGCAACACTACAAGTTATAGAGTCGAAAATCCCAAAAGCAAAACAAACATAATAAAACTGCTGCATAAAACTGTTAGTACAGAAAAATATGATTTTCATGGCAATACAGATTGAACAGAGAAATTCGATTTCAAAAATATGCATACAGTGGTCTTTAACATATAATTCCTCACATACAATCAGATTGTCAATTTTACTTAAGGTTTCTAAACATACAGCCATGCTCTGATACCACATGTTAAATCTGTAGGCTGATATGAATTGAAACACTTACCTGAGTTTACCATAGCAGCATCCATATTGCAGAGCAGAGATAGGCCTAGATCTTCTTCGCACTCACAGCACCCTTAACACCTTCTACTATATGGGGAGTAGTCTTTATTGTGTGTATTCACTGCGTGCAAAGGGATCTAATATATATATATCTTGACTGTCCTCAAGAGTTTAAATCCCATAACTAAACTCTTTAGGATATCCTTAGTAGTATAGCATACTAATTCATTGTCCTTTAATGATTAGGAATCCCTTTAGCCTTTTATTAACTTGTAAATACTTAATCCTATTAAGGCTGCAAGGTTCAATCCATGTGGAATACTCGGTTAATGCTTAGGCTGCAAGTCTCCTGATGCAACTAGGTGACCAAAAACAGAATGGGGTTGAACATCAACTCCAACAACAAATGCATGTACCTTTTGTGCTTTCGTTCTGACAGTGACACAGTCTTCACAGTCCATTTGACATGACATTTAAATTCACATGGCACAAATACAAAATTGTGCCCAAAGAGTGTATTTTAATTTAGAAAAAAAAAACATATTGGTATGTACAACAAATTTAAGCCTTTTTCATACAATTATAGTATTGTTTATACAAAAATTATACGAAAAATATAAACACCCAATTATAATTTTTATTATCCTTTAAATTCAAAACTATCAAATAACCAAAATAAACACTATCAGATTCTTCATATCTCTTGAGTATACCACTAGATGCCGACACAAGAAATCATCATAATGCCCCATGTATGTGAAACTCTCCTTCTTTCTCTTTCACAAACCTAGAAAACTAAAACTTGCAGCCAAGCCAAGCTCTAAACTTTTTCGGATCATGCTTTAATATTAAAGAAATCAAAGATATGCAGAAAAATAAAAATTTGCAACCAAACCCACAAACATCAACAAGAACATCATCTTCTTCTTTATCAAATATTCCCAATCGACAACCTGTAAATGTATCACCTTCACCTAACCTGTAAAAACAACCAACAAAACTATGAGTGAAAGAAAAAAAATAAATAAAAAAGAAACAAACCCATCCAACCAAAATAAATAATTAAAAAAGACAAAAAATTGAAATTACAGAAACAAACCTACCCCCACCCAACCCACTCACCATACCCCCAGTCCACTGTCGGTGTCCCTCCCGTTGCTGGAGGTCGATTCGATCATCGGGCACCAATAGTGGTCCGGTGACGGAGGCATGTAGAGAAAGAGAGAGAAAGGGAGAGAAAGAGACAGAGAGGGAGGGAGGGAGGGAGAGAAAGAGACAGAAAGAGAGAGAGAGAGAGAGAGAGAGAGAGAGAGAGAGTATGGGAGACTGGGAAAGAAAGAGAAGACAGAAAAAGAGAACGAGAAAAAGAATGAGAGAGGAAGATATAGTCTTGAAACTGTAATCCCATTGAAGCTTATTGGGAAGTGTAATGTTTAATCAATTAATCTCATTAAATATTCAATTGGTCACAAATGAGCACTTTTGTGTTCACCTACAAGCATAAATAGTATATTCATATCATCGAGTGATCATATCAATCTGATGCAGATGCGATGGGAGGATTTTTTACATATGAATTTAGGCACGAAATTTGTGTCCATTATGAGAGGACACATATAGGTGGCATAAATCAAGTATGCCCAAAAATTACAAAGCACATATCAACTACCATTTGTGTTCAATGTAAGAAAGGTATCACAAAACTATATTTGTGTCTTTTAACTTGTGCCCACTGCCCATTTTTCTAGTAGTGTTATCAGGGACGAATCCAAGATTTCAAAATGGGGTGGGTTAAACTTAGCTTACGAATGAAACTCGACCGTATGAATGAATTTCATTAGCAAAAAAAAAGTTACATCTAATTAGGGAGAACATAATGAGCATTACCCTAAAAATGCATTTATAAACAAAGTGCATATGGTAGAAGTATAGACTTGTCCAAACAGCCAACCATTCCCAATGATACCCTAATATGAATATGATATTCCCATCCCTCTCTTCCAGCGCCCCATATTTTTCTTTCTTTTTCCTCTTTTCCCTCATCTCCATGCGACATACTCTCTTCCTTTTCCCTTATCTCGGGCGAGAACCTTATCTTTATCCCCGCGACATACTTTTTTCCTCTATGTTTCTTGGCTTATGTCTCTCTCTTCACCTTTCTCTATGTGCCTCTTTATTTCTCTTTGCGAAGGCGGCTGAAACCACTCTAAGAAGCCGTTGAGCCCTTCAGCGTTCTTGTACTGAAAGTTGAGTGCGTAGCTCAAAGGACCGTAGCTGAAGTCGGTGGACAACGAGTGGCGCCGCTGTCCCCTTCTCCCTTTGATCCTAGCCAACAAGTTGTTGCTCATCCCCTTCTTCTCCAGCGACGGCCACCTATTCAACACCTGTCCACCATATTTGTAACTTTATAACCATCTCAAAACTGGTACCGAATCATACCGATCCCAACAGGATTAGTATAATTCGGATTCAAATCTTAAAAATTGTAATACCGTCTCGTCCCGGCTACCTATTTCGGTATTGGGATCGATAAGTGGTCGATACTGAACTGTCCCATACCGTGTCTATCCCTACTTTGTGTAATGCCATGTAAGCTGATCAGGTCTAGCAGAGATTCTCAAAGGAATACTAGTTATAATATCTGCCTCTTCCAATCGAAAATGCCCATATATCATTGTAGCCCTCCATCTTCTATTTGGGGTGATGAGTTCTACTACCTTCATGTCTAGTGGAAGAGAATGTGCATATTGGATTTTGAAAGTGATTGGCCGGGGCAACCACTTGTCTTCATAAATACCTATTGAATTGCCATCCGCAACTCACCACCTCAACCCTGCATCGAGTAAGTCTCGAGCCCAAAGAAGCGATCGCCAAACCAGAGAGGGTCGAGAGCGAATTGTAGCCTCCATAAAGGAACTTAATTTCTAGATAGTATCTTCCACTCATAACTCTACTGGCAACAGAGTTCGGATTCTGTAGTAAACGACACCCTTGTTTGGCAATAAGTGCTTGAAAGAAACAGTCGAGCTCTCTAAAGTCAAATCTGCGTGGGAAACCCGAGATACAGAGCTCATCCCATTTTAACCAATATATGCATGCCTCACTTCATTTATTTCTTTCCCTACCATAACTGAGATATGAAAGTTGTGATCTCTTTGCGGATTCCTTTTGGCATACAAAATAGACTCATATAATAGGTTGGTATGGCTTGGACAAACCACCTTCACCAATACTTCTTTGCCAGCCTTAGATAAAAATTTCTCCTTCCAACCATTGAGCTTCTTCCAGATTTTGTCCTTGACGGGCTGAAACAGTTTCTTCTTTTCTTGGCCAGCCACCGTGGGAAGCCCTAGATATTTTTCGTGACAATCGATGATTCGAACCCCCAAAGTCTGTGAAGTGATGATTTTTATGAGATGGTACGTGTGAGGGCTATAGCGAATAGCCGATTTCTGTAAATTTACTTTTTGTTTGACATATTTTAGGAACAAATATAATGTTGTGTTAGAGATTCTTCTAAGGAGTCTTTTTAACTTGCTCACACTTTTACTCATGCATATATGTGAATAATTTTATTGTTTTTTTTTTGTGGCCAATTAGAGAATGCATTAAAAGCCCAAAGGGCAAACCCACATTACATAAGCCCAGACCTGGGCAGAAACCGAAACAATGGCACAGCCCAACAAGCAAACAAAACACCGTAAACTACAAACAAGAAAGTGAAGAAACGACAACAACAGAACAAAAAAGACAACAAAACCTCCCAAAGCTAGCCCTAACCAAAATCCAAAGCCAGCCATCCAACCACCACAACCTATCACCACCACACCAGAATCGTACCAAGAACACCACAAGAGCCAACCACAAACCAGGACAACAACCACGAGCAGAGCTCCAGATGCAGCCAGAGAAGTTACTACTGTTGGAATTAAGGTCCTTAACTGATAGCTTAATTAGGTAGTTAAAATGAGTTAATCAGTTTTTTTAAATAAAAGAAAGGTGTTAGTCATGTTAGCTGTCATTTTGGACAGGTGTCAATACCTTATAGGGTCTTGTCTTTGTGGCTGGGAAGAGATCACAGTCTCTCCTTTTCTTTTCTGTTACAATAGCCAAAAGATATATACACTTTATTGCTTGTAATTATCAGATACAGTGGAATGAATTGATACAAAAGCACTACGTGTGCTCCAAGAGATTTCAGACTCCATTCTCCCTTCTTTATTTCTCTGCTAATTTCTACTGTATCTCAACATGGTATCAGAGTCCAAGGTTTGATTTGAGCTGGGCGTTGTCACTGTGTAACGGGTGAGAGAAATCCAACAGAGAATACTCTCAACTCAGAAATGGCAGGAGCTGGTGGTGAGCTACGGGCTCCCATCTTTGATGGTACTGAATTTGAGTTTTGGAAAGTCAGGATGATCACAATTTTCAAATCTCATGGGATTTGGAAACTTGTTGACAGAGGTATTGTAATTCCAGAGTGTAAAAAGAAGAAAGGAAAGAAAGAAGGAGATCCAGGGAGTGTTGATGATGAAGAGGATGATGCTTACCTGGAGGAGCAGCTTATGAAAGATGCCAAGGCACTGGGAATTATCCAGGGGGCAGTTTCAAAGGGAATTTTTCCACGTATTGTGAATCAAGAAACAGCAAAAGGGGCTTGGGACTTACTCAGGGAGGAATATCATGGAGATGAGCAGGCCAGATCTATGAAACTTCAAGGACTACGACGTGAATTTGAGTATATGAAGATGAAGGTAAATGAGTCACTCTCTAATTATTTCAGTATATTTTTTGAGTTAACAAACCAGATGGAAAAATAGGAGAAACTTTGGCTAACCAACGCATGGTACAGAAGGTACTAATTAGTCTCACCAAGAAATATGATCCGATGTGTGTTGTGATTGAAAGAACTTCTGATATGAATACTGTTTCTGTACATGAAGTCGTTGGGTCCCTTAAGAGTTATGAGTTACGAATAAATAGAGATGATGATGATTCTGGAATTTCAGAACAAGCATTTGCTAGTATGGGCATTTCCTCAAAGGGCCAGAATGATAATCACAGGTCATATGGTCAAGAAGGTGGAAAGAAGAATTACAAGGGATGGAAAGGAAAGCCAAAGAAATCGGAAAGCAGGTATCAAACAAATACAAAACAGGGCACTGCCAATGATGGTGGAAAACCAAAATGCAAAGTGTGTGACAAGACTCATTTTGGTGATTGTTGGTATAAGGGTAAGGTCAAATGCTATAACTGTGAGAAGTTTGGTCATATGGCAAAGGAGTGTCATCAACCTAGCAGGAAGGGTCAACAAGCTAACTATGCAAACCAGGTACAAGATAACACCACCATGTTTTATGCATGCCATAAAGCCTCTGTGCAGGGAGATGGAAATGCGTGGTATCTGGATAGTGTTGTAGTAACCACATGACTAGTTGTGAATCCTTGTTGATTAACATTGATCACACTGTCAAATGCAAAGTTAAGATGGGAACTGGTGACTTGGTTGAATCAGTTGGCAAAGGGACACTGGTTGTAGAGACAAAGGGTGGAACTAGATTCATACCTGAGGTTATGATTGTTCCTGGCCTTGATGAAAATTTGCTAAGCGTGGGACAAATGATCGAGCATGGATACTGGCTAGTATTTGGAGGATTTATGGCCTATATTTATGAAGACAAAAATATGCAAGTAACAGTTGCAACTATCCAAATGAAGGGGAATAGATGCTTTCCTCTTACATTTGAAAGCATTTGTCCAATAATGGCAAATAGGGTGACTGTTGTTGACTCAACCTGGAAGTGGCATAAGAGACTTGGACATTTAAATTTTGAAAGCTTGAGGATGCTGGAGGATAGAGACATGGTTTATGGACTACCAAAACTCACAGATAAAAATCACATTTGTGAGGGATGTGCTATTGGGAAAACTCACAGAAAGGTGTTTGATAAAGAAAAGGTGAAAAGAGAAAATGACCCCCTTGAATTGATTCATACAGATGTGTGTGGACCAATGGTGGAGACTCATGGAGGTAACAAATATTTTTTGACTTTCATTGATGATAAGACCAGGATGTGCTGGATTTATTTTTTAAGGTTGAAGTCAAGTGTGCTCTCAGTGTTTATGAAATTCAAAGCCATGGTTGAACTGCAATGTGGTTTTAAAATAAAGAAGCTAAAGAGTGACAGGGGTGGAGAATATACTTCACAGGAGTTTGAGAAATTTTGTGAAGCAGCTGGAATTGAAAAACAGCTGACAGTTGCTTACTCACCACAGCAAAATGGAGTTACTGAGAGGAAAAATCGAACAGTGGTGGAAATGGCCAGAACAATGCTTCACGAGAAGAAGCTGCCTTTCACTTTTTGGGGAGAAGCAGTAAATACTGCTGTATATATTCTAAACAGGTGCCCTACTCGTGCACTTGAGAACAGGACACCTTTTGAGGCTTTCAGTGGAAGGAAACCTGGTGTGAAGCATCTGAAAGTATTTGGTTATGTGTGCTTCACCCATGTTCCATCTCAGCTTAGACAGAAACTAGAGGAAACAGGACAAAATGGGATATTTGTTGGCTATGGCACTAGAGAAAAAGGCTATAGAGTTTATGATTTGAAAAGTAAGAAAGTAATTGTCTCAAGGAGTGTTGTTTTTGATGAGGATGCTCTATGGAATTGGGAAACAAATGAGACCTCATATGTGACAGTTCCATGGGACAAAAGAAATGAAGCAAGTGAAGATGAAAATTTGTGCATATCCTCTACTCCTGTGCAGTCATCTCCAAGACCTTCTAGTACTCAAGATGTTGGCTCGTGTTCACAAATCACTACCTTTGCTGTTGGAAGTAACAGCCAAAGATCAGCCCCTAAAACTGATGTGTTTGAAAGTGGAATAGATTTGTCAGAAACTTATGATTCTACACCAAAGAAATGGAAGGATCTCAATGAAGTGTTTGCTCAATGTCGAGTAAGCATAATTGAACCTGAAGGGTATGCTGAAGCAGTAAAAGACATAGCTTGGAAAAAGGCCATGGAGGAGGAAATTGCTATGATAGAGAAGAACCAAACCTAAGAATTGGTGAAAAGGCCTGATGACAAACCAATTGTGGGAGTTAAATGGATATATAAGACTAAGCTAAATCTGGATGGAACTATCCAGAAATATAAAGCAAGGCTTGTAGCTAAAGGTTACACACAGAAGCCTGGAGTAGACTTTAATGAAACTTTTGCTCCGGTTGCTAGATTAGATACTATTCGGACCTTGATTGCCTTAGCAACTCAGAAAGGTTGGAAATTGTATCAACTTGATGTCAAGTCAGCTTTCCTAAATGGTGTTATTGAGGAAAAAGTCTATGTAGACCAGCCGGATGGCTTTATGGTTAAAGATGAGGAACACAAAGTCTACAGACTAAGAAAGACACTTTATGGGCTTAAACAAGCTCCAAGAGCCTGGAACAGTAACATTGATGCATATCTACAACAATGTGGTTTCAAGAGAAGTCCAAGTGAAGCAACACTGTATGTGAAATCTGAGGAAAACAAAGGAACCTTAATTGTATCTATCTATGTAGATGACATCGTGTATACTGGAAGTAATGGTAAAATGATAGAAGAATTTAAAGGTGCCATGATGGAAAAATATAAGATGACAGATCTCGGGCTGCTACACCACTTTCTAGGAATGGGAGTTAGTCAAAATGAAGGGAGTATCTTTATACACCATAAGAAATATGCTCTCAACCTGCTTGAAAAGTTTGGTTTAAAGGACTGCAAAGAGGTGTCAATTCCTTTTGCAACAACTGAAAAATTAAGGAGAGATGATGAGTGCACACCAGCAGATGAAGAACAATATAGAAAAATTGTGGGAAGTCTGCTTTATCTGACAGCTACAAGAACATATATCATGTTTGCTGCCAGCCTCTTAGCAAGGTTTATGCACTGCCCTTCAGTCAAGCACTATGGAGCAACCAAGAGAGTTCTCAGATATGTCAAAGGCACACTAGACTATGGAATCCAATATAAGAAGGGAGACTCAGCTCTTTTAATTGGATTTTGTGATAGTGATTGGAGTGGAGATGAAGATGATATGAAATCCACATCAGGTTATGCCTTTTCTTTT
Source organism: Dryas octopetala (assembly GCF_963921425.1). NCBI lineage: Eukaryota > Viridiplantae > Streptophyta > Magnoliopsida > Rosales > Rosaceae > Dryas > Dryas octopetala. Next base: position 20,265,449 of record NC_141367.1, on the reverse strand, counting down.
GGGAATGGTGCATTTTCATGGGCTTCAGTAAAGCAACAAAGCGTTGCTCTATCTACTGCAGAGGCAGAGTATATGAGTGCTGCAGAAGCAACCACACAAGCAGTTTGGCTTAGATTTGTGCTCCATGCCTTTGGTGAAGAGCAGTTAGAACCTACTACACTATGGTGTGATAATACCTCTGCCATTGCAATGTCTAAAAATTCTGTATTTCATCAAAGGTCAAAACACATAAACAGGAAATTTCACTTCATTCGAGACGCAGTCCAAGATGGTGTGATAGATCTGTTGTACTGCAAAAGTAAAGAGCAGCTGGCTGATATTTTCACTAAGGCATTGGCCAAGGACAGATTTTGTTACTTAAGGAGCAAGCTTGGAGTTAAATCAGTTAAGACCTTAGAAAGGAGTGTTGGAATTAAGGTCCTTAACTGATAGCTTAATTAGGTAGTTAAAATGAGTTAATCAGTTTTTTTAAATAAAAGAAAGGTGTTAGTCATGTTAGCTGTCATTTTGGACAGGTGTCAATACCTTATAGGGTCTTGTCTTTGTGGCTGGGAAGAGATCACAGTCTCTCCTTTTCTTTTCTGTTACAATAGCCAAAAGATATATACACTTTATTGCTTGTAATTATCAGATACAGTGGAATAAATTGATACAAAAGCACTACGTGTGCTCCAAGAGCTCCAAGAGATTTCAGACTCCATTCTTCCTTCTTTATTTCTCTGCTAATTTCTACTGTATCTCAACAACTACAGTTTCCAGCAGATTAAGGAATGGGAGAACCCGCGCTTTATCCTTCGGAGACAGGGGAATGAGAGAACTCGTTTGAAGTGCCACCTGAGCAGAGAGGCGAGGACTGATTGTTGAAGCCACAAGAATGAGCTATAAGCAAAGGAATTGATAGAAGCCCGTGAGAAGGTGAAAGAGATAAAGGGGAAAAATGGAATAAACATAGAGGTTAGGGGGAGATTTAGGGATGAAGAGGGCAGAAGACATGGAAGGAAAAACAAAGGGAAGCAAAAGAGAGGCATGAGACCTCAGATCTAGGCACACTGGCCTAAGGTTATCGCCACCGACTCTCAAAACAGAGGGAGGAGCGAAGAGATTTTTTTTAAATAATTTTATTGTAAGTATATACTCTTTATGTTTATTTTTTTTATCATATAAAAATTACGTATATGTATTCCCGATACAGTAGAAGTCTAGAACCACGCTATATTTGAAGTGTTGCGCAAGTAGTATTGAGGCTTGGGCACCACGCACCGCTTACTCTTTTAGGAATGGTACGTCGATCCTGCTACTGAAGATTGACCCACAAAGTCGTGGCTGCAGATATGGCTTTTGGAAAAGGAAAACAATTGACATGAATTGTTTTTGTCGATACTGCCAAAGGCTTCATTTGAGACTTGGGCGCATGCATGAAGGTTCAATATGAGGCGTAATTGACTGTCTGACGTCTGTCCCAAACTCTAACCTATGAATTCATAGTGGCCAATTTTGAGACGTATAACTGAAATATCATAGCCAAATGACAACATGACATAAACCTGCCTTTTGCAAGCAATTACAAGACAAAATATCTTATTTTTTAGCAAGTCTACTTAATTTTAAGCAACTTTTTAAGGAATAACTTTCCTCAATTATATTATGAAGGTATATAACATATAAGATTCAAGAAACTTTTAAGTGTGAAATAGCATGGGTGCTACATATATAATACAAACTCTAATCATATTCTTATTCTAAGTAAAATTTATAATTTTTAAATTAAATAGAATACATAACGTTGCAGCACTGAAAACTTATATCATACATATAATTAAGCTGTTCCATTCAAAACTTTTTTTTATAAAATCGAAAAAACAATTAGTCCTACACTACTACCGTTCTACCTCAGTAATAGTGTTATGTCAGACTTGCCAGCCGCCGCGGTAGGCCGTGGTTGGCAAGAAACCTCAAAACCCTTTTGAATAGTATTTGGAAAGAAAGAGAGAAAATCAGTGTACGTTTGACTTATTAGTCACTGTCCTTCTCTAGCTCGTTTTTTTCATTTTTATTTGTTTATATATGATATTATGATGGCCCTTTAAAGGGAGTTAGAGGAGGGGGTTGAGAGTACTATATATACTACTATTACTACAACACTGTAGTATTACTACAACACATATCAAGATTGACATCAGGAGAAGCTAGCCATGGAGAAATCTCCTAAGCTCCCTCTGCATCTCTGCCATGTCCACAAGCTCTCAAACTTCATCAACCGAACACATATACTCATCCACTCCATAGCCTTATCATTCTTGCTTTACTACAGAGCCTCTTTCTTCTCTCAAGACTACACTAAAAGAAGCAAAGTGATCACGTTACCGTGGCTTCTTGTCTTCGCCGCTGAGCTCCTCCTCTCCTTCGAGTGGCTCCTCAGCCAAGCCTTCCGGTGGCAGCAAGTCACTCGTTCTGTGTTCCCGGAGAGGCTGCCCGAGGACGACAAGCTTCCGGCCATCGACGTGTTCATTTGCACTGCGGATCCGGAGAAAGAGCCGCCTGTGGGGGTGATGAACACTGTCTTGTCAGCCATGGCAATGGACTATCCGCCGGAGAAGCTTCACGTGTACCTGTCGGATGATGGCAGTGCTGATGTCACGTTGAATGGGATGAGAGAGGCTTGGAAGTTTGCAAAATGGTGGCTTCCGTTTTGCAAGAAGTATAGGATCAAGTGCCCTGCCCCGGAGGCTTATTTCTCAGCATTAGAGGAGGAGGACGATCATTCTGAGGGTGTTGAGTTCACACAAGAGAGGGATAATATTAAGGTTTGTATATCAGAGCTTGTTAGGGTTCGAATGTTGTCTCACATCCACCGCAGTAAGCAGTACGTAGAGCTGATATATATGAATGATTTGGGTGCAGGAAAAATACGAGATGTTTAAGGAAAGAGTAAGAGAATTTGCAAGGCATGGATCAGACCATAGGACTGGTATGCGTCGGGACCACCCTGCAGTCATTGAGGTATATATTAATATTCTTACCCTACATTTGACATTGTTTGTTCGATCGGTACGTTGTTTGTTTTTTTATATCTTCTCATTAATATAGAAGATCCTTTACACCTCCTGTTTATAGTAGTTGATAAAAAATTTATATATGTAATATATGGTTATAGAAATTTTATGTCATAATAAGTAATCATATGACTAGTACAGTAAAACCTAATATATTATATAAAAAATTAAAATGCATACTTTCGTTGCGCATGTGAGAGTAATTAAATAATTTCCTCACCAAAAGTAATTTGTAAATTCAAAACTTGAAGATTTGTGAGTTAATTATGATTTCATAATATGTATATATATGTATTTTCGGTATGAGAATGTGCTGAGAGCTAGTAAGCCTTGCTTCACAACTCATATATAAGCTATAACTTGCGGAGCTCTTCTCTTAATGAAAGCTTTTTAATTGAGCCGTTGGTCATGACAATTATTGGGTCGTTGATTTTATAGCCACCTACCATTCCAGTAAATTTGCAATCCAACAAAAAACTTCATTATATATTGGGTCGTTGATTTTATAGCTACCAACCATTCCAGTAAATTATTGGGTCATTGTGTCAATCGCTTGGCGGCATATTCGGTCGTCCGCACCTGTGATCGAATCTATATATCTATAAGCTAATTTGGCATGCATGCAGGTGATACAAGAAACGTCCAATACTGATGATGAATTTCAAGTCAATGAAGCCAAAATGCCTCTGCTTGTTTATGTTTCTCGTGAGAAAAGACCTTCTCATCCCCACCATTTCAAGGCTGGAGCTCTCAACGTTCTTGTATGTATCTCTCTAGAACCCTGTGTGGTCACAAATTAAATATTGAACTCCCACCGCTTGCACACCTGGCACACACTTTCTCTCTTCTCTATCTATCTATTTATATCTATTTATCTATTAATCTATTGGTGATCAATGGATGACTTCCTATGCATTTATATTGATTGCAGCTTCGAGTCTCTGGTGTGATAAGCAATTCTCCTTATATATTAGGGTTAGATTGTGACATGTATTGCAATGATCCAAGTTCAGCTCGGCAAGCAATGTGTTTCCTCCTTGATCCCAACAAATCACCCTCCTTAGCATTTGTTCAATTCCCCCAAAAATTCCACAACATCAGCAAGAATGACATTTATGACAGTCAGTTGAGATCCGGAATTTCGGTATGCATATATATATAAATGGACACAAAAACAAATTCAACTTTACCTTATATCAATCAAGCCCCTAAGGGCTAAGGCTGCGCGCCTAAGACAATATTTTGACTATTTGGTGTTGAACAATATTTAGGTGCTGTGGCAAGGTTTTGATGGGCTTGAAGGACCATGTGTGTCCGGTACTTGCTATTATATCAAGAGGTTGTCGTTATGTGGAGGTTCCATTTATGAAGGTATGTATTGTGTTTATTAGATCTGCAATTGGAGCTCATCGATCAACATATATGATAGAGTACTTCTATTTGCACCATTTTAATTGATTACGTAGTGTACTAGTTTTTTTAATAATGACCGGACTCATCTATGTGGGACCTACTTTTATGGGTCCCACCTTAATTTATACCTCTAACCACTAAGAGGGTATCAAGTTTTAAGTTCCATTTTATACCCTAAAAGGGTATGTGATGAACCTATCCATAAATGGAGTAAAAAACAAGACAAGGAATCAAATGAATTTTGGTGAAGATTTTTTATTTTTTTTTTCTTAAGGGTTAGTAATTTAAAAAAAATTATTGAGTATAAAATTTGTATGAGTGAGGTTATAAGTTAATAAAAATATGTGGCATTGAATTAATCTAAGAGTTCTTATGAAACAATCATTCACAATTCTTTATTATTAATTTATTAGTCTCACATAAAAACCATTATGTTGACATTTTCTAACTACAATAATAGCCTACCAATCAATTTTATAAATTTATGTATCTGATACCTATTTTTCTAGTCTTAACAAATATCCTACTTCTTAGTTTCACTAATATTAAGTAACGGATGTTTAGATGGGGATCGGGATCCCATGGAACTCGGACAATCTTTTGGTCCATCCAATGAGTTCATCAAATCCCTCCGCGGAAACTACAATCTTGATATGATCATGAAGGAAGGAAATGCATTGCTGACTGAGACCCAATTGCTATCCTCTTGTACCTTTGAAAATGGCACCAAATGGGGTGAAGAGGCAAGTATATATATATAATTCCACAGAAATAATTTTCATTTCCTTATTAATGAAAAATGGAAATATGAAATTCAAAAAAAAAAAAACCCGAGTTACTGATCTCTCTGTTTCTCTGTCTCTCTAATTTTTCATAGCAGGTTGGTTTCTTATATGGGTCTGTGGTGGAAGACTACTTCACAAGCTTTGTCACCTTGCATTGCAAGGGTTGGACTTCAGTGTATTGTAATCCACCAAAGCCACAGTTCTTGGGCAGTGGCACCACAAATTTGAATGATTTTTTGATCCAAGGGACAAGATGGGCCTCTGGGTTGACTGATGTGGGTATCTCTAAGTTCTGTCCTCTTATATATGGCCCTTTCAAAGCTTCTTTCCTTGAAAGCATGTGCTATGCTGAAATTGCACTCTTTCCTCTTTTTTATTTCTTGACATTATCGTGCTTTGGTACCATACCTCAGCTGTGTCTACTCAATGGCATTCCTTTGTACCCCGAGGTAATAAAAGTTAGTTTATTTTAGTTTCTGTCCCAAATTTTTTTGCAGAACTAAGAACCTATTTTTCAACTGTTAGATCAAATATAAATAATTGAAATGCATAGTAGGTGGGATGTCTCTAAATATGGTCTTCCTTTTTATCAGGGGAAAATGTATTTGAGTTTGAAATATCTCCAATATTATAGATAGAAATACCACTAAAAATATGACGTTATTTAAAGAGTTTATTTTATGACAAAGCTAACTTATTAAATTGGAGTAAGCTGGATTAGTGGTCCTAAATTAGAAAGGGGTTGAAGGATGGGGCATGGCCTTGGGTGTATGTGCTGAGAACATAGTTGTTAGAATTTATTTTCTTTTGGTGGGCTCGGCTGGTCATTAGCCCGGCAAACCTTTAGTTTGGTCCTTGATCCTATTTATGCACCTTATTATAAAATAGCTCTCCAAACTAAATCTTTTAATTTAGTAAGTCATGTAATATACTAATATATTTTTCTTTTTCTTGGGTTTTCAGGTTTCAAATTCATATTTTATCGTATTTTTGTTTGTATTCATATCAGCCGTTTTTAAACATTTATACGAAGTTCTCATAACGGGATCAACAGTTCAACATTGGATAAATGAGCAGAGGATATGGATGATAAAAGCGGTTACATCCAACTTCTATGGTTGTTTCGATGGTTTTATGAAAAAATTTGGTATGAGGGAAGCCAGCTTCTTCCCAACCAATAAAGTTGATGATGTTGAACAACTCAAACGTTACAATATGGGGGTATTTGATTTCCAAACGTCTTCACTGTTTCTTGCTCCAATGGTTGCACTGGTCATCTTGAACATGGCTTCCTTTGTTGTGGGGGTTGCTAGAGCCATCTTTGTGGGGGAGTTGGAGAAGATGTTTATACAAATTTTGATACCATTATATGTGATAGTGATCAACTACCCTATTATTGAAGGAATGCTGATAAGGAAAGACAAGGGGCGCATTCCACCATCAGTCACTCTACTATCTGCTATGGCTTCCCTCCTTTTCTATTGTTTTGGTTCTATTATTTTCATGTAGCAAATTACCTATCCAACTTTTTTTTCTTTTTTTTTTAATTTAGTAATAAATGCTATTTAGCTCCTCTCTTTTTGTTTCGAACATAAAGCACTCCGTGACATTGTTTTACTGTTGGTATGTATATATACATCTCTATTACTGTTCGGGTGTTTCTGCACAACAGAATGAAGAACAACCAAGGTCAAGATGGTGGAGGAGACTCAACCACTGCAACTGGGGCTGCTGCTCATCAACAGTCTCTGTTTCCAGGACTACCTAAAAATGGAGTTTAATTTTAAGTCTTGTTTTGTTGTTTAGTACTGCTTTATATTTTTTAGTTTAGGAATGGCTATCTTTGATTAAAAATGGCATTTTTGTGGTACCATACTTTGAATGGATGATGGTTATGGAGTTATGAGTATCTTTTGTGCCTTTTATTCGAGAAAAAAATGACATTTTTATATTGGAATGGCTCTCTTTGTTATTTACCGTAAAAATGACATTTTTATGGTAACATACTAATGGATAATGGATTTGGAGTTTTGAGTTTTTTGAAAATGGCATTTTTATGAATATGAATGGTTCTCTCTGTTTTCTCTAATAAGTAGCCAACTAGCCATAAGTTAACCCATCTACTCCAACAAATTTAACCCAATACCCAAATTAATGAGTTAAACCTGATCCATATATCACTCAAGATCATCTGTTGATTTAATTAATTCATATGTAGAAATCCGTTCACATTATTCACCTGGTGCTCTAAATTTAGTGTCATCCCTTTAAAATATTAGAAGGAGATAGCGCTTTGCTAAACCAACCTTGGTTATTGGCTATGATCGAATATATAGGATAACAATATTTCAGTATGTACCTAATGGATTTTGGAGGCCTGGTAGTGCAGGACAAACGACAAAGAAGGTAATAGTTTATCTGAGACCTGAAAAGTGAACATTTTTGCAACCAAACAAAAAAAAAAAGTGAACATTTGTTTTGAGAGAGTCTTGTTAATTTGGGGTAAAAGTTTATGGCTGGTTGGTCAAACCAATATTGGTGGAGTCTGCAGGTAGCTGTTTAGCCTGTTTGTAGCCTTAGTGGCCTGCAAGGACTCACAGTACTGCATGCCTTCACGTTCACCCTTATCTGGCTAGCTAGCTACTTGAAGAGCAAGCTAGCTAGTTAGCACCAATATCAAATGTACCTTAAGTACCCTCCATCCGCCATTTTATATATTCATGATATATAAGAAATGGAACATAAGAAATGGAATTCGTGTGACACTACTTATGTAATATTTGATCTCCACCTGGTTTCAAACTTGATAACAATTACCTTTTCACAATATTGTGGTAATTAACAATGATCAATTGGTATCTATGTATGAAGGAAAACATAATATGATGTATGGGGTAAGGGGTATTATCGAACAATGAAACATGCACACACCAGGTACACAAATTAGGCTTATCCTATCCCCATTATGGGCTTAGGATCTGAGTAGCAATGCTGAGTGAACTTGAAGTCCAATTCCAGGTTAAGCCCAATTTGACCCAATAGCCCACTTGGCTTATCCATATGCTATAGCTATTTGCTAGAGCAATTAAAGTTTACATTTGTTCCGAATTACATGAAATGGAATTTGACATTTTCCATCCAAAAAATTAAGCCATATATGATGTTTGATTGAATGAAGGGTTCTTTGTTAAGGTCACAATTAATGTGTGCTCGTATGTGCAGCTTTTTGGTTACAAAGGGAGGCCCAAGGAAAGAGGGCTAGAGCTATCAAAGACATGTTTTGCAATTAATCAAAAGTTGCCCCTAGTGACAGTGGCCTGCGAAGAGAGACAGACACTCAATTCATCATCAATCTCTTTTCTTTTTTCTTTGCCCTTGTCCATATATGGTTGTGGCTTGATCAAACCCCAACCCAAATCTAAATGAAAGTTGTTAATTTTGACAAAAAGAAAAAAAAAAAAAAAAAAAAAAGAAGATACATAAACATGGCAAATTACCCAATAACAAAAGTCACTCACATTGAACATGGCAAATTACCCAATAAGAAAGAAGAAGGAAACTTTGATATATTCAATAATATGGACTAGCTTGTAATATATACTTATCATGCTCGAGCAAGCAAGATATGCTTCCGCACATTTTAAATTCTGGACCAAATTTAATTCACAGCATGAAACTTTTCCACGGCACTGGGCCTAACCCAATAATGTGGGCCTGAACAGCAACAATACATAACAATATATTGACATGCCCGCCATAGCCCATAATCCTTCTAGACCTTTGTTCATGTCGAAGGCCTTCTCCTAACCACCCAATTGTGCTCCTATAATCTGAAATTAAAAGGAAAAGAGAAAAGTTTCCATCATCTTTTTTGGTCCGTAAAGTTTCAATCATATCATATTGAACTTATAATTTGCATATCAAATATATGTAAATTTTAACAATAAATAAAATTACATATTGAATGCCACCATCCTCCATATAAAGCTATAAAAGCCATATTGATTATTCACATGCATCGTCCAAAGAAAGACAGTCTTTCACCGACTCTCTTCTTCTTTCCCCATCAACCCTTCACAAGAATACCGCTTAAACCCTACTTTTCATTTCCTTGAAAACCCATTCATCTGATGGATCACGTACTGAACCAACCAATGGCGGAAGCAGAAAGCCATGAAGAAGCAATTACCAAATTCCCTCTGGACCGAAACGCCTACCACATCCTGGACGAAATCGGGCGAGGCGTCTCCGCCGTGGTCTACAAGGCCATCTGCGTCCCCGTCAACTTGGCCCTGGTGGCCATCAAAGCCATCGACCTCGACCGCGGGTCCCACAGCACCGCCACCACCAACTTGGACAACATCCGCCTCGAGACCAAAACGATGTCGCTCCTCTCCCACCCCAACATTCTGAGCGCCCACTGCTCCTTCACCGTGGACCGCCGCCTCTGGGTGGTCATGCCCTTCATGTCCGCCGGCTCCGTCCAGTCCATCATCTCCTCCTCCTTCCCCACCGGCCTCCCGGAGCCCTGCATCGCCGTCGTCTTGAAAGACACTCTAAACGCCCTCTCGTATCTCCACGACCAGGGCCACATCCACCGCGACATCAAAGCCGGCAACATATTGATCGACTCCAACGGCTCCGTCAAGCTCGCCGACTTCGGCGTCTCGGCTTCTGTCTACGACAAGAATTCGGCTCTTGGGTCCTCGTTTTTTCTCACTGATGTCGCCGGCACGCCGTATTGGATGGCGCCGGAGGTGATTCACTCGCACAATGGGTATGGCTTGAAAGCTGATATTTGGTCTTTTGGGATCACAGCTCTGGAATTGGCTCATGGAGGTCCTCCTCTCTCCAATTTGCCTCCTTCCAAGTCTCTGCTTCTGAAGATTACCAAGCGCTTTCGCTTTTCGGATTATGAGAAGGGGCATAAAACAGACAAGAATTACAAGCACAAGAAGTTTTCCAAAGCGTTTAAGGACATGGTGGGTTTGTGTCTCCAACAGGACCCAACTAAGAGGCCCAGTGCGGACAAGTTGTTGAAGCATTCTTTTTTCAAGAATTGCAAATTGGGCTCGGACTTTCTGGTCAAGAATGTGGTGCAGGAGTTGCCTAGCGTGGAGGACAGGTTTAAGGAGACGATGACCAAGATTCATGGCGGTCATGAGGACAGAGAAGAGGACGATGAAGCTGGGGATTTGGTGAGGCAGAGGAGGATTAGTGGGTGGAATTTCAATGAGGATGGGTTTGATCTCGACCCGGTTCTCTTTCCATTTTCGGCTACTGAGTCGACTCAGGGCGACTCGCTTGTTAAGATGGTGAGGTTTGGTGGGGAGACCATCTTTCACATTCAGGACGAGTCGAATCCGAGCTCTCCGGGTCAGCTTGGGGAGGAGGAAGATCAAGTGGGTGGGCATAGTGAGGAGATTAATGTGAGTGATGAAAGCATAGTTGAGGACAGGGGGGGTGAGTCACTCGAGTCAAATCCGAGTTCACCAGGTGAAGTTGGGGAGGAGGGGATTACACAATTGGAAGTGGGTGGGTGTAGTGAGATGAATGTGGGCAAATTTAGTAATTACAGTGGTGTGGATGGGGGTGTTGATAGGGAGGCTATGGTGGGGAGTCTGGTGGCTTTTGTGATGAGTTTGGATGATCAGAGGCAGAATGTGATGACTATGATTGGGATGTTGCAAGGGGGGGAGGAAGGAAGTAATTGGGAGGTGCCAGTGAGCAGAGAGGAGCAAATGGGACAAGTGATTGAGAGGATGAGGTCTGAGTTGGAAAGTGAGAGGGAGAGGAACTTCCAGTTGGAGATGGAGTTGGAGTTTCTGAGGATTCAGATTTCTGGTGCATACAACAATGCTGCTGCTGCTGGCATTCATTAATATTACCTCTTTCAAGGCATTGTTTGGTTTGTAACTTGTAACTAGTATAGTATATAATAGTACACAATTTGTATTCCTTTTACTTTGGTTAGAAATTAGTGAGTATAAGTGATCATAGGCATGTATGAGTTGAAGGCCATTTGCTATTACTATAGGAGGCTTTACATTTGTGTCGGATAATCGGATTACATCAAATAGATCGAGTTGGTCAATTTCTAAGAAAATAAACCATTATGTTTCATTCAATGAGGGGTTCTCCTTTTTTGTCTCATATGTAGTTTCCTTGTTTGTTTTTTGTTTTCCATTATGATTTATGGGACTAAAAAATATGCCTAGCCTGAGTGATCATGAAACATTATGGCCATATTATTCTTATGGAAAATGCAAATTGAGTTATGATATTAATTAAGAGTTATGCAAATTACTGAGTTCATAGGGTACATTAATAGGGAAGCAAGGCTTGAAGGTTTGGGCTTGAGAATTGCGAGCTATTCACTGTAAGGTTGGGCTTGGGCTATAGTTGGGTTGAGACAAGTACTCGTTGGTTCCCAGAGAAAGAAACAAGAGAGATAGATTGTCATTAATCATTATTACTCAGGCGTATCAGCGTATGGCAGAAATCTAGACAGTATTTTTTTGGAGGTGAAAAATAGGAACACTCATTGCCTAATTCAGACAGTGCAACCAATTTTCTGAGATGAGGCCAAGCCTCCAGTTGGACTACTTTTCTTATTTCTTTTTATTTTTAATTTTTTGTCGAAGGTACATTAATTGTTATGTAACAGACAGCATGCAAATCCAATTTTCTGAGATGAGTCACTACTCACTCGTCTATATATCAACTGTCTCCACCAGGCACCAGTCACACACCATTCCTTACTTAAAAACAAGAAATTGGGAATGAGGTTTCTTATGGGCTTCATTCTTTTATATTCTATTCGTTCAGAGTAGTTTAGGGATGACTCTTCCAAGAAAGGCCCAGGTGCTAAAGAGACATTGGGCTGGGCCTGACTATCAAAGAAGGAAGCCCACGTGACTATTAAACAAGGAAGCATATAATCTCACATCGAAAAGCAACACCCTTCATAAGTTTCTTATATTGGTTCTCTCCGCTGCCTATATTGTCCCTTCGGAGACATCCGATAAAATTGGAACAATACAGAGAAGATTAGCATGGCCCCTGCGCAAGGATGACACGCATAAATCGAGAAATGGTCCAAATTTTTTTTTTTTGTTTTTCAATTTTTGGGTGATGTTCTTTGATGTGTTTAAGGTATGTATTAAGAGCCAAAGAACAAATTGAATGCAGTTAGAGGAGTTACAATTGAACTTCTTCTTGCAATGCAAAAATATATATACTTTATAGATAGAGGAAAACAATGTTTTTCATTTGTAGTATTTTGCTAAAATATATAAAAGAAAAGTTTTGTTTAGAGAGGCACTTTTATTGTTAACAAAAAAGAAAAGTGACTAACTAGTTTGTAGTTTTGTGATATTTATCTTCATAATGTTAGAGATGTCCTAAGTTTAAATTTCATCTCCCCTTTAAAAAAATATTAAAAAAAGCGCTATTAAGTCAAAATAAAACACTTACACAGGTTTGTCACTGATTAGAAAAACACCTTACATGACACAATAAATCCGAATAATAGGATGTCTACCTTCATTTCACTCATCTCATGTCACTTGAGTTAATACTCATTACACAAACATTATTATTAATTTAGTTCAAGCCTTCATGTAAAAAGGAGAAAAGAAAAACAAGTAATGATGTTAGAACGTACAATTCAAATTAACCAACTAATAAATCTAGGGATATGGGTATGTTAGGCCTTCTACAGTGGGGGCTGTATCTGATCCCCAATTCTATTTTTTGGGTATTATTTGGGTATAACCCATGTACAATGGGCCGGAATCTTAACCCCAAAAATTTTTAATCCCCAAAACACATGCTGGCCCACCAAAAATAAAAAACTAAACACTTCTCTCATTCACATGATGGCAAGCCGCGGGACCCACTGGAGCTTTGTCTAAAGTTGATACTCCCACATCAGCTGACAACTCCTGCTCCTGCATACATCTTCATCAATTGCCAAATGAGAGAGCTTTGGCTAACGGCTCCCTGCCAATAGCCCAGAAAAGGTGGGCCTTGTGTGGGTCATTTCAAAATGAATGGTCAAGATGTGTGTGCCGTTGAAGATCAACGGCCCATAAAATTTAGATGTTATTTTTGAAAAAAATAATAATAATAAATATAGAAAAAAGTCGAAAAAATTGTCAAAAAATTTCAGAATTTTTTTTAAAAATTTCCTTTAATTTTATAACGGCTAGTACACCAGAAATTCTATATAAACCTCATTCTTCTTATTTTTTTCTTCACATCTTTCTCTCTTTTACACCACATTTTCATCAAATTTAGTGAATTCAATATGGTTAGAGGTCTTGGTTGGGCCAAAGATGAAGATATTGCTCTAGTTCAAGCTTGGCTAGAGAAGTCTCCAAATTCGGAACTCGGTGCACAACAAAAAAATGATGTATTCTAGGCCGAAGTTTACATTATTTTTCAGCGTAATTTGGGCAGATCAACGGGCAGAACGATGGGCGCAATTAGATCACGGTGGAAGGACATTGCCGCCTTTTGCAACAAATTTTATGCTTCGTTTTTGGATGCCGAAAGGAGACATCAAAGCGGTGCGAATTCAGACGATGTGATAAGTTTTATTTTATGAATATATATTTAATTGAATGTTGTATGTTTATTCCATTGTTGATACTTGATAATTTATTCATGTGCCATAATTTTTGTAGTTTGCGGACGCACTTGAGATATATAAAGACAAGAACAATGGAAAAAAGTTTAGCATGCTCCACGTTTGGAAGGATTTAAAAGAATGCGTCAAGTACTCAGCTGCAAATTCAACTGTGCGGGTCAGAGATCAGGACGCACCGACCGATTACACACCGGATGATCAAGATGAGACTTGCCTTGATACAGATGATGATCCACCATCATGGCAACCGGTAGGTCCTTCACGCCCAAGGCCACTAGGAAGAAATAAAGCAAAGCGAGCCAAGGCAGCTGATCCCCACCAAATTCATATGTTGGAGGCAATTGACGAATATAATGATAGGTCACGTGTAGCTGAGGAAATGAGACATGACAGAGAAAAGGCGAGGCAAGAAAGAGAAGTGGCAAGAAACATGGCATGGGAAGCAAGAGAAAAGGCGAAGGAAGCAAGAGAAAGGGCAAGAGAAGCAAGAGAACAGGTGAAGCTTGACAGGGCAATAGAGTGGGAGGAAGGTCAGATTATGGACAAAGACTTGACAAACATGAATGACATGCAAAGAGAGTATTGGGGATCAAAGCAAGCTGAAATAATTGCAAGAAGACGTGCACGTGCTACCTCTAGTTCAGCCGGATACTACCCGGATATGACCGACCTCAACCAGTCATACCCAGGGTACCCTCCAAATAATTAGTGGATTTGAATTATGTTTTTATTATGTCTGAGATGTGAATTATATTTTTATTATGTCTGAGAGTTGAATTATGTTTTTATTATGCTTGAGAGTTAAATTATGTTTAAGATTTGAATTATTATGTTTAAAGTGACTATTCCCCTACCGGTAGGATTTGAATTATGTAATGGATTTGAAGTGACTATTCATGTACCCTGCATGAAGTGACTATTCACGTACCCTGCAGGATATGACTATTCACGTATTCTGTGTGAAGTGACTATTCACGCACCCTGCATGATATGACTATTCACGTACCCTGCATGAAGTGACTATTCACGTACCCTGCAGAAGTGACTATTCACTAACCCTGCATGATATGACTATTCACGTACCCTGCATGAAATGATAGGTCACGTACCCTATTATTATGAACTATCTATAAATTGTGATAACTTCGTCAATTGAAATTCACATAGTTTTTATCTATTCAGGATAATTTATCATCCGATCAAAACTTCGATGAATCCTTTCAACTACGCATCGTCTTCATCGTCATCTTCGAGTCCTCCCGAGATCGAGTATGACGATTCCGATACTAGTTACGAGAGGGTAGAGAAAGGCAGAAGGCAGAAGGCTGATGGGGTGTGTAATTATGTCCATGGGGCAATCAGTCGTCGCCCTACGTCCACGTCACGGTGGTACGTGTTCTCGTCGGCATTACACACGTCGGGATAGGGAAGGCGCTCACGAGAGGCTGATGCATAATTACTTCATCCATGCACCGATAGAAGACACAATGACGTTTCAGAGACGCTTCCGTATGCATCAACCCCTATTCAACAAGATTCTGAACGATGTGTACCTCCATGATGATTGGTTCCAATCCAGGCCAGATGCCCTCGGTAGACTTGGTTGCACACCCCATCAGAAGGTGACTGCGGCATTGAGAGTGATGGCGTATGGCCAACCCCTCGATGGGGTTGCAGAGCTACTAACCATTAGCCAGGGCACCATAAAGGATGCACTATATAAGTTCTGTCGAGCCATCACCCACGTCTATGAGGAGGAGTATCTCCGCAGACCTAACTTGGAGGATATGAGAAGACTCATACGAAAGGGGCGTCAGAGAGGATTTCCAGGAATGATTGGAAGCTTAGACTGCATGCACTGGGTGTGGCAAAATTGCCCCATGGCTGAGCAAACTCACTATCGTGGGCATTATCATACACCTACCGTTATTTTGGAAGCAGTTGCCTCATACGACACGTGGATTTGGCATGCAAACTTTGGATTTCCGGGTTCTAACAATGACATTACCGTGTTGGACTGCTCACACCTTTTTGATTGGGAGATATCTGGAAGAGCCCACAAGGTGAAATATAGTGTCAATGATGTGGAATTCAAAATCTCATACTATCTTGCTGACGGGATCTACCCTAAGTGGGCGACTTTAATTTCATCAATACACAATCCAGTTTCGGAACCTCACAGGTTGTTTGCGAGGAAACAAGAAGGCTTCCGTAAGGATATGGAGAGGGCGTTTGGGATTTTAAAAGCCCGATGACAGATTATCAAACGACCCGCTCGTTATTGGGATATGGATGATATAGGTTATATCATGAAAGCGTGCATAATATTGCACAATATGATTGTCGATGATGAGCGACAACAAGATGATCCAGCCTAGCAGGAGTTTAACGCGGAAGAGGCGATTAGAAGAGCAGAATCAGAGTATGACGGCGTGGAACCAAGCATACAAGGTGGGCCTCCATCATCTTTACCTGAGAAGAATGTCCGTCGCAATTTGATTAGAAATAGGCGTGTGAATGAACACTTGAAGGAAAATTTGATTGAGCACGTATGGATCCAAGCAGGAGGCGCACCACATGCTTGAGGGGCCAATGTTGTTTAGTTTATGTGTTTGTGGTTTAGTTTATGTGTTTGTATTGTGAAATTAAATAAATTGTATTGTGTTTAACGTTTTTAATATTTTAATATTAATATATTAATATTGGTGTCATTTTGAAAAGCTAATTAAATTATTAACAATGATATAATATTCTTAATCATAAAATATTTTAAATATTTAATTAACGGGCACTTAATCAATTTTAAAATTAAGTAAATGAGTTAAATATTAATATCCCCATATTTGGACATCAATACCATTGTGTTAATGATCCCCAAAATCTATATTTTTACACTTTTTAATCCCTAAAATTGATTTGGGTATTGGGTATTTAGGGATCCCCATAGTAGAAGGCCTTAAATTGCGTAAAGATCATTGTTGCAAACCAACCAATAGTTCTCTTTCTCATCAAAATTGTGTAAAGATCATTGTTTATGCTCCTATAGCAGAGTTTAGAGATCTAGAGAGATGGAGAAAAGAGTGATGGGAAGTTATCTTTTTCTCCCTTAAAAAAAACAAGATCGAGAGATTAAAGCTAGCTAGCATTTCAAGTTAACAAGTTAATTTGATGAGACAGCAATCAATGGAAAATCGCATTGATTCTCATAAACAACCATTATAGTGACTGACACAATTAATTATGCCCCAATGGCCTATATATAGTCTTGGTCTCGTCTTTTTCCTCTTGTCCTAACACATAAACATGGCATAATTATGAGTAACAAAATTAAATAACTTCACATTAATTAGTTAATGCTAGACAAAATTTTGATTGGCCGGGTGGTCCAAAAATCAAATATCAAATATCAAACTGACAATAAAACTATGAGTGGAAGAGACGGCACAGCAGAGTTGCACTGCGGGTAAACCATGCTACTGGGGTTAGAAGCCTTATAAAATCACACACCATTTTTGGTTGACATGGACTGACCCAATTGGCCACTGTGTCTTTCACTAAATCTCAGAGTTGTTTTGGTAGGATCTTTTGGCTATGTGGGTTTTCTGATAAAACTTTCACTGCTTTTATACTGGAAAATGGAAATGGAAATCTGGGTGCACTCAGATATCTTTTTCTTTTTGGACATTGACGAATGACGACGGTGTGTAAACCAATGCATTCCGGCCCTTTGAAATTAAATTTATAATATATATTAATTTAATAAACGTGTGGCAACACTTTAAGCGGTTTAGCAACTCGACCTACCCACTTATCAGCTTTGCAAAGTGCTATATGCAATGCAACATGCGTCAAAGAAAAATTGACCAAGATCGAGGACATGAAAATATTGAAATTGAATTGTCTACTTAATTTTGTTTTTCTTTGCTTTCAATTCAAATAGTGTATTATAGATTTAAGGGTTCTTCTTTATACTTTAGAGTTTAATAATTTATAAATACAAGAAAATTATGGAAGTACTGAATTAAGACCGCTTATTTAAAGTTATAATTTGATACGTTTTTAATTATTTGTCAATTTCTCTTTTCTAATGACTATTTCCTATTTACACATAAAAAGCCAAGCATTATAGAATTTTGAAGTACAAACTCCAAGAGAAGCGTCTGTCAAAAAAAAAGAAAAGATAAGTAAGATGGATGTATGAAATTGCAATCTTTTTATTAGATTCTATAATTCATTGTCCAAATATTAAACCAACTCCCGTGAGAAGAGGAAACTGTCTCAGACTCTCAGGTGCAAAATCTAATAATCTATTTTGTGTTAGATCCTAATGATCCCATACTATAATAGAATTTATGTTAAAAATCAAAGTTATACAATACGAAGCCCATATGTGTTCATTTTGCATATAACCTCACACATACTCAAAAAATATTACGAATTCAACTTCTTTATATACAAATGTCTCACATACCTATATAAGCCCTGGCTGTACACTAGAACCAACCCTGGGTATTATCTCAACTTATATTCATTTTGTATTTCAACTTACATACACTCAACTCATTCGTAGATAACTATACGTACAAATGAGTGTGACCAATAGTGAATAACTGAGAATTTTGGCAATGAAGCAAAAACATTCATACGTGCAAATTATTAGATCAAAACTTAACTAGTATGTCAATTCATCAAAAATACTAAATTGACAAATGCATTCGATTTTGTGTGAAATAGTACATTTATCTGATTAATAGGATCATTTGCTGATTTTTGTTGTTGATGATATCGTGCTTATATTCAAGATCAAGTAGTATTAGATATAAGCACAATATCAGCACTATAAAGATTAATAAAGATCCAAATTCCTAATCGAGTGCCCAAGATGTACATGAATATTGGATGAGAGCATGAGAATTTATTTCTTACTAATATTGCTCATGGGAACTTGGGAACTTAATTGATGTATGAATACTCGAGGGGCTATACATTGACCAATTAAATTGAGACATGTGGTGAAGCTCACGAAGGCAATATATATGATAATTGGACACAATTTAATAAGATCCACAAAAACTGAGCTAGAATTGGCAAAAAGGCATAACCCTGGCAGACCGAGGTTGGACGTATAGTAAGTAGTGACCTAACATATGGAACGCTAGCTCTCAGGGGTACCCTCCAATTGGATTTTCAGTACTCTTTGGTTTACAAATTTGATGGGCTTTAATAGTTTAATCACTACGTACACACGACTCTCTCTCTCTCTTTCGCTCTCAGACTCAAACCCCAATACTAGTCCATCATCACCATTTTTCTCAGCAGGTCAGAGTCATCACCTTACTTTTTGTTCTTTCTATTTTATTTATGTATTTTTTTAATTTTTTTTCTTTCATCCTTTTAAACTTGATGATGTATATGATTTGTTCTAGACTGCTGTCTTCTTATTCATCTTGTTAGGTCTGATCAATGAATCAAAGTATACACATGGAGAGGAACAGCTTGAAACAAGACCATGGTATTAATGTCACTAGGGCCATCATTAATAATATTGGAGATTCCAACAACGACAAAATCCAGATTAAAGATTCATGGAAGAAGTGTATCAACCAACAAAGGTATGAAGATCAAGATGGTTACATGAATGATGGGTTTTCATGGCCTCCAAGGTGTTACACATGCAGCTTCTGCAAAAGGGAATTCAGATCTGCTCAAGCTCTGGGCGGCCATATGAATGTTCACAGGAAAGACCGAGCCAGGCTCAGATCACACTACTCACCCCCAAGCCCAACACTAGTAGATTCTCACGACCATGGTCAGTACACTACTGCTACTACTACTACTACTATTCTTAATCTCAACCTTAAACCTAACCCTAACCCTAATTTCCCACCACCACCACCACCATCATCATCAACATCACCCTTTCCTAGCTCACTACCGTCTTTGATATCACCACCACAACCTCCTCCTCCTAGAATATTTTCAGTACCATCTAAAGCTTGCCATAGTGATCAAAAATGGGTTAATGTGGATGGTAATGCCCTTTTTGATCCTCCTCCCTTTCCTTTAAACCTCAAACCTAAATGGGATTTAAACAATAAAATGAAGATCAATGCACAATCTTTGTGTGGCGTTGGGGTTGGAGTTGGAGATCAATGTGATGGTTTCAGATCACAAGAAGATCATCTTCATCAGCATGGGTGCAATATGACTAATTTGAACAAGGCAGCAGCTGAGATTAATGTTAGGTTGGACTTGGAGATCGGAGTGCTTGGTGACTCAAAGGAGGACTTAGATTTGGAACTTCGATTAGGATCATATACTCCTGCCTAGCTAGCAAGCTTTCGCTAATTAACAAGGTATGTTAACTGCTTAATTTTGATCATCGATCAACAACTTATTATGAAGAGTCACACAGCTAGCTAGGTGTTTAACTAGGAGATGCTTCATTACTATTAATGTAAGATTACATGCTTAAGTTAAATATTGTATTAATGATCAGATGTTATCCCATTGAACTACGAATTCCCACAACATAATTTTCTATTTTATAGCTTATTTTATTTGATCATATATATATATATATATATATATGATGAGTATTTAACAAAGTGGAAATTAAGTTGAGCATATTTTTCATTAAGTTCTTGCTTGCTAGAGGAAATTAAATAAGATGGCATGGCCAGAGACATTTAATTAAGTAGCAGTTTGCAGTTTTGATAAATGATAGCTCAATTATGAAGTTTGACTGATGTCTTCTCCTTTTCCCTTGAAGGAGAGAGAGAGAGAGAGAGAGAGAGAGAGAGAGTGCTCCCATATATATATATATATATATATATCCAGGAATTGAATCTTTTTTTTTTTTTTCTTTTTCTCTCCCTTATTTTGTTGTTGCTGTTTTCTAGCTATAAACATTGTTAATATATGGTGGCATGGTGCATGTGGTACTTGTTAGGTTAACTGTAACTTGACAATAACAACACAACGGGTGGTGTAATATATATATATATATATATATTAATTAGAAAGTAAAATGGTTGAGTTGAAGGCCTATCGATCTTCTATTGGATTATTCTACTCATAATAATGTTCTAATTAATTATTAAAAGAAAATCAATGTACGTACGTAGGTACTCCTCTTAGTAAAGGATTATAATTAATGAAACAGCAGATGTGGTCTTCATCATGTCCGACGACCTAGCTAACTAGCTAGCTAGCTAGGTCACTTACAAGCCATCTAACAACTTCCAACATTCCACACAATTACCAGAGAGAGAGAGAGAGAGAAAAATAATTATAATGAACTACGTACACTATATATAGAGCTCATCATCTAATTAATTTATCTCCAAATCATCTCTCCCATGCAATTGCATCCCGCCTAAAAACATATTTTCTATATATATCATTTGCACGTACGTTCGTATTTGTTGCTGTCAAATTCTCAATAATGTAAAATTTTAAAAATTTGACCTTTAAATTTAATTTATTAATTTTTATGTTAGATTTAACTTTAGAATTTTAAATAGGCACTTAACATAAAACCTCTAAAAGTTATTGTACACTTTTATAAAGGTGAATCATTTGAAAAATAATATTAAACAGGCACCAATCAGCAAGAAGCAGCTAGCTGTAAACAAATGAAAAAACAGCACCAAGCACTTGATGCCTCTTCCCGAGTGCTCAACAATGGTACAAAATTACAAATGTTAATTCGCACTTAAAAGCTCTCTCTCTATATATATATATATATATAGTCAATACACCTATTTCTTATAGCTTGGTCCTCTCCAAAGTTAACATTCCTTATAGCTTGATGATAATGCAATCAAATCCGGCCAAACAAAACTTTTTTATATTCACTCAACAGGTTAATGAATCGGCAAAAAACAAACTCCAAAACAACAAACCATCGGAAATTAATAAAAGGGCTAGCTAGAGATCTATAACATACGTTGATGTGTTTGATTGCATATGAGAGAGAGTACCATCAACCATGGGTTGCCACTGGCCATGTCAATGATATACATGTATTTAGTGGGTCGATTTCATTGGGTGCTTTTCCCCAAATCTGATGGATTGCATGTTCCCGACAATGTCTGGATGTCAAATGGTATGATGGCTTTTTCCCTTTTCCTTTACATGGAATGAAATTTTTTGGTCACTTCAAACTGTTGCAGACAACTGAGACACCCCAAACTCTTAGCCAAACATAGTACTCAGTCAGGACACACACTCACGTAGTTACAAACACATCCCCCAACAAAAGAAAGAGAAGTAAAAAGAAAAAATTAATTGGTCATTGCCAATACATATTAACTAGTTCTAGTAGATGAGTTTTTACACTACAAAGAGAGGAATTTTTTTGTTTTTTTGTTTGCGGAGCTTATTGGTATTAACATAAAAATTAACCTATATGATTAGTGACAGATTCAAGAATATTTGCTTATGGTTCAAGATTAAGAAGTGAAGGGAAAAATTTGGACAAGATGCAAAGTACTGAACTATGACTTGGGGCTCATGATCTGCAGGGTGTGTTTGCTGAAATGTTTTAATTGTTTTTAAGTGACTACTTAAAATGACATTGCTTTAAGCAAGTCAGTAAATATAATGGCTTCTCGGAAAATACGTGCTCCACTGCTCCTCTTTTTATTTTTAGAAAATCAACAGCTTCTTTGAGACATTTCTATAAATATATTGCGCGCCCTTCCCCTTCAAACTTTAAGGATCAAATAAAAAATCACGGGTGAAGCTTCTAACATATAGAGCGGAAAAATAAAAATAAATTCATAGTGTTATTGACCCCATTTACCCCTATAGATTCGTCCCATACATTATGACCTAGGTCCTAAAAGATGAACTCTAATTAAAACTATAAATATTAATTAAACTGAATATTTTGAGTCCCGTTAGGTGAATTTAACATAAGCTAGACATTTGCACCCAGTATGCACGAGGTTCGTGCTCGCTTTCTATCACTGGTACAAATTCTAAGTGAACGGAAAAGAATTGAAGAGAGACCACGTGGCCATTCTCCTTTGTAATCATCACGTATGTACCATACAAAACTCTACTCAGTTAAAAGTCACTCAGTCAGCTTCTGCTTACTGGTCTCATGGTCTGTGAATGAGTTTCGACTTTCGAACATTTACAAGGGCAGGACATGCACCACGTCATGTTCGTATCATTTCATGTTGAATGAATAGTAGCTCTCCCAGATCGATACAGACTTTGTCTGGCTAAGACAAACGGACCCCATAAATTGGCCACAGTACAGAATACAACTCCCAGCTGCATACAACCCATATATTGTTAAAGAATCAATACTCTAGGCCTTGCAGTGTTCATTTTTGGCCCACCCATTCAGTCCATAAGAACCATCATTATTATATATATTATACCATTTTATGCTAATATCATAATAAAATTAACTCTAAATATAAATTAAGCAGCCACTCAACCATGGAATTAATATGTAAACCAAATATAAATGAGAAA
Organism: Dryas octopetala; assembly: GCF_963921425.1. NCBI lineage: Eukaryota > Viridiplantae > Streptophyta > Magnoliopsida > Rosales > Rosaceae > Dryas > Dryas octopetala. Next base: position 20,242,050 of record NC_141367.1, on the reverse strand, counting down.
GAAAGGAGGCTGATCTTTAACATTCTTATTGTTGTTTTCTTCTTTTTGTTTGTTATCACATTAAGGGATTGCGTCTATGGACAGTTTTTCCTATTACAATCATTTTCACATTTTGTTAATAGGTTAATTACATATATATACCTCAACTATACATCACTTATCAGTTGGGTATCTCTGGTTTAAAAACTTTCATTAGGGTATATCAACTTATGTTTTTTGTCAATTGAATACCTCCGTTAGTCTGACCGTTAAATGCCTACGTGGCGCTGACGTGACATACGCGGACCCTACCATTAAATATTAATTTAGCATTTAAAAATACCCACTAAACCAAAATTAATAAAATAAAAAAAAACCTTTAAAATTATATAAAATTGAAAAAAAAAAAAAAAAACCAACCCCCACCTAGCACCCTCCCTCCCCTTCCTCCCCCACCCTTTCCCCACCCAGGCCACCGCCCCTCCGCCCCAAACCCAAGCCACCCCCCACCTCCCCCGCAAACCCAGGCCACCCCCTCCACCTCCCTCGCCCCTCCCCCTCAAACCCAACCCCCCTGGCCCGTCGCACCCCCCTCCCACCTAACCCCAACCTCTCTTCCCCCTGGCCCGTCGCACCCCCCTCCCCCAAACCCAATCGCACCCCCTCCATCTTCCCCGCCCCTCCCCCCCAAACCCAGGCCACCCCCCCACCTCCCCCGCCCTTCCCCCCCAAACCCAGGCCACCCCCTCCACCTCCCTCGCCCCTCCCCCCCAAACCTAGTTGTAATTAATGTTGCAACTTTCCAAAGACAGCTAAGGAAGCTCAAATTCTCCCAACTCATTGAAGCAACCAATGGCTTCTCAGCAGATAGTCTTATAGGGTGTGGAGGTTTTGGAGAAGTGTTCAAGGCAACGTTGAAAGATGGCTCCAGTGTTGCAATCAAGAAACTTATAAGGTTAAGCTGCCAAGGCGACCGTGAATTCATGGCAGAGATGGAAACTCTGGGGAAGATTAAGCATCGAAATCTTGTGCCCCTATTGGGTTATTGCAAAATTGGTGAAGAGAGGCTCCTGGTGTACGAATACATGGAGTATGGAAGCCTTGAAGAAATGCTTCATGGGAGAACCAAGACACGTGACAGACGGATTCTAATTAACATGGGAGGAAAGGAAAAAGATTGCAAGAGGTGCAGCAAAAGGACTCTGTTTCCTCCACCACAATTGCATCCCTCACATTATACACAGAGACATGAAGTCAAGCAATGTATTGTTGGACCACGAAATGGAGGGGGAGGTGGGTGCAACTGGGTTTGGGGGGGAGGGGCGAGGGAGGTGGAGGGGGTGGCCTGGGTTTGGGGGGGAGGGGCGGGGAAGGTGGAGGGGGTGCGACTGGGTTTGGGGGAGGGGGGTGCGACGGGCCAGGGGGGTTGGGTTTGGGGGGAGGGGTGAGGGAGGTGGAGGGGGTGGCCTGGGTTTGCGGGGGAAGGGCGGGAGAGGTGGAGGGTGGCTTGGGTTTGGGGGGGAGGGGCGATGGCCTGGGTGGGGAAAGGGTGGGGGAGGAAGGGGAGGGAGGGTGCTAGGTGGGGGTTGGTTTTTTTTTTTCCAATTTTATATAATTTTAATGGTTTTTTTTATTTTTTAATTAATTTTGGTTTAGTGGCTATTTTTAAATGCTAAATTAATATTTAATGGTGGGGTCCGCGTGTGCCACGTCAGCGCCACGTAGGCATTTAACGGTCAGACTAACGGAGGTATTCAATTGACAAAAAACATAAGTTGATGTACTCTAATGAAAGTTTTTAAACCATAGGTACCCAACTGATAAGTGATATATAGTTAAGGTATATATATGTAATTAACCCTTTGTTAATTAACTCATATTTTTCTTTAATCAATTGAACAAAAATGGTTGGACCAAAAATGTTTGTATGTATTAGGTCACACACAATGACTATTCCTAGCTAAAATATTTGAAGGAGAGTACTAAGTTGGCTTCGTATGATTAGCATTTATTTAAAGAAAGAAATAATTGATATGTATTATAAATGAAAAAGTATAGCAAAAGTACTATTATTATACCCCATTTTTTAGTTGAGGGTCTCGATTTCACTTTGATTCAATCAAGTACCAATATTAACAAAATACTTCAATCAAGGATATTCCATCAATTCTGTCAAAAGTTTTGTTAAAAATTGCATATAACCGGCCAAGTTTAAGGGTACAAGTGTCTTTTCCTCTAAAAAATAATTTAAAAAATAAAAATAAATAATTACAAAAAATAAAACTAAAATAGTTATAAACAAATAAAACTAATTAATTAATTTTAAAATGAAAAATCCTCCCCACCACCGACCTATACCCTCCTCCATCGGTGACTCCCCACATATATATATATATATCTCTCTCTCTCTCTCTCTATTAGGCGCAATGGGGCTGGGGGAGAGGGGTGCGACGAGGCTAAGGTGGTTAGGGGGAGGGGGAGAGGGTTATGACTGGGCTAGGAAGGAGGGTTGTGACAAGGCTGAGGGTTATAACGGAAATTATAACAGAATTGACGGAAATCCTTGATTGAAACAAATCGTTTATAATAGTAAAAACGGGATTATCGCCTAAAAAGAGAGGTATATTAATAGCCTTTTTGCTATAATTTTCCCTATTATAAAACGTGTAAAGGATTTCCCTATAATTTTCCCTATTATATGGCACCGTGTATATAATCTCACATCATTTGAATAATAAGTATAAGTTGGTATATAAAGAAATGAAAAACGTATGCCAACAATGGAGCTAGTCTTGTAGGTAAAGCTGGAGTTTAGATTTGGAAGCCTCCATTGAGTATGGTTTATTGTAAGGGACTGATTTATGCATACATTGAGTGTTGCAATGACATGTGGGTTGGAACATGGTTAGGGAACAGATTACCCGACAAAGTCAAATCAAAATGTCAGAGATGCAACTGAAGTGAAAAAAATAATGGAATATGGGTTTAATAGTGAGAGACGAACATACTTTCAGCATGGATTGGGCTTTAGGAACCCTGATATAGGGGATTGGCAGGCCAAGACTAGCTGCACTGTCACTATAGCCCATTACAATTCATAATAGTCACTACTTCTCACCAAAGGAGACACATCGGATCAGATGTTATATCCCATAATTCTTGTAGTGAGGCCCGAGGCGAACCATAAAAGTTGGGCCCTCAATTCTCAACTTACATCTTTTTTTTTTTATTCTTCGGTTAGTAAATACTCATAGAAACCACTATATTAATAACTCAAAATTAAAGTTTTAGCATAACCAAACAAAAAATAAAATATAAAGCAAAAAAAATTTTATAATTACATTAAAGTTTTAAATATATAGATGCTTTTTGTTTGAAAAGATTGGCTTTTTTGAATTAGGCTATTTTAGCTTTTGGATTGAAACTTAAATATTTTTTTTAAATTAATTGTATTTAATACAATATATAAAGGATATATACTAGATTGGTGGAAGGATGACCAAATTAATCAAATGTTGGAATGTATGGTGTATATGTGGATGTGCTATGAACTTACATGTTTTATACAAACCGATTTCTGCATGAACAAATTAAGCTTAACCTTATAAACCTCAAGGGATGAAAAAATAACTTAGACGGTTCCCCGCATGTGGAGTGTAAAAGTACATACAAAGAGAGGGAGACAAATAGGATTATGAAGAGGCTGCAAAGGTAGTTGTTTAAGTGAAAGTGGTCATTAAGAGATATGGCTAGCTAGCTAAAATATATAAAAGAGCATGCACACGGGAAGGGGCGACCCCGTGCTAACAAGAGAAAGTTAATATGGGGCATCAGACAAGAGTTGCTCACTCGAGTAGCAGGCTTGAATGTTCAACTTGAGGAAAGGACTATGGGCATGAGTTAGCCCTTAGTGCGCGCCATGCCGGTTAAGATGTGAGAACAAAGTAAGACCCGACATGAGAGAATGGAATGTCAGCGTCATAAAAACCTATCGAACGGGCGAGTGTCTTAGCTGAGAACCTTGGCACAAGGAAGTAATCGTATAGTTGCTATAAGCGAGACTTGAGATGAGTAGTTCTTGTTGGCAAACCTTGAGATGATAACAAATGGGTCTAAATCTTGAAAGGAACACACCAGAAGGAAAGGTTGGCCTTGATTCTGAGGAATCTTAGCGGCGCACAGGCTGCTGCGTGAAATTTGAGCCCGTAACAGTTGGTATCAGAGCCATATTGGTCAAGAATGGCCAAATTGGTGACAACACTAACTTGAATGGTGCACACAAACAAAGATGTTGAGCGGGGCAACATTGAAAGTTGAAAGAGAACCCGAAGGCCAAAGAGTGTGACATGGAGAAGCCCATAGAGGGCAAGTCAAAACCAGTGGATGAGCAACAGAGACACAGCCCTACGGTTATCGTTGAGAATACTTGTGCAGAGGCACCGAGCAAGCAAAAGAACAAATTGTGGAGGCACCTAGTAAGAAAATGGGCTAGAGTGAAGCCCTAATGAAGGGATAGGCTTAATGGAAGCGTTGACAGCTATGAAAAAATAGTGCATTTTTCAAGGAGGAGTCACAAGAGCTTGAGAGTTGAAGTTGCGCTTTCTTTAATAAATTCTTGTAAGCCGTCGAAGTGGCGCATTGGTCTATTGAAGCATATAAGCCGTAAGAGTAGCGCATGGGTTCATAAGTACTTTGTAAGCTGAATTCGTGTGTTGCTCTTGCGATTGTCGAGTTCATGTAAATCACGGCAGTTGCCATATGGTAGCCAACATTCTTATCGAGGTATCGAGACAAGAAAAGAGGTAACATTGTACAAAACAGTTGAAGCGAAAGCACCTTAGTGCGGAGGCACAAAAGGGAGCAAAGAGCTACACAAGAGTGGAAAAGCCACATGAGGGTTGCAAGAGGCAACATCCTGAGAACAACAAAGGCGAAGAATGTGAGAAAGAGTAAAACAAGAGGCGAAAGAGCCAATACGTGACCATAAGGGTCGAATGGAAAAGTTAAAAAGCCATGAAGGCAAATTATACATAAGATCCGGAGGCCACGAGGGTTACAATACAAGAAACAAAGAGGACAAAGTCCGTATGTGCTTCACTTGAGGGATTTGCGGTGGATCACTTGAGCTGTATAATGTAGTAAGTTAGACAACCTCGCCCAGAAGGGCGCACTTCTTTCAGAACTTGCGAGACAACCGCATGGACATTGAGAGAAGTTTGTATTGAGCCATATTTGACTGCACGGCTATCGTCGAGAGCATCAATAGAAAAAGTGAGGGAGCCCACGAGTGTCATCATGAAATGACTGCACGGATGTGCGCAACAAGAGACTGATTTGGGGCAATAATTCCTAGCTTAAGTGGGGGAGCCCGCGAAAGTAATAGAGTTGAACACACAGAGGTGCAGGATAAGAACTTGAGATAAATACACAAGTGAGATGAATACAGATCGAGGAACAAGAGTTTAGTGTTGGTAAACGGATTTATGAAGGTGAAACTACAATAGAGGTTGTTCAGCTCAGTGACTTGTGCATGACTTCTACTATAGGGTCTAGTATGTGAGACGACGAAGTCTTGTAGTATGACGGTTATGTCAAAGAGTTGATTGGTGCCAGCAAGCGAGGCAATTAAGTGCCAAAGAATAGCAGAGAAAGGAAGAAGAGCTAAGATGGGAAAATAACCAACAAGTGCGCGCAAAAATGCAATAGGTCTTTTCCTCTACGAATGAGCACGAGGTGCCGCAGAGGAGTGCGGTTGGTTTTCAACCACACCCAGTAGGGTGCATCTCTTTTTGAGTTGAGTCGAATAATAGATAAAAGGAGCTGCAAGTCCAAGAATGGACTTACTCAAGCTTTGAGGAGCTATCAAACAACTATGAGAGAAGTTCTATGTCCTAGAGTGAACTCATTGAAGCTTAGAGGAGCATTCCAAATAGACAAGCAAGAAATTCCATACACAAGAATGGACACATCCAAGCTCGGAGGAGGAAAGCTGGCAATTGAAGTAGTGGAATCAAATCAACATTGAGTTTAGGAAAATGAGAAATTAAGTTTGGGTGAATGCTTCGGTACATGTTTTTGGCCAAGTCCCAAGAGTGGGCTCGAGAAGGTCGTCACAGAGGTGATTCTATGGAGGTAGAGGGACAGTACTCGTTGTTATCAACCCTATTAGAGTAAGAAGACCTGAAGAGTGTTTTGAGCAAAGACGGAGGCACGTCGATGAAGGCATCGAAATGATAAGTGGGGGAGGATGTCATGGTCCTCATTTATAGATGTGCTTTCGAAACATTAATATGAAGGATGAGGGGTTGAATGGCAAAAGTGTGGCATTCGTTTGACGAAGAATGGCCGGGTTGCGCGCGTAGAAAGGTAATTCTGTAGTTTAGATTAGGGGTTCGGTTGGAATTTGAAAAAACTAAAAAATACCGATAAATTCAGGAGGTCGAAACGAGTCTAACGTAACTGATGGATCGTCATTCGGAGTTCGAATCAATTTATTATGGGCCATTATGAGTCCTCACGCAAGTTGATATATGTTTCCTCCTAGTTTGAGAAAAAAGTCTTAAAATGCTCTTTAAGGGGAAATATGGTGTTAGGCTCTCCACTACCCCCGACGCCAGCACTTAAGCGAGCTATTCTAGAAACCTTTGGGGACCTAGGGGTAGGCACATGACTTCCGGGGGGCAGTCATGTGTCTCTGTGGGACAGGAGGTTCCACGGATAGTACAAGCGAGCGTGAGAGCTTGTGTATTTCGCTAGGCTCTTGCAAACGAGGCTACATGAGAGATTCTCTTATGCCGCGCCGTATTGACAACTTGTGGGCTTTATGCGAACTCCCGGAGACTCTGTGGTGCACCTTGACCACGTAGTACTCAATGAACGCATCGACTTAGGTTCGGCCATACGCAATAGGTGATGCCAGCACGCACGGGAGGGGGCGACCCTGTGCTAACGAGATAAAGTTAATATGGGGCATCAGACAAGAGTTGCTCACTTGGATGGCATGCTTGCAAGTTGGCTTACATGTTCAACTCGAGGAAAGGACTATGGGCATGAGTTAGCCCTTAGTGCCACAACGGTTAAGATGTGAGAATAAAGTAAGACCCGACATGAGAAAATGGAATGTCGGCATCATAAGGACTTATCGATCGGGTAAGTGTCTTGGCTGAGAACCTTGGCATAAGGAAGCAATAAGGCAATTGTATAGTCACTATAAGCGAGACTCGAGACGAGTAGTTCTTGTTGACAAACCTTGAGACGATAACGAATGGGTCTAAATCTTGAAAGAAACAAACGACAAGGAAAGGTTGGCCTTGATTCCGAGGAATCTTGGCGTCGCATGGACATATTCCGGCCGCTGAGTGAAAAATGAGCCCATGACACAATACCCCTCTAATCCAACTATGCAATTTTGGAAATTTTTGTGGGAGGACCAAAAATTCGAGATATTTTTAGCAAGAAAAGTTTCGATCTTAATTAGAGCCACATGTGTGAATAACTCAACGACCAAACTAAGTTGTTGTGGACAATTACTCAATTAGACAGTAATATAGTGTATTAGTTTCAACAGAAGCCCAACATTTAGGCCCAAATTGTATGGGTGCACTGCAAACCTATAACTAACCCAACTCTCTCAATTTTCCCTCCCCCACCCTTTCTTAATTGGTTACATTGGTAGGATCAAATTAACCATGGACCTAATTTAATCATAACTCTTATCACACTCATTCTTTATCTTAATAATAATGGTAGGAATCTTAAATTTGTGTACTAAATTTGAATCTTAAATGACGTGGCATATGCCACATAGGGTTCACTCACATTCTTTTTGAAATATTATTATGTATAACCATAATACGGTCATATGATGTAATCAATACACATGTTATAAAATAAGTGAATGACGAGTTTATATTTATAAGGTATAGTATTAATAACACCACCCCTATTATAACCTTTATTTTGAGGGTAAATTATTTTTCAATAACTTAAAGCTGATGAAGGAGATGTGGCATATGCCACATCATTTGTGACTCAAATTTAGCACATAAATTTATAATCCCTAGCACTACTCTTATCTTAATATTCTTGGGTGCCCAACCATATTGAACCCACAATAGCAGGCCGGTCATGTTTTGGTTCAAATAGGCCCAAGGATTAATTAGAACCAATTGTCTGTCAAATTATATGTCTATGTAGTATAAGTAAGCCTAGTTTGAACACCCACTATACATTGATTGCAAATTCGAATTCCAGGGAGATGCAGACACAATTTGGATTGTACCTGCACAAACCCACTTCATTATTTTATGTTATGGTTCCTAATCAAAATTGAAGTGGCAGTACGTGCTTGCACTAGTACAGCACTCATGTTGCTGTCATTGACCCCTCTTATCTTCCATTTGTCCAAGACTGTTGCCCTCTTATCATTATCATCATTATTATAATTTTAGATTAATTTGGGGGATTATAAAACATTAAGAAGGAAGCAGCCGTCTCCTCCTACTAAGAATTGATATCATTTGAGAGACATGGTCAATTAGGTTCAATGGTACCATATATATCAGATGCCACAGCACTGCAGACGTCTTGTAATTTGGCCGTCTCTCCGAGTCTCTGGTACAAAAAGAACCAGCTAATAACTGCTACTGCACAAGGAGACAAATGGTGTGGTAGAGATTTTCCCATTTTAAAAGTAATGGGTTACTATCTATTTATTCCTTTTGAACTGCTCCCCTATTCCCATCTCTCATGTCCTAATAGATAATAAGACTAGAGATAGTTGTTTAGTTGGGTCTTAATTAGTTTAGTTCAAATGAATATGGAATAGGGATACAGTATAGATCGAATAATAGGAATTTAATTACCGTCAATTTACACGGATGGGCTAATGTGAGAGTTTATATATAGTTTTAGGAGTTAATTACACATACACCCCCTGGGGTTTCAATAATTACACATATACCCTCTGAGATTTTAAAACTGTTACATATAACCCCTTATAGTGAGACGAAAATGATGAGAAATTATGCAAAAAAACATGCTAAGAGATTAAATAGCATAATAAGATTATTCAAGGTGTAAGGTCCAACCTGAATACAAATATTTTCTTTTTTATTTATTTTTTTTTCTTGTAGGGGGTTATATGCAACCGTTTTAAAACCTCATGGGGTATATGTGTAATTATTGAAACCCCAGGGGGTGTATGTGAAAAGACGATAAACCTCAGGGGGTGTAAGTGTAATTGGTAAAATACTTATCCTCTCACACTATAACCAGAGTTTGACTTTCTTCCGGACGAAGAAACTAACAAGTTAGTCACATGATTTCTTTCCAATCAACCTACCAAGTAGGGTAAGAAAACAAGTTATATCTGCATATAGATACAAGTAATTAAGAGAACTCCCTTTTTGGAGTGTAGAATTTGCAGAGTGGGAAGGTTTCACATTATGAATAGAAAGTGTGAACAGAAAAACTTGTTCAAAATAAGAATATATAGCATGTGGGATTTGAGTTGTACATGCTGTTAATAGTAGCTCTAGCTTAGTCATATTCAAGTATATATGCTAGCTGCAGAAAATCCCCATACGAGAGATGATGACAAATAACAACCAGATGGTACAAACCCAAAATCAGGAGGGGGGCAGAAAGATATTAAGGGTGAGAATACAAAAATAAATAAACAAGTAATTAATATATATAAATTAATGTCTCAAAATAAATCCATCTTAGAGCCGGCTACAAGAAAAAGTCTCTCAACAAATGCCAAAACTGTGTTCCCCCTTAATATAAATCCACTAAAGCCACAATGACAATGCCAATGTCATACTAGCTTGCATCTATCTCACACCATTAATATAACCCTCTCTCTCTCTCTCTCTCTCTCTCTCTCTCTCTCTCTCAACTTGTTGATCACCACCATAATTATTCAAGATCATCAGCAATTAAGGCCTTAATTCCACCATGGAATCTTGGAAACTAGGAAGCCCAGATCAGACTTCAAGTGATGAAGACGATCAAAATGATCAACGGTTGGAAGGAGTCAAAGATGTGAAACGAAGCTACGAGTGCACATTCTGCAAGAGAGGGTTCACCAACGCTCAGGCCTTGGGAGGGCACATGAACATCCACCGGAAAGACCGAGCCAAAGCGAAGCAACTCATCTCAGGTACTACTAATAACCACTACTACTCGAACGACGAATTCATGTCCATGACTTCTTCTCAACTTAGCACCCCAATTTCAAGCCAGCCGGCGGCTGCCTACCCGGTTTGGCATGCACACGGAAATTACTATTTTCAGCCATCTGGGTCTGCCCCTAGACTCCCATATGGTTATGCCATGGAAGATGATCATCATTCACTTGCCCCAAGGTCTCAGGGTTTGAGTGTCAACCATGAAGTTTGGGGCGCAAATTTGAGCCTGCGGTTCAGCCCCACTCATTTGGAGGATGATCATGAATTGAGAAGGGGAGTGAGGAATGGTGACGAAGTAGATTTGGAGCTTCGACTTGGCCATGGATGATTCATGTATGTACACCTTTTTGTGTATACCTTAATTAACCTAAGGATGCAGTACTACTAGTACCAAGGAAACAGATACATATATCAGTAGATTCCTCCAGTACCGAACTATATATTTGAGGTATACATATAAACTATATGTTCAAGAAGTTCACTGTAAATATATATATGTGTGTGTATTTTTTCGTTTAATCGTCTATATCAAAAAGAATGGAGAAGAGAAGAATGATATTCCTTGGTACATATTAATTATATAGAATGCATAAAAAAAAGGGGGGGGGCAAATAATTTGTTAATGAAATAGTACTATTGCAATACTCTGTACAGCTTATTATGTTATTAATCATATATTTGTATACAAATTAACCATATATATAGCTTAGAAGTACATTGCATTAGTAATTATAGCGGATTTAATTAATCCTACTTAATTTCTAGCTACTATATATATATATGATTCCCCCCCCCCCCCCCCCCCCTCCCTATCTGCTGTAGAATATATGATATATATATCCTATAATTATTAACTTTCCAATGATTTCCTTTGTGTTTTTTAAATTGGTTATCTATTAACATGACATGCTAATCTTTCAAAATTCTTTAGTCTTTACAGAAATCTTATAGCATGCACACATTACCTTTCTCATGTAAGAACAAAAGACACAGAGCATAAGATTAACAGCTAATATATAGTGAAGATCAAGTACCCTATATAAATTTCTTTGGCAATTTTTTCATGATTTAATAATTACTAACTAACATATATATTATTTAAAAGGATGGTCATCTGCCCTATGCTTGCTACACCATATATAATAAATCAACACTGAGCAGTATAAGAATGCCATCACATGTGAAGCGTCAGCTGCCATGGAAAGCACACATATGATGACAGAAGATTGATGAATTAAGGTCATAGAATTGAACAACTGATGGACCTTTATAGCCAATAGTATCTTTTCTCACTAAAAGAGGAAGGTCTACAACTCTATATGATCATAACCTTTATTTTGGTACACTGTCTCTCTCTCTCCTTTTTTGTGTGTGGTTAAGGACCCAAAATAGTAAGTTGGCGATGAAGAACGTATATATAGGGACAAAGTGATTAAAGGTCTTTAATTATAAAACAAAAAGAATTAAAATTAATGATGATAGGTTCCAAGCCTTTTCTTTTTCTTTGTTGAGAACATGTACACTACTTAGAGAAGACTATAGGTCGGATAGCCATAATTCTTTTATGTATTGATTGATATATACAAAAGGTTATGATGCTAATATATATGTAGTACGTACAAACTGCAAACTTCTTCGAAGGGAGAATATTACTCTACTTGTTGAGAGGGTGCACGTGGAGGCACATGCATTATGCATAATATATATATAGATTATTATACTAAGAGAACAAATCATTCAAAAAAATTGAAGACAAATATACTACTAATTAATAAATTATTTTTGAATTTGTAGTTTCGAGCATAATATATAGTAGATGTGCTGCATGATCAACAATAAATCTTAATTTTAATTGATGATCATGACTACAAACTGCCATTATTAAGCCTCACTTTCAGGTCGAAATCCCTCGTTTTGCTCCGGCCATGTCTAGGCCCTATTGGAAGAGACAGTGCCTGCTCTATGTTAGCAAAATCAGAAACCAACTATACTCTATAGTCTATAGAGGGTAATTGGACACTTTATATACTGTATACATACATCATTAATTGGAGCCTATTACCGAAAGAAGATTATACGTCATAGGGCACACAAAGGTTAAAAAATCCTAATCAATATTTTGTCTCAACTCGATCTTAATTAACCTTGCCTAATTAATTGGCGCACAAATGTGACATGTATAATGGTTCATATTTTCTTTGTCTTTTATACAAAGATAACTGGTTAATTAGTAAGTTAATATAAAGCTAACCACCATATTGGGCCTATCGCACAATGTAATCTCAAAATCTGAATCGTCTATTTTTTAGGCCCTATTTCGAAGATCATCCCTGTAAAAAATCTCCAAAATCGGAAGGCATTTAGTCATTTGATTATAACAATAACTATTTATACGTTTTTATCGAAAACACTGATCGTTTATTTATTTAATCTCAATTAGATGACTAAATAATTTCTGATTTAGTTGATTTTTTGCAATGATGATCTTTGAAGTATGACCTAAATAATTAATAGTTTGGATTATGAGATTAGTTATGTGGTGGTCCCAAAAGCATAATTAGCTTCATATTAACTTGCTAACCAATTACTTTTAGAGCACTCCTATATATATATATATATATATATATATAACTGTAATTCTTACGCAAAACTTCTAATTAAGTGCATGGTGAATATTTGATCAATATTCGTAGTTAATTAGTTTTAATTGGAATTGATCCTACATCTACATGGCTAGTCAAGGGATCGATAGTAACGGCAAAGAGTTTGCTATATTTTCCAGCCTAATCTTAATTAGGCAGCAATAAAATTTGTATGCCTCCAATAACATATCAAGAAGAAATGAATTGCAAATCGACAAGTCTCATTATTTTACTTTTAAGTTTAGATGGGCTACAATGGGCACCAATCACATGAAGTTCTTATGATGGCCAAGCTGTGTTCTACTAGCCCAACATTATCAGATGGGCCATAGACCTGGACCATCAAGAAGCATTTGTATAAATCTACGGATTGGCCCAATGTGGCCCAACCAATTAAGCTGCCTTCTTATCATCTTATGTAGGTTTATCCGTTTATACAAACAACTAAACAACAATCTCCCAACTTCTTCTTTTTTATTTTTTAGAAAATTAGGAAAATCCGCATCAAATTTATATTTCTTTCATTAAAACCCACATATTTTTTGTTTTCATGTATTAACCCCTTTGACTAGTTGCCAACTTACCGACTTTCCTTATATATGTTTCCTAGTCAGCATTTTTTAAAATTCAGATATTGTAAATCTCTTTTATGCTCTCAACCTCATGTCAGTCTTTTTTTATTAGAAGAATAATATCCATATTCTCCAATCTACATTTTCCACCGATCTTCTCCTTTATTATATATTCACATTCCACAGTGTAAATTCATAATCGGATCCGTTTATTTTTAAATCTAACTATGAAGATCGTCTTTATAAAAAATCAACTAAATCGGAAATTGTTTGGTTATGCAACTGTGATCAAATAAACAGACGATTTTGGTAATAATTTGATTCACCGTTTGTTTATTTGATAACGATTACATGATCAACCGATTTCCAATTTAGTTGATTTTTTGCCAAGATGATCTTCAAATAATTATCTAAAAACAAACTGTTCCGATTATAAAAATTCACTGTGGAATTAGAATAATAAAGAAAAATGTCGGTGGAGAAGATGGATTGGCGAAAGTGGATAACATTCCCCTTTCTATTATTTGACTCTTTATTGTTGGTAACTGCTTTTATTGCTTCCTAAATCTTTAGTACTTTTAATGCTCATAATTCATTGTTTGGATTTTTTTTTAATTTCAAATATGAATTTTTCATAAGTTTCTAAACAGCCTATAGGAATAAAATTAGAATTATGCAATAAGTAAGAATCTAGGGAATATACTTCAACACTAACAAAAAAATATAATAAACCTACATACAATTCTCATAAACAAATAAGAAACCTACAACAACAAAGGAACAAACATTCACATAAAAAAATAAATAAAAGCTAAGAAACTTACATGAATTATTCAATAAGAACTTACGTTACCATAATTTAATAAGGAACCTACCTTTAAAAAAAAATACTTTAATGAACCTACATAAAAAATCCTACAATAATTAAGAAACCTACATCCTAAATTATTTAATAAGGAACCTACATTTTAATGAAAATACAATAGCTAAAACACTGGCAACATGAGACCAAAAAAAAAATCTTACAACATAAAAACTTACATATCTCCAATAAAAAAATTCGCATATATATTACTTTCTATATTTAAATACGAACAATCATAATTCTAGTAATTTAATAATTCTCTAAAATTTAGTGATTTTTCGAAGAGAGAAATCTGAAAGCAACATTAATTACATAATGAGAAAACTTGTAAATAATAGGAAACTAATGGATTATTGTTATCCTACATGGCTTCAGATATTGAATATGGGCTTTAGGATTAAAAAAAAGTAATGGTGTTGACTCTATATAAAATTAATTAAAATGGCTAATATCCTTTTATTTTTTTCATCTTCATAGATAAACATTCATATTCGCCTTTGGAGAAATTTTATAGTGTCACTATAACATAATCACGTGATATTTTTAAAACATGTGTTAATATGGGTAGACAACGAGTTTATATTTTTAAGTTATAATATTAATAAATAAACATGTGTTATTATAAGTGGATTATTAACGTAGGTGTTACATTCACACTGAAAAATTACTCCATCTATGAAATAAATCCAATGCACTTGAGGATGAGAGCGTCTACAAAGACTGCTGGCATATAATGCCGACAAAAATTATGGTAAGTAGCGATCAAGAATGTGGTAACTGACAATCAAGATAATGGTAACTGACGATCAAGATAGTGGTAGCTTACTAACTTAAGTAAGTGGTAACTAGCGATCAATAATGTAGTAAGTTACCACAAACATAATCTGAAGTTACCAATGCTTAAATAAACACTTAAGAATATGGTAACTAACGATAAAAAATGTGGTAAGTTACCCAAAACTTGATCCGGAGTTACTAATTACTTGAGCAAGATATCAAGAAGTGGTAACTCATCTAGATAGGCCTTTTTTGAAGAATTACTACAAACTTGATCTGAAGTTACCAATTTTTGAATGAACGCTCAAAAATGTGGTAACTAGCGATCAAGAATGTGGTAAGTTACCACAAACTTGATCTCGAGTTACCAGTTCTTGAATTAACGCTCAAGAATGTGGTAACTAGAGATCAAGAATGTGCTAAGTTACCACAAACTTGATCTTGAGTTACCAGTTCTTGAATTAATGCTCAAGAATATGGTAACTAGCGATTAAGAATGTGGTAAGTTACCACAAACTTGATCTTGAGTTACCAATTACTTGAGCGAGATATCAAGAAGTGCTAACTCATCTAGATAGGCCTTTTTTGAAGAGTTAATACAAACTTAATCCGGAAATACCAGTTCTTGAAAGAACGCTCAAGAATGTGGTAAGTTACCACAAATTTGATCTCAAGTTACTAGTTCTTGAATAAACGCTCAAGAATGTTGTAACTAACGATCAAGAATGTAGTAAGTTACCACAAACTTGATCATGAGTTACCAATAACTTGAGTGAGATATCAAGAAGTGGTAACTCATCTAGATAGGTCTTTTTTGAAGAGTTACCAAAAACTTGATCCGAAGTTACCAGTTCTTGAATGAACGTTTAAGAATGTGGTAACTAGCGATCAAGAATATGATAATTTATCCAAAACTTGATCCGAAGTTACCAATAACTTGAGCGAGATATCAAGAAGTGGTAACTCATCTAGATAAGCCTTTTTTTAAGAGTTACCACAAACTTGATCCGGAGTTACCAGTTTTTGAATAAATGCTCAAGAATGTGGTAACTAACGATCAAGAATATGGTAAGTTACCACAAACTTGATTTTGAGTTACCAAAAACTTAAGCGAGATATCAAGAAGTGGTAACTTATCTAGATAGGCTTTTTTTGAAGAGTTACTACAAACTTGATCCGAAGTTACCAGTTATTGAATGAATGTTCAACAATGTGATAACTAGCAATCAAGAATGTGATAACTAGCGATCAAGAATATGGTAGGTTACCCAAAACTTGATCCAGAGTTACTAATAACTTGAGCGAGATATTAAGAAGTAGTAACTCATCTAGATAGGCATTTTTTGAAGAGTTATCACAAACTTGATCTGGAGTTACCAGTTCTTTAAAAAACTTTCAAGAATGTGGTAACTAGCGATCAAGAATGTGGTAAGTTACCACAAACTTGATCTTGAGTTACCAGTTCTTGAATAAACGATCAAGAATATGATAAGTAGAGATCAAGAATGTGGTAAGTTACCACAAACTTGATCATGATTTACCAGTTCTTGAAGAATCCCTAAAGCAAGTGGAAACTAGCGATCAAGAATGTGGTAAGTTATCACAAACTTGATCCTGAGTTACTACATTCTTGACGACATTGTATGCCTACAGTCATTGTAGAATTTCACATATATAAGATGTGTATGTTAGTGCAAAGTGTAATTTAGTCTTCATCTGAGCCCTACTTGACTTCTTCAATGGCCTCCCTTCAACAATGTGATTGATGTTGTTGTCATAAAGAACATGAGTCACTACATATGTGGAATTTGAGAAGCTCTTTTAGGCCTGGCTAGCCCATAGAGTCTTAGGGTTTTTCCCACTTTCCTTGATGCAAGGTTGAGGTTTTGAGGCATCCCAACAATTATATACAATTATATACCTGCTAACCTGATGCCCACCTTGCCTCATACTGTGCCGGAATGGTATTTCCTACTGATCCTACCATTGTAGCACGCGTGTCACCCAAGGCATAAGGGGCATGATGACTTGACGTCATCCTCAGCTTCCTTTGGCTTATCACTGGCCGTCTACTCAGGGTTCTAAACTCAACGGTGGAACTAAACATGATAATTGTGCTTGAACTTAGATGTAGCTCGCTTCTTTTCTGGGTGTGAAGCAGTATCAAACCAAACCCAATAAGAATTAATTCTTCCAAAAAAGGAGGTAATCCAACTGCACCTTCTAATACGTCTACTTTGTTACGACTTCACTCCAGTCACTAGTCATGCTGCCGACATCCCACCTTGTGGTTAGCGACGCCCCAAATATGATGAAATACCATGGCCCTCATAAGTCATTCCTTTTGAGCATACTTTGCATTATGGCCCAAATCAAACTTATCCTATCTGATGTGGAATTTTTGTCTTGCCTACCCGTCCATATAAATCTCAAATCAACCCACCATTCACATGAAGGTGCTTGATGCGATGTTAGATTAGGAACTCAACTACATCATTGTCATTTAACTCAAAAGACTAATTTGTAAGCTCTTAAGTTAGTTTAAGTGGTGGAAGTGAGTAGCATAATGAGTTGAGATTATAATTGGTCCAAAGTTTAATCGATCCTTTCTAACATAACAAAAAAACAAAGACTAACTTGTTAGGTACGTGAGACTAGCTTATTAGATAATGATGGCAACTCACCCATATAAACTCTCATCAAACCTATTGCCCTCTGATTTGAGATTGTGGTCGCTGACACTTTTCGTGACTAAGCTATATATATATATATATATGTACATTAAACCAAGTCGCTAGAAATTAAAGGGTAACATTGTTTTTTTTTTTTATTCAAAAAGGGTAACATTGTTAAAACCAGCTATAGCCCTTAGCCATGGATGATAGATATGGACCCTTTTAATTCTAACACATGGGATGTTGTAAAAGAGCATGTGCATTGGTGCAGAGACCCCTCCTCTAAACCAAGCACCAGCTTCCTTAAACATGCCATCTTGACTTTCCCAACCCAATTATGCCTTGTGTCCCCAAAATATTAAGCATTTTGCCATCCCTATGCTTCCTCACTCTGTCACTTCCATACAGGCTTAATTCCCAAGCTTCTCTGTATTCCCAAGTTTTTCAAATCCCACAACTTATTGTCTTGTACCTGAACTGAAATCTGAATATGAATGTGCAAAGGGACCCAATTTTCTCTCTCTCTCTATTTTTTTTTTTTTTTGTTGCTGGATACACAAAATTATGCAATGACAGAAATGGACCAACTGTCCAAGGTTTACTAACATCCAGTAGTACACCAAAACAAGGTGATGAGTTATCCAAAGGACTGTCAGTGATGACACTGTCATTCTAATTTTGAACATTTCTGACCACATGATCAAAGAAAAACATCAAGTGCATGTGAAGCTAGCAAGCATGCACGATTGATCGACATTTTCGTACGTGAGGAGGACCTGTTGTCTGAGTGCGTGGAACATCACCTACAAATTAATAATCATTTTGAGAAAATTAACATGGTCCAAATTAATTTGATGTTTATGGGTCCTCTTTTTTATTAGCCTTAATTATAATTGGAGCAGAATTAAATATCTAACTGTGTTAGTGATGGAAGCTTACCTTAATTTCTTCCCACCCGCTAATTGGTAGCAGAGGTGGCTCGATTTAAGGCTTTAAAGGTGGTATATTGAAAACCATTGGACCAAATCCATGACCCAAGTCAAAAACAATGGGAGGGTGGAATTTTGATTAGTCCCCAATCTTGAAAGAGACAGATAACTGACAAGGGTCTAGTGAGAAAATTATGAAACATCCATACGGAAACGATGTACACTTGTATGGATTATATCATTATGGAATGAAACCCATGTGCCCATTAATTCTCTCTCTCAATCAAATCAGTTTAAGGGGAATAATATTGGTTTGAGGAGTTGGGCACCAGCTATCAAGTAGTTGATTGGTGAATACCAATGCAAGCATCCAGAAGATATAGCCTCTGAATGGCTGAAATTTTAGACTTTGGAAGTGGTGTATAAGCTTATATTTTACTTAGTTTCACCCTCAAATCCTCAATCTCTCTAACTCAATTTTATTTTACAAGACATTTCATTTTTGTGTTCATTGAACCAATTTTTCTTTACAAATCAATCAAAATTTGACACGTACTTACTTTTAAAAGAAATTGTTGATCATTAATTAGAAAATAAAAATTAAATTGTGAATAATATGTAAAGACTAAAGAGATATAATTCGTTATTTTTCACAAAAACAAATCAAATAAACTAAGTGAAAATATTTATGCACACGTCCAAATTCGTACTTAATTGAGTTAAGTAAATGCAAACAGGAGATTACTTGCTTTCGATAATCCTATTTTAATTTTATATATACATATGTATACATACAGTCTTTTTCTAAAGAAGATGTCTGCAAATTTTCTACAACACATCATTTGTGTCGACACACTGTCTACTCTATATTAATATTGTGTCAACATTTGCAAATTTTGAAATTAACGAATATCCTCTCAAAAACAAATCTCTATTCATATACATACGGAGAAAGGCACGCTTTGCTTGATTTGAAAAGGTTTTAAGCACCCCTGTAATTTCAAAAAGCAGTTCCACTACAAAAGGTTTCTCAAACAATCTACACCATCAACATAATCCCACCATTTTCATGTGTTCTTTTTTTTTTCGATAATGACATTTCTCATAAATAGAAGGCTAGAAGCTACAATATATCATGATCATGATTCATGAATCATGAATGCATCAATGGTTCCATGATCAGATTTCTCTTTTGTACTTGGCACTTAACTTGGAGTCATATCGTAAATAATTAATTAAACTGCTTTCGTTTGTTGCAACTACATTCTACCTCTTATTGTCGCTAAATTTGGACATATACCTTCTTTTTTTTTTTTTTTTTTTACAGTAAATTTCGACATATACGATCCATCGCTTTTTCCATAAAATTTAGACTTCCAGAGTTCCAGGTTGAGGTTACGTTTGAATGTGAGATTTCAAATCAAGGAGTTTAGTTTAATGTTTACAGTTAAATATTTACATCCGGCCAAAAAAATAGCTAAAAAATTACTCGAATATATATATAATTTGCAATTGTATGGATAATACATAGATTTCAAATAATTAATTTTACTTAATCAAGTTAAATTATGAAAATTGCAGTATAAATGTTTGTCAATATAAGGTTATTGTAAGCATCCATCTAAGTTCATGTTTTTCAATCTTTTCATTCAAATAGACTTTATTTCTTTCTCATTTTTTGTTGTACATAAGTACTCATTTACCATATTTAAATTGAGGGGAAAATGAGAGACAATGATGCAAGGATTGAATTAGCATCAATGAATTATAGGTTTCAAGGATTGTTATCAATAAATATTTCTTTATAAAGTTTTTCAGAAATTCTCTTAGGCGAACGTTTGAAATTTTGTTTACAGACACCAGGCGCCGAACCCTCGGTAGTCATTGCCGAGTATTCGGTAGTGCATTTTTGCTTCCCTAAAATTTCAGAATTAAACTTAAAACTTAACATGCAGCATTCACAAGCCTTATTTTACACTCTAAAAGGGCATAAGGTGAATATGTACCCTATATCCTCAAAATAAACAAGGGAATAAAACAACTGCTTCTTACAGCAGCAAGCGCTTTTTACAGCGTTTGACTGTTATAAAAAAACATTATCAATTGCTCGAAACAATATCGAGCGCTCAACGATAGATATTCGCAAAAAAAAAAACGTAGATGCATCCGTCTTAGAGAAAGTTTTTAAAGTTTTTAGTTACCGATAATAAGGCACTTTAATGATACGGGACTATTATAAATTTCATCTTAACCTCAACTCCCAAGTCTCACCTCCAACTCCTACATCCAAAAGCATGGGTCATAAGGAAGGATAACATATTAACAATCATATATAAAAATCATCTTTTCTTTTTTGATCTTTTATATAAAAATCATCTTTAACAATCCAATCCATGAAACGCATATAGAGCTAGGTGGAACATGCTAGGTTTTGTTTTTTTGGTCAATGGTGGAACATGCTAGTTAAGGACAGAAGCTAGCTAGGCTACATTTTTTTAAACATAAATTAAAGACATTAAATAGCTAGGAATAAGAAAACAGAGGCACCCAAAATGGCATGTGAATTCTGATCCCATAAATTAATTAATTAACTAATGCCTCAATGCCTAATGATGGTGGTGATTGGAGATTAAAGAAGTTAAATCAAGTCTCAACAAAATGGTGGTCAATCACTGAACTATCATATATTTTTGTTTTCCAAATATAGAAAAACTGGATCTTTATCACAGTCTCGTGCGTCTCATTCTTTCTTTCTCAATTCTCAGTATCCAAACGAACGGAGCTGCGGAGGGAATGCGATTCCCGTGCGTGCGCATTGTCGCGTGAAGTGCGCGCGTTGGATACTTTTCTTTCCCAATTCCAACTTCCAAGGCATAGACTCTACCGAGGACTTCCTAATTGGGGGCCACCGATGTAGAACGCTCAGTCGGCGAGTCACTGATCTCAGCACGTGCTTCACGTTTCAAATGTTGTCTAAAGTTCCAAACACACTCCCTAGTCCCTAATATCAATTGTTCAATTTTCTATTTTATTTTTTAATTTCTCTCTCTCTTTCCTTGTGAACAAGCAAGAGAATCATATCACTTTTACAGCTGCGGCTGCTCTTATATTTTCATTTCTTTGTTCATTTATGAATTGTTTTGTTAAATTTATACCCCAAAAAATTGTTTGTTAAATAATGGAAAATGCTACTTACATTGTCCTTTTTATTTTCTTCTTATTCTTTTTCTCTTTTTATTTTTATTCAACATTATAGTTTAATGATAAGAATCGTTTATTTTCTTAATCACTAATTGAAGATTATATTTACAAATAATCAACCAAATAAAAAATGGTTTAATCATTAATTGTTATCCAATAAATATACGGTAAGTTTAACTATTATAAAAACTGTACGTTTATTTAATAACAGTTATGTAATCAAATCATTTTCGAAGAATTAATTAATTTTTTATATAAATTATCTTTAGAGGGTGATCTAAAAACTGGACAATTCTGATCATGAGACTATACTAAGAAAAGAAGGTCGAAAAGAAAATGTAACTAGCATTTCTCTCAAACAATAACAACAAATACATTTTTTATCTTTTAAATTATGAATCAAACTACCTACTTTATTACAAGTTCAATCCAAGAACCTCATATATTACAGTAGCAGATATTGGTGAATGACATAATAAGTCTATCCATCATCTGTTTTTTTTTTTTTTTCCTATAGTAAGCACCTATGATCTCATATATATTTAAGGATAGCAAAGTCGACTTGATTCAATTGATGGTGATGTCATCACCATGACCAAATAGCCAGTGCCCTAGCCTACAACCAGTGTCGTGTTCATCCATGACCACCATGACGTTGGTCGAGAAAGTGAAGAAGGAGGAGAGAAAGGAGTTGAGTGAAAGTTTTTTGTTTTCTTATTATTTAAGGAATAAAGTCCGAATTAAAAACTTACAAGAAAAATGGATGGTTGAGTGAACTGAGCAAGAATTTAAAAATATATCTTTTGAGATATTTAATTATGAAAAATAAAGTAAAATAATTGATATAAGAAAAACTTATCATGTTTTAGATTGTAGAAAGCCAAATTAGAGTGTCACCAACACTAACCCTCTATTTTGAGAAACAATAATGCTAATTGTCTCACTTTTTTTTTCACATTTGTATCTCATTTGATGTGTCATTACTTCACTGGAAAGGTATTTCTTTTTTCTTTTTTAGGTTTTATTTTTAAATTTTTAATGTCCAATGTATGAATGACATGTAAGATGATATGAAATTGTGGTATAAAAATGTGGTAAGTGTAGCATTACTGTTTGAGAAAATAGGTTGAGCATTATTTTCTACATTCATACTCATTCTTTTGTTTATATTTTGATAATTAAATAAATAAAAAGAGGATGAAAGAATAAAAATAAGAGTGAAAATGCATAAAATGAAGTGCAAAGATAAGAATAACTTGGGTAGAACAGTCCTACCATATCATCACATCATCATGATGTGGTGAAACTAACCACTCATGAAAAACCATGTTTTAAAAGTTGGTAATTTTCTAGATACAACATGTCTTGGGAATATATACACTAGGTATTAGAAATATAAAATAAAATTATACAATGTATTAATATAAATTATTAGAACGTGGCGTTTCATGAATGGTTGATCTCACCATATTAGCATTATAAATTTATAACATGATAAGACATGAGTTTAGTCTCTCCTTTTTTTGTTTTTTTGTTTTTATGTTATGTCCATATCAGGCTATTCAATTGAGGGCCTCAATTATATCGTTTGTGCCTGCCCACGAAGAGAGCAGACCAATTGGACTCGTGGGCTAACAGGCCCATGCCCAGATATAGTCAAAATATATATATTCTCTTTTTGGTACAACAAAATAAATTTCCCAATATATGTTCTTTGAATGTTTGAGATCTCAGAAACTTATAAATTGATGCAGGTTTTAATCACTTGGCCGTGAAATGTGATGCTGGCTGCGATACGGTTGCTTAAGATAATGATGCCTCCAGTTTATGGAGGGTGCGATTATTTCTGAGGTGCAAGAGTTAGCGGCTCATTTTATTACAATTTTTTTTTTTAGGTTTATTCATACAATTGCCCCTTGTAAGATACACTTTTTTTCACTTTGCCCCCTGAAACTTAAATCCTCTCAATTTGCCACCTGAACTTTACACAGTTGTTGCAAAACACCCTATGCCGTCAACTCTGTCAATTTTTCCGTTAAAAAAGCTGACGTGACACCTATATAGCATGGGTAAGATCCTTTTCTAGTTATGTAAGATTCATGTGAACAAAAAAAATTGACATGAATCTTATTATTTTTTAGTTTAAAAATAATTTTTTATTAGTTTTTTTGTCCACATGGATCTTACATAACTAAAAAAATGTCTCACTCATGCCATATAGGTGCCACGTCAACTTTTTTAACGGAAAAATTGACAGAGTTGACAGCATATGGTGTTTTGCAACAACTGTGTAAAGTTCAAGTGGCAAACTGAGAGGATTTAAGTTTCAGGGAACAAAGTGAAAAAAAGTGTATCTTACAGGGGACAATGGTGTGAATAAACTTTTTTTTTACTTATATGCCTCGTTCTTGAAATATCACTGTTCATGTTTTGGCACGAAAGGGCTTAGAATACGAGCAAACTTTGACATGCTGGAGAAAGAGCTCCCTTGGCTTTCTCGTATATCCAGCATGATGTAATCTCTTAAAGTCTAATACATAAAGTAACCTATCAACTTTTCTTTAAAAAATGGTTTATTCGTATCATTATTCCCTCTTAAATAAATTTTTTCTTAGTTTGTTCTATAAAATTTAAATCATTTTACTTTGTTATCTGAACTTCATACAGTTGTTACAAAAAAAAATCATGTCGTCAACACTGTCTATTTTATCGTTAAAAGAGTTGATGTAGCGCCTATATGACATGTGTGAGACTCTTTTTTAGTTGGAATTAATGACATTTTACTCCCCAAATTATTACACATGTATTAGTTTACTCCCTAAACTTCTAATTTGAAAAATTAAGGACCCCAATTTTTTCAATTTTGCCAATTAAGGTTATTCCGTCAATTTATACATTTTTCATCTAAAATGTCGAGATGATCAACCAAAATTTAGCGAAAAATAAAAGAGGAAAAATGATGCATGAGGAAAAAATGATAAGATCTAAATGGAAGAGACCATTTTGCCCTCAAAGATTTGGAGAAAAAATGTGTAAATTGACGGAAGAACCTCAATTGGTAAAATTGAAAAAGTCAAAGTCCTTAATTTTTCAAATTAGAAGTCTGGGGAGCAAACTAATAAAAGTGTAATAGTCTGGGGAGTAAAATGGTATTAATCTCTTTTTAGTTATGTAAGATTCATATGAAAAAAAAAAAAAAAAATTTATTTTTAAACTACGTAACAAAAAAAAAAAATCAATTACCCCATAAGCTCCTCTTTCTGACGCGCGCAGCACCCCACCCCACCTAGCCATAGGCCAGCCTCCCCGCCCTCTCCTTCCCTTTTTTCTCTTTCTCTCTGGAGTCCTCCTTCCGGCGATCCCTTCTCTCTCTCTCTCTCTCTCTCTCTCTCTCTCTCTCTCTCTCTCTCTCTCTCTCTCTCTCGGTTGGGTCGAGTTGACGTTACAGGTGGCCAGGAAGGTAGATGATCTGGGTTGGGGGGCGATGGGAGGTGCTGCCAGCGATGAGGAAGGGAGGCCTATGTGGTGGGTTGGGGTAGAAAGAGGAGGGTGAGTAATGGATATGTTTTGTTTTTTTTAGTTGAATTTCTCGTTTTTTTTTTTTTTTACATTAGAGTAATTTTTTAATAATTTTTTGTCAGTTTGGTGGGTTCTGGGTCCAATGAGTGACACATAAGGGCCACACTAGCTCTTTTAACAGATTTGTGGATGGAGTTGACAAAATAGGGGTTTTTGTAATAATATTATAAAGTTTGGGTGATAAATTGAAAAAATTTAAATTTTAAGGATAAAGTAAGAAAAAATATATCTTATAAGAGACAACGGTATGAATGGATAACATTTGTACTTCTTTGATTTTATAGTTGCGCTTGTTTTATAATGTTATTCTCATAAGGTTAATTTGAATTTTAGTTAAAGTGGTC
The DNA here is from genome assembly GCF_963921425.1 of Dryas octopetala. NCBI lineage: Eukaryota > Viridiplantae > Streptophyta > Magnoliopsida > Rosales > Rosaceae > Dryas > Dryas octopetala. The sequence continues at coordinate 20,216,294 of NC_141367.1, read as the reverse complement.
CATTTTCAAGATATTTTCTTTTGTTCCCGTGTCGTTTCAGCATGGTGTGTCTAATAACGACTTATTCTTTCTTCATCGAATTCTTAAATTATATCATTAATTAGTAGAAGATTTGGTTTTCAGCTAGATTAGATATGAACGACAAAATGTATTTTCACTAACGTTCATTTTCGTAGTTCATTTATATATATATATAATTTGACAATTGACTGTGTAATTTTGCAATTAATTAATAAATAAGTCCTCATTTAAAAACCATGTTATTAAATATCTTGTAAATAATGGATACTTCATAATCGCACTTTATTATACATAAATTTTATGTTTTAAAAAAAGGAGGGAATAATCATAATTTACTTATAATTTTTTAGCAGTGGGTATAAAGAATAGTATTGGGGATCAAATAAAATCATGATGTGTTTGAATTATGCTTTACCGCGGTAATTTTTTTCCCACTTACAAGTGGCTAAAAGAATTATGATGTGTTTCCCACGCACATCATCAAAATGTTAGAGAAAGTTGGTATCCCTGCCTAGTATGTCAAATAGCGTTTCTTTATGGATAAAGAAAAAGTATGTGGGACAGTGGGAGGAAGAAAATGGGTGCGATAATAATATTGCCATATTGGGAGGTGAAAAAAAGTGTTTCCTAGTGTGTTAATTGCACCAATAGTTCACTTATTATTCATTTAGTTTCGTGTTAATCAATGTATTTTTTGAAGTGTCATATTCGTTCATGAATTATCTGACGTGTGCCACGTTGGTCTAATCCATTAAAATACCACAAACGAACGTCAATTTTTGTTATGTATTACAGACATAGGGCACTGTTGAGAGGCAAATTGAAAATTTTATGCAAGATTTTGAGTTAAAAAAAAAAAGAAAGGCCCCACCCTATCTAACCACCTCTCATCTCCACCCACCCCTCCCATTCCCCCTCCCTCTCCCTCTTCCTCTCCCTCTCCACTGCCCATCTCTTTCTTTCTCTTCTTTTTTCTCTCACTCTTTTTCTTGAAACTTATTTCAAAATCATTGATTTCCCACCAAAAATAAAAAAAAACTCATTTACCATAATCCAAAAAATCTTGAAAAAAACCAATTAATTGATGAAAACCAATGAAACAAAAAAAGTGAAGGCAAAGAACCCACCTCGATCTGGCCATTAGTAATAGCAATGTGAAAAAGAAAAGGGAAAAAAAGATGGAAGGAAGGCACTATTAGGGCTGTGGAGAAGGAAGAGAAGAGGGGAAGGAAGAGGAAAGCCAATGTTTAGGTTGGGGGATCAAATTAGAACATGAAATGACCGATTTTCCCTTCCACGTACGAGTCATGTGACAAAAATTGACATCTATTTTGGGGTGTTTTGACGGATTGGACCAACGTGGCACACGTCAACTAGTTCGTAGACGAATATGACACATAAAAGAATTCGTGGACCAACACGGGACTAAGCAAATAATAAGTGGACTATTGGTGCAATTAACTCTTCTAAGTAAATTAGTTAAATTGATAAATACGTAAACTAGTTCATAGACGAATATGACACTTAAAAAAAGTAGTGGACCAACATGCAACTAAGAGAATAATAAGTTGACTATTGGTGCAAGTAAATTTTCTTATTAAATTAGTAAGATTGATAAACTAGGGATACTTAGAGATAATGGGCTAGTGGGAAGAGATGATTATTATTTTTTAAAATTTAATACGGGGTGGGAAAAGCAACAATCGGGCACAACACGAAATGATTAAAATGGGCTCGGCATGACTCAGGCATGAAATGGGTCAAGCCGACACGAGTACTGTCACACCTCAATCTAGAATTAAGAATAAATTTCGAATTAAGGTGTGAATCACACTCTAACTATAAAATTAACTTCCATAATTAGAATGTGACAGAGGAAAAATAAAATAAAGAGAAATAAACTTCTTATTTCTATCATACATCAAAACTTGATTGAAGCTTAATTTACACCGTACGCATTGCTCCAGTACTTTAGATCTCATAAAGCTTTGAAAAATCAAACTTAACTTCTGACTCGGTTCACACTTATTCCCAATAACTACATCTCACTAGTAAGTCCTCCTACGAGATCAGATCTTTGGTTTATGCACCTGCAAAGTCTATAAGAGGGTGAGTTCTAACCGCTCAGTAGGGACATTCAACCTTATCATTCAAAATTGATTAAACTGAAGCTTAGTGAAAACACACAATATTTAACACATAATATATAATGTAATAATATTAGTGATGCATGAATGTTATATTGCACTTCCTTAATAATCTCTTGAAAAATAAATTGCAATACATCTTAACTTCGACCACAACCGAAGGTCCTAATGAGCCATGGGAAATAGATCGTTTTATCAACTGCAACGAAAGGAGCTTCACTCCCCGCGCACAGTATGAATTTAAATTTAACTCTCAATCCATTCTCACCATCGTAACCTCTATTCTCAATGAATCATGATTCACATTCAAATAAAGGCACTACTAATAATTTATAATAATAACTAATTCCTATAATACTCAAGTAATTCATATAAGTCACGTATTAGCACACATATTACATTTTTCAACAAAGATTCAATAAAATCAAATTTGTAGTCAAAGGTTCTCTAGATCCCCCTACCTAACTTCCAGAGTTTAACCTGATCCTACGTGCCCATCCGAGAAATCCTTAAATTGTCCTTACAAAACCATCATCATCGGTTCACGTGACTGATCCAAAATCCTAATTCAATACAAACCAACTAGTTTCAAGATAAACCCAAATTACTCAAATCCAAGTACCTTCACAAACTCACGGAAATAAACCCTACCTTCAGCTAAAGTCGTTCAAGGTCAAATTTGGTGAGAAATCGACAACACAGGTTTCAGTGATAACAACTGAAATGACTGAAATGCCCTTAGGTTGAAACTCTTGTCTAAGGTTTCTTTCTAGGGTTCCGTGTCTGAATCCAAATGGATTAGGTTTAACGAAAGAACACGACCAACTTTAGTACGAAACGAATAATATGAGTTTCGATGTTAAATGACCTAAAATGGAACGGTTACTTTATGAGGTTGTCTCTTAACCGAAAACAATCTAAATGGTAAATGGTAAATGGTAAATGGTTTAACAAATAGATAGGGTCGATTTTGTCTGGAATTTTGGGTTTCATGTTCAGTTTAGGATTTGGTATCCGAGACGGCATCAGATCAAGAACTTCTGAGCCAATATAGCATGTTCAAGACCAACAATTCCTCCAGAACACAACCAGGGTTCACAAACGGTAAGAGCTTGGCCATAGAATGGCCATAATGAGTGGCAGTAGCCACGAACGGTGGCTGCCCAAACCTGTTTCACAACAATAACTCAACAACAACACAAACAGACTTAGGAATTGGGTTTCATGGTTTCAATATAACAAACAGAGATAAAACAACGTTCAATTGCCACCACCAGTAGCAGAGCTCACGTTAGTAGCGGCGACAGAGAACCTGTACCAAGAATTTCAATTAGATTTAAGCCCAACCAAAATTTCAGAAGTTGTAAAACACGAAAAGAAGAGGAAAATGAGACAAACACAACCTGTCTTGCGGCCGTAAAATGCCAGGATCGATGGAGGCAGTGTGATGTAGAACAAATGGCAGAACGGTTCATGCAACAACTCGACCGCCAGAAGCCCCAGAAAAGAAACAAGCTTCAGCCCGGTCCAGTGTCAGAAATGGGCCTATTTTGGCCAAATTCCTTTGTTTAGGGCTTCAAATAAGCAATTTAGTGTTTTTGAATAAGTTTCCTAAATTGCACTTTATTTCTATTTTTATTTCCGTTTTGAATTTCGAACGTCTAGGGTTCTGAACATATTTAAACAACCTTTTGGCTGTTTGTAAGATTCAGTTTTATTATTTTCAATCAGAAAACCTTGAGATTTCTCTCATTGCTCTGGTGGATTCCAGATTCTTTCTTAGGGTTAACGCTGGTTTTCCCTAATATATTTTAATTGCATGTTACGATGCGTCACAGTGGCAGAGCTAGGGTTCAAGATTGGGGCTTTTTTATCTAGGTTCAATTGATTTCAATCGAGCACACCCATAGGAAGGTCTTGAAGAGAAGAGAAAAACCCGACCGGGATCATCGCCATCCTCCGCTGGAATCGGTAGAAAGTTGTCGAGCTTCTCGGCTTCGATTTTCTGAGCCCGGCGGTCGGTTGGAGAACCCAAACACACCACCATGCTCGCCATGATGAGAGGAACAAAACTCGGGTGGTCCGGCTGTGCGACATCACTGGACAAGGCAAATTGCTGGCAGAGGTAGTCATACATGTTTGGGTCTGAAACGCTTTTATTGGTGGTTAGAATGAGGAGAGAATGACATAAGGATGTAGAGGAGAGAGAGAGAGAGAGAGAGAGAGAGAGAGAGAGAGAGAGAGAGAGAATTTGGAAGCGGTCCCGTCCTCGTTAATCGTCGGACGACGGCGAAATCGCCAGGAAAGAGATCGGGAAAAGAAAGAAGAGAGGTGAAAGAAAAGAGAATCGGTGGGGGGGCGGCTGGAAGTGAAAGAAAATGAGAAATCAAAAAAATAGGTTTTTGGGTTTTAAACCCTAGGGTGCAAAAAGACCAAAATGCCCCTCAACCTTCGTTCGTCTGAAACTTTCAAACCATAACTCCAAATTGCATTCATTTGCGTCTATGCGCTCGTTGACTCAAGACATTTCCAACGAGACTAAAATCAAGGTTAGGCCTTTCCTAATTTTTATTATTTCTCATTTGCCCACCGCAATCACTTAAAATCTAATTAAATCACCAAAATTAGTTTCGAAGTCCGAAAAACGTTCAATAAAATTCTATGATCTCGTCTCAATTAATCTTATTTTTTTACAACCTCAAATTCATTTATAGACATCTAAAATTCCTAAGATAATTTTTAATGTATCCAAATTAACAAGATAATTATCTATAAATCATAATTACTCCAAAATAAACTATAAATCAGTTTCAAGGATATGACAAGTACGACATAAATAAATGTGCTAAGTCGACCCAAATTTTATAGCCCATTAAACATGACATAACATGAGCACGTGCATGAAATTTGTCCGAAATAAGTTCAACTCATTTAGCATTGTTAAAGTAAAAAAAAAAATTCTATTTTCAAGAAAAAAATATTAATATTTAATTATAAGTAAGAAAAGAAATACAAACTAAGTTTCTAATCCTAAAAAAAAAAAAAAAAAAAGAGCTCTTGGGTCTGTTTGTTTAGAGTAGGTCACAAGTATGAATATGTCACAGATGATGCCGAACCTATGTCTCAGCTATATGGACTGATAAGAGCATAACATGATTATTAAATGAATCAACACGCACAAATCACAAATGGGTCTAACTAAATGACACCTCCAATATTTAATGGTTGTTTGGTGGTTGAGTTAGCTCCATTATGAACACGAGACCAATTTTTTGTTTTTTTTTTTTGTGCATAAACACAACACCAATTTTACATTTTTACCTAGTAATTTCCTAATTAATATGGGAAATCACATTTTGTAATGGATACATCTCATCAATCATTATGCCCGCTTTCCTTGTAACTAGGAGCGTTAATTATAATTACCCACATTTTCAATATTGGCTATTTATCGTGTGAATTAGCTTATATAGTGCATAAACATTAAAATATAGTACTTTTGAATCGTATCAAGTATCAACCTAATACATTTTTTTCAGTTACATTGTTGTCTTTTTCAAAATATATAATTCAAAACCCTATTACAATTCTAAAATACTCTTTCAACTCCAATTCCCTACTACGGTTCCAACTTAAACTCCAATATTAAACAATATAGCTATTTTGATTAAAAAAAATATTAAAATATCTCATACGTGTAGCATATAACAACAAATCTAACATCTATTGTTTATATTGCGTTATGTTCTTCCCCCCTAGCTTGTAGGAATACGACCTCTATGCTTTAGTATTATTTTAATATGAGTTGCAACTTGCAACATTGTAAGTACCTGATGATGGTGTGCTTTGTTTATTAATAGGAAGAATGATATGTTTGTAATGAAAAAAATAGTACTCTCTTGAAACTCCTAAGCAAGTTGTAAAAAGGATATATTCTCAAAAAAGTCAGGGTTTCTATTACAACATTTAAGAAAAGGATTCAAACAAAAACTTGGCTTATTGCACTTGCATAATTCACATTAATTGTGATATAAAACATAACAAATTACATTTAAATCAATAAAATATTTTAATATTACATAATAGTTAATGTAAATTTTCTTTTCTCATAAAGGTCAATGAGTTTTGAAATTATATTTCATTTTAATCATATAGCCCAGTCCACTTGATCATGTCATGTACTTTAGTGCATTGAAAAATACCAATTTGCCCACTTTTTTTTATAATTATTTATGGGTTTAAAATTATGACGTTGCCCTTAATTTAATTTAGGGTTTAGAATTAAGGTTTTGGAACTTATGCCTTAGAGTTTAGGTCTGCCCAAAACTCGGAAGCTAAATCCTAAGTCGTTTTGCTGTATAACAATAAAAAATAAACCTAATACAAATTTAAATTTGAATAATAATGTATGTTTATTAATCTATTGTAATTTATTATTATTTTTTTATTTGTTCAATAATGACTAAAATAAAATTATAAAAAAATGTATTGACTAAAATGTAATTGCAAAAAATTTTATTGATTAATTTGTAATTAGTCCTATAAAAAAATGGTAATTTGGTAAGAGTGTAAATGTGTAAGACAAATAAAGCATGCAATTAAAACCATAACCTCTTCCTCATGAAAATTAATGAATAATAATAGCTTGTGTGTATATACAATGTACCACTATTAATGCAATTACTTAGGTGGTGTGAATGTTGACGAGGACTCTGGAGGTGGGGACGTTAAGTGAATGCGACGCGCTGGCATTGAAAAGCAGGACTGACTCGGGCAGTCCCTTATGGCTGCCACGTGGCAAAAAACATTTTCTTAATTTCTCTTTTTGTTTGAGAGAGAGAGAGAGAGTAATAAAAACAAATCTTTTCGGGTGTGACGAGGACGTTATGTGCAGAAGAGCGTCTAAGTTCTCTTCATGTAAGAAAGTGGGTCCCACCCCTTTCCTTCTTCTCTCCCTTTCCTTTCCTTTGATTTTTTTTTTCCTGCTCTCCCTACGAAACAACGGCGCAAAACAATATTCCCTTTCATTTTTTATTTTTTTATTTTAATTATTTTCTTTGCTCCAAATTTGGAAAACATAAAGAGAGAGATTTTTGGGGTTTTATTTTTTTTTGTGTTTCTCTTTTTCTTTGGTGCTATAAAAGGTAGCTGAAGAGGACTACTTGGGAAAACAAGAGGCACTCTTTGTTTTCTGCTTCACTGAATCACCACCGCCTTCCCCAAAAGCTCAAGTTTTTAGTGCCCACCACCGGTTTACACGGCGCGAGGTGGCTGGTTTAGTGTTTCAGAAAACTGGGTTTTGGTTGTTTTTTATTTGGAAAATAAAATCTTTCTTTTTGGGTTTATATATTATTATTATTGGGATTTGTTACTGGGTTTTTCTCCATTCGTTCCAATTGAGAAGAGGCTAGCTGCTGCTGTTAATACTATAAATGGGTAGTGGGAGATTTTTGGTGTCTGTCTGTGTTTTGTCTTTTTTATGAGATTTGTTTAATGGGTCATTGCTGATGGCTGGAGAAGTTCATTGAGGGGTCTCCTGCATGTGCTAGAAGGCTAAGATCTGATGGTGGTTTGATTGGAAATCTGGATTTTGGCAAAGCTTCTAGTGTGCTATCAGGTACGCTTTCTACTTGGCCTGCATTTCTTTATTTCTTTTGTCTTTTTAGTTTTGAGGAGTTATTGAGGTTGGTTTGGTGGGTTTTCTATTTTAAAAACGTGTTCTTGCTTCTGAGTTTTTTTTTTTATCGTTTTTATCTTTTGGCATATCATTGTTTTTTTGGGGTTATATTTTTCTTTTAATTGAGGAAACTGTGCCATTCATAAATCTGTAATATAAAAAATTATATACTAGACAGGATTTAGTTGGTTGAGTTAGATCTCAAATTGTTTGTACTAAATTCCTTCAAAGTGCTAATGGGGGGCGTTATTTTTACTGTCTTTTACAGGAAATGGGAATTAAAGATTGTGTCTTTGCGATTGTAGTCCAAGGCCGGTTTAGTTCGAAACTTTAATCTGTAGCGAGGTTTAAAAGGTTCAAAGTTTACTGATAAATGGATTGAAGAAGCTGTCCTTTGGATGCAATGTTAAAGGCATTAGCATCTGGGCTATCAATTTCCTTGCTCCTCGTATGTGTTTTGGCGTCGGATAATGGATTTCCGCGGTGCAATTGTGACGATGAGGGCAGCTTGTGGAGCATTGAGAGCATACTAGAAACACAGCGAGTGAGCGATTTCTTAATTGCAGTAGCCTACTTTTCGATCCCCATTGAGCTGCTTTACTTTGTTAGCTGCTCGAATGTACCTTTCAAATGGGTCCTCTTTCAGTTCATTGCCTTCATTGTGCTTTGTGGATTGACACATTTACTCAATGGCTGGACTTATGGCCCTCACCCGTTTCAGCTTATGCTTGCTCTCACAGTTTTCAAAATTCTTACTGCTCTGGTATCATGCGCCACTGCTATAACACTCATCACTCTCATCCCTTTACTTCTCAAAGTGAAAGTGAGAGAATTCATGTTGAAGAAGAAGACTTGGGATCTTGGAAGAGAGGTTGGAATTATATTGAGACAAAAAGAAGCTGGAATGCATGTTCGGATGCTTACCCAAGAGATTCGCAAGTCGCTTGATAGGCATACAATATTGTCTACAACCCTTTTTGAGCTATCTGAGACATTGGGTTTGCAGTACTGTGCAGTTTGGATGCCTAATGAAAATAAAACAGAGATGATCCTGACCCACGAGTTGAAAGGGAGGAATTATTCTAATTTGTACAACTTTTCTGTACCTATAAGTGATCCTGATGTTGTACAGATCAAGGGGAGTGATGGGGTGAACATCCTTAGGCCTGACTCAGCACTTGTTTATGCCAGTGGTGACTCAGGTGAGCCGGGACCAGTAGCTGCAATTCGGATGCCAATGCTTCGGGTTTCCAATTTCAAAGGGGGAACTCCAGAGTTGATCCAGGCTTGTTATGCAATATTGGTTTTGGTTCTCCCTGGTGGACAACCTAGATCTTGGAGCACCCAGGAACTTGAGATAATTAAGGTAGTTGCTGATCAGGTTGCTGTGGCTTTATCCCATGCTGCAGTCCTTGAAGAGTCTCAACTTATGAGGGAGAAATTGGCTGAGCAAAATCGAGCCTTGCAACAAGCAAAAATGAGTGCTATGATGGCAAGCCATGCAAGAAACTCATTCCAAAAGGTAATGAGTGATGGGATGAGGAGGCCAATGCACTCAATTTTGGGTTTGCTTTCAATGATGCAGGATGAGAATTTGAATAATGATCAAGGAGTTATTGTTGATACAATGGTGAGGACGAGCAATGTCCTATCAACCTTGATAAATGATGTGATGGACAATTCGGCAAAGGATAGTGGAAGATTTCCATTGGAGATGAGATCTTTTCGGTTACATGCAATGATAAAGGAAGCAGCCTGCCTTGCCAAATGCTTGTGTGTGTATAGGGGCTTTGATTTTTCAATTGAGGTAGAGAAGTCCTTACCTGATCATGTAATGGGCGATGAAAGAAGGGTTTTTCAGGTGATTTTACATATGGTTGGAAGCCTGTTAAATGGAAACAAGGGGGAAGGGTTGGTCATATTTCGGGTTTCTTCAGGGAATGGTAGTCAGGGAAGGAATGATCAAAGATGGGCAGCGTGGAGACACAGCTCGTCTGGTGATGTATATATTAGATTTGAGATTGGGATAAGCAATAGTGATTTTCAATCAGAGGGCGCAAATCCAATGGTGCAGCTTGTTGGTAGGAGATACACTAGTGAGGGGTTTGAGGAGGGATTGAGCTTCAGCATTTGCAAAAAGCTAGTGCAGGTGAGGGTGATGAATTGTGTGCATGTGTGTGTGTGTGTGTGTGTGTGGTATATTCTTTTTGAGAAAAAATGTTACAAATTCTTAAATTAGACTCTGCATTCTTTTGGAGTTAGGAAACTAAAATACAGAAGATGTTTGTGAACCTAGACTCTGCATGAGGAAAATTTTGGCACACAGTGCTTGCAGGATGTAACATTTTTTTTTTCCTTTAGATATTCCTGCATCAAAAAGTGGTCATCTGTGTTAATGAGGAAAGCGTAGCCCTTCTCTTGATCAGTTACAAATATTTACTATGCAGGATAAGCAATCTTGATGACCAAAGATATCAACATTATCTTTGTCATGGTAGAAAGTTTAGTGAGACCTTTGATAGGTCAGGTTGGATAGAAGGAAAAAAAGGTTTTCCTGCTGACATACCTGGTTGTTGATACTTTTAGTTTACCCACTTGATTGAATACCCTGGTGGTGTTGTTATACATGTCTTTGGCTTGGAGTAGTTGAAATTGGCTTTCCTTATCTGTGCTATTTGTAACTCATTGTCATGCATATACTTGTTAAGAATGTAGTTTAAAAAAATGGTGGCTTGAATCACAATTTGACTGAATTGTGTAACGTCTTACATTTTATTAAACTCTTGAGAAAAACTATCATGTTTTACTAACCTTAATGTACTTGTAATTGCTAAATTATTGAAGGTCACTAGTTTACTAACTTTAATGCATGCTGAAACCATCTTGAAATAGGTTGTTTTGTTCAGATTTTCTAAACCTATGTGTTGTCTGCTAGTTTTACAGTTTATGAGAGGAATGACAATTTCTGTGCTGTTACTTAGTGGTGCTCTTATATATTTTCTTTCTAAAGCATTTCTAAATAACTTTTTATTGGCAGTTGATGCAAGGAAACATATGGGCAGTCCCTAACCCTCAAGGATTTGCTCAAAGCATGGCACTTGTTCTCCGGTTTCAACTTCGACCGTCCATTGCGATAGCCATCTCTGAACCTGGAGAATCATCAGAGCACTCAAATTCCAATTCTCTTTTCAAAGGGTTGCAAGTTTTATTAACTGATGATGATGATTTGAACAGGGCTGTGACCCGGAGACTGCTTGAGAAGTTAGGTTGCATTGTAACTGCTGTTTCATCTGGATTTGAATGCCTTTCTGTAATTGGTCCTTCTGGAGCTTCTATCCAAATTGTTTTTCTGGATCTTCACATGCCTGAGTTGGATGGTTTCGAAGTTGCAATCAGAATTAGAAAATTTCGAAGCCGCACTTGGCCATTGATTATTGCTGTTACTGCTAGTGCTGATGAAGATGTGTGGGATAGATGTATGCAGGTTGGAATCAATGGAGTTATCAGAAAACCAGTTTTGTTGCAAGGGATTGCCAACGAGCTACGAAGAGTCTTGGTGCAGGCAAACAAAGTTGTGTGATGACAGATGCTGCAAGTTACACAACTGCAGTAGCAAGTTTCTTGGATATTTCTTTGGCTCCCATCATCCCTTACTGAACATCCAACATAGAGATGTTACACCACATTCTGTCGGAATGGTATACCAGATTAGCTCTTTTTATTTTTTTTTCTCTTGTGCGATTGCGCTATGTTATTACATAGATAGTTTCCGATTTGATCACAGGTTATCAAAATTGTCTTCAAGAAAGTCATGAAAAAGACATCAGAAATCAATATAAATTTCTTTTGGCAATCTATATAAGTAGCATTTCAAAATGTCAATGCTCCAAAATGGTGTTAATGCCTTCCCGATTGACATGGCAATGTGACATCACTTAGAAGTACAATGTGGATGAAATTCAAGTCATGGAAAAGACATCATAATAAGTACAACCATTCTTTTTTAATTTGGCAACCAATGAACGCCCGAAATGACTTCCTTTTACTCGGAACCTACAGTATTGTCAAATGTGGTACTCTTAATTTTGTGTTATTTGCTTTTGTTTTGACATGGCATTGCGTTATCACTTCGAAATACAAGGACATTGTGAAAAATCTCCAGCGCTATGCAAAACCATGGTTAATTTTATTGGCTATGATTAGGATAACAATATTTCAATATCTATATAGTGGTTTTAGGTGGAATGGTACTACAGGACATAAAAGAAAATGGAAAAAAACTAAAAATAAAAAAATAAAGATGCCCTTGTTAATCCAGCTAGGCATAGGTAATAGTTTATTTCAGATCTGAAAGTGAAAAGTTGGGCCAATGTTTTTCAACTTTTTTTATTGGAGGAATAGTTAATGGCTGCTGGTTGCTGCTTGGTCAAACCAATGGTGGAGTCTGCAGCTCGTATAGTCTTTAATATGTACCTGCAGCTACAGACCACAGCAAGTTTCTTTCATGCTGAAATTGCAGAGGATATTTGATTTTGAGGTCAGAGAAAGTAATGGATGGAAGCGTATGGGTCAAGTTTTTTTTGCTATTTTCTTTGCTAAACAAAACCATGCATGAACCAAGTACGTACATGGACTCTTTATGTTGCAATATCGACCTTATCAAAGTGGACCCTTTTGCTTTCCTTATCCCCAATATACCCCACCCCCCCTACTTGGCTTTTTTATATATATTGAGCTCAAAAGGAAACACCTATTTTAATATTGAATATAGTTGGTGAATGGGTTTCTTCATGACAACTATTATATTCCAAGTAGTTGACGTTAAGATCCCCTTTTGAAATGTAGGACACTAGGACTAAATTCCCTTCACAAAATTCTTGGTTTTTGTCATCCATCGCTGTTTGCCTATCAATTTCTACTACTTTTCTTGGAAAGTGGAATTGGGTGGTGTATGTCTCATTATAAATCAAATTATGTAGGTGAGCTCTTTGTCAAGTGTCAACATTACATATGATGGGATCTTAAGCATGGGATATTACTCTCAATCAATTATACCCATAATCTATCTAGCACGCAACCACCCCCGCTGTTAGTTAATGCATATGAAACTTACAATAAAATTTATTTACCTTGCATATATTAACAATCGACCATTACTGTTTGGTCAAAAATAAAATTGGCAATTACTGAGTACCCGTAAGCGGTTGTAAAACTCATAATAAGACTCACAAACATCAACGAGTAACAATCGTATGCAAAACTATCGCCAATATCATTCAACTTTAACCATTTTAACCCAATTTTGAATATGCTCTCTAACCTTTGACTATACTTTCCCATTGTTAATTTTCTTTCTAAATAATTTTAACAAGACTATAAAATGTAATTAAATAAAACCATGTCAAAAATGTCAAGGTCAAATTGTGCGTCTATACTAAGTAGAAAAACTTCTAAAGAGTTATCTCTTTTGATAAGAAACAAAAGAGATGGTATGTTTACTAACCCTTAATAACATTCAATCATTTAATGGTTTGAATCGTTAAATCACAATTTAAGGATCATTTTTACAATAATTAATAAAATAAAAAATAATTTAATTATCTAAATATGACCAAATAGATAGATAAATAAAATGTTCAGACAACCACTAAAATGCTCATGATGAAATCAAATGGTCAAATAATTAGTTTTGACTTTTATAATTTTTTATAGGAATAATTTTTAAGAAGATTTAGAGTTCAGTTTATTTTATAAATCTTTGTTAGACTAAGATCAGTAGTGATTTAGGGTTTTTAATTAAGTTTTTTTTTTTTTTTTTTTTTACGACTTTATGGTAAGTTTTAACTTCAAGATTTATGATTTTTTTTTAGGGTTAAATACATTTTTGGTCCACGAACTTTGGGCGGTTTCTCAATTTGGTCCACCAATTTTGAAATGTGACAAAAATAACCCCGAATTATCCAATTTGTGTCAATTCAGGATTTTTCGTCCAAATATCTAACGGAAGCTGACGTGGCCGTTAAACGCTGACATGGCGCACTGAATGTGCGCCACGTGTCACCTCTTTTATTTTATTTTTAAATTTTTTCTATTTTTCTATTTTTATAAACTTTAAAAATTAATTAAAAATAGATCCGGACTCATAAAAATACACGGAAAATTCCTACGATATTGCCTTGACTAGTACTAATTTATTATGGGGCCAAATTACCAATTTGCCCTCTGAGAGTTTCCAGAAAATTTGGGAAGTCCAAATTTATTTTTAAAAAATTAAAATACTCTAGACTCTTTGGAAATTTATAGAATAATCTCCGAGCTTCAAAAAATACGAGGTTTGCACCGTTGGTCTTCTAAAAACTAACACTACCTTTCTCGTGAACACTTACTACCCAAAAGACCTCTCGGTCTTAGAGAAAAATAAATTTTCCTCTATAAAATAAATTTGGACTTCCCAAATTTTTTAGAAACTCTCAGAGGGCAAATTGGTAATTTGGCTCCATAATAAATTTGGACTAGTTAACACGAGGTTGTAGGAATTTTCCATGTATTTTTATGAGTCCGGAGCCATTTTTAATTAATTTTTAAAGTTTATAAAAATAGGAAAATAGAAAAAATCTGAAAATAAAATAAAAGAGGTGACACGTGGCGCACATTCAATGCCCCACGTCAGCATTTAACGGCCACGTCAGCTTCCGTTAGATATTTGGACGGAAAATCCTGAATTGACACAAATTGGATAATTCGGGGTTATTTTTGTCACGTTTTAAAATTGGTGGACCAAATTGAGAAACCGCCCAAAGTTCGTGGACCAAAAATGTATTTAACCCTTTTTTTTTATCTTGGAGTTAAAACCTAACATGCAGCTTCTATAAAGCCCACTCTTTTTCTAGAAAGGAAAATACCTTTCAAATATGGAAAAATACACTTCAAATCAGAGAAGGAGTTTATTATGAATTAAAAAAATTTCTTATAAATTAAAAAGACTTTATTATGAATTAAAATAATTTTTTTATAAATTTTTAAAAACTCTCGATCTTTATTTAAAAACTATTTTTCTAAAAAACTTAAGCCTAATTATCTCTAATTTTAAATAGAGATTCTAAAAAGTAGACAGTTTGGATTCTTAAACCACATTATAAACTCTAGCAATGCCAACTCTTTTGTTTCTTATAAAGATAATCCCCTTAAAATAAAACCTTAAGTAAGTGGATGAGATTTAGAAACTTATTAGATTCAATTAGTAATTTAGTACATAAAAGAAATAAACTTTCTATGGTACGTGCGTTTATTTATCTAATTAATGAGATTATGGAAACCAAACGCAGCATTATCATGGTGACCATTTTCTTATTGGTGAGACAGCCTAATAATGAGGGATGTGTTCCAATTTTCGGTGCATACAGAGTTGCGTCTGAAGTCTGAACTCAACGTCATTAAATTATATTCGTTTCTCCTCCATTTTTATCTCTTACTCTTAGATTCATATGTATTTCTGAGTTCTGACAAAATTATAGTTTACCAGTGGAGGTTGTCTCTTGGAAAGCAACAAGTTGGTCAAAATGGCCCCACTTTAAGAATGATGAATTATATAATGCAGCAAGTTGGTCAAGATTTTATATTGCCTATAGGCCCTATATATATATCATCTATATGGCGTTGCCTTCCTTCTACAGTTCTGATGAAGAGTATCTTCGCAAGGGGGTCTGTACCTTGAAAAAATCATACAATAAAGTTGGACTTTTCATGCCGGCATTGGAATGCATGAAGTGAATCTACACCTCTTCTTGCGCATTAAATAATACCAACTTGGTTTTTATTTTCTTCATATAATAACACAACTTGGTTTTAGATATGATTTTCTTTTACTTCAACTTCTTTCTTCTTGTACTAAAATTAACTAGTTAGTAAGTTAATACAAAATTAACTAATTTTTTGGACTTACTATATGAGTAATTTCATAATCTGAACCGTTTAGTTTTTAGGCTCCACTTTGAAAATTATAATTGTAAACAATCAACTAAATTAGAAACCATTTAATCATCTAACTGTGACAAAAAAATAGATGAACACTATATATGTTTGAATAAAAACATATAAATAGTTATTATTATAATTAATTAGCTAAAAAACTTTCGAATTAGGAGATTATTTACAAAGATAATCTTTGAAGTAGAGCCTAAAAATAAACAACTCAGATTATGAGATTACATTATGCAGTGAGTCCAAAAAGATGATTAACTACTTATTAACTTACTATTTAATTAGTTTTAGAGTATTTTTGTATATATATAACTTGTCAGACAACTACTACTAACTCTTTTTTTATTTGAAAGAAAAAAAAAAAGATTAATGATAGAGGTAAAACAGAAAGGTTTTTGGAAAATTTATTTGGATACTAGGTGTAATGATCAAATAAATGAGTATGAATAAAAACACTTTTATGACTCGTTTGATTTGTAGATTTGGAGCTTGGAAATGAGTATAAGATTTCATTCCTATATTTGATAAACACACTTTTAGGAGTGTTACCTTTTATATGAGCATGAGATACCCATGAAGAGGGAAATTTGAAACACTTAGGCCTCCATGGGTTTGCTATTCCAATTATTTAGAAAGCATTATTGTAGGTATTACCTAATTAAACTCAACTAAAACTTGAAAATATTATTTAAATCATAATAAATGATCGAGAGTATTACTAAAAAGGAAAATTATATAAAAAAGACTCTAACTATATTCCTATTTTCAATTGAGGATCTCATTTTTATTTTGATTTAATCAATGACTATTATTAACGATTTGTTTCAATCAAATATTTTCATCAATTATGTTACAATTTTTAGGGCTAAAATCGTCATTTGAGCTAAAAATTAATTACAAAAAATAAAATTAAAATATTTATAAAAAAACTATAATAATTACAAAAAATAAAACTATAATAATTATAAAAAATTTATATGAAAAAAAAGGATAGGAGATGATTTCTCCAACCACCGCCGGGCGACTCCCCCCTCCGCTCGGATCCGTCAATGATACATGGTTCAGTTATTTGGGCTGATGTTGGGCTGCAGACTGACCAGGATGAGATTGGGCTTAGGATACAGAAAGTACAGAAAGCCCAATTTTCAAATTTGTGTACTTAGAAAGGTGAATTGGGCTTAAGTGACTTTGTTCATGTTTATTTAGCTATTCCTCCTGCTTAGGTGGGTAGCCTCCTCTAGCATCTGGAGTTTCTTCTGGTTGCTTAATGTGTCAGGCATATGGAATTTTGATAAAAGAAAGCTTCAATCAGTTATAAGAAAGTGCTAGCCAACAATTCAGTTATCAGAGAGGCCCATTGGTAGTTCTATACTTTGACTGCCCTTTTTATGTAACCTGTTCTAATGAGTTCGATCATGATAATCAGACAATTCCATTAAAGTAAGAGTGATTAATAGTCCCTAATAGGCTATTACTTAATTGGTTTTTGATTTAGTTTACTTGTCAATGTCTGTAAGCAGAACATCAGCCCATCATTATAACAATATAATATTTCCAAGGCCTTCAACAGTGATGCATTAAAGAGTGATACCAATTTATTAGTCTTAAAGTGACTTAATACTAATCTGAATAGTGTTGATAATGATAATGATATTTACTGTAGTTGCAGTGCTGTTGAGAGTGATGTTGTTATACTTATACCAAATTAGATTATGCTTATTTTTTATTAAGTGGCTGCTATATTATAATTTGTATTTTAATTATTCATGAAAATTAAATCATTGTATTTATTTTAATAAATTCTTTAACATGAGTCTAATAATGAATATATTTAAATATTTTTTTAATACCCAAATTAAATTTTCTCTATTTTTTTAAATACCCAAATTTTCTTTCTACTTGTTTGATATTTTTCAATGTTTAAAAATTATAAAACAACAATTTTCATAAATTAGGAAGTGTGAGAAGTACAACAACATATTGGAATCATTCTCACTGATGGTAATACATTACCATCACCTATTGGACTTGGGCCCTATCACTCTCATTCTCTCTGGCCCAGTGTGCGTGTTTAGAGTCCAATCTCTCTCTCTCTCTCTCTCTCTCTCTCTCTCTCTCTCTCTCTCTCTCTCGGGGACAATGTGAAGCACATGTCTATTATCTTAGGTGTGATTGCCAATATATGTGATTAGATCTATGTTCTATTTTATATTTTTTACTATATTATTGTTGTCACAGTAATTTTTTGACATCTTTAAATATCCATATGCTTAGTATTAGACGTTCGAGCACTCAGAGATGTCATAATGTTTATTTTAAAAGCTACTTACACATTTGGGTGTAATTAACATTTACTTCTCTCAAAGAGTTTTTTTAGGTGGTAAAGAAAACCTTCATGAACTACTTCTTTATTGGATCCAAAATTTTAATGTAAACTCTAAGTGTCTCTACCCACAACCATACTTATCAGGTAAATTCGAATGTTTTTCACCCGTTAGACTCAAAATAGTTGAAACAATTCCAAAGTTTGGAGGTGAGTTGTTTTTATATATGCTGTTTATTATCAAAATAATCTATATGGTTCCTTGATCAGGGAGTACTTTTTCATGAATTACTCATGCATACGATCTTATCCTCAATTGAAGTGTTTGTAAGCATACTGGCACTTATGGGCCAAATGATCCTCTGCTCTTGGGCCAAGCACGATTGCACACCCCACGACCCATTCATGGCCAAACAGCTAAATAAGAAAAAGGGAAATCAGTGACCAAAAAAAACAAAAGAAAAAGCAAGTACGTGAGACATTCGAATCTACTTAGCAACTTCTAAATCATTCCCTATTCATTTAGTGACAAACAGGTAACAACCAAATATTTCCTATAATGTCAAAAAATTAGTCCTTAATTATATTAAACAAATACAAAGATTTACGACTATTATAACCAATCATCTTGTATATAGCGGTTAGATGATTGATTAACTAATGAAAACTGTTTACAAAAGACAACCTTGGTCTCCTCAATAAATAATGTAATTGTCAAATAAGACCTGGACATCAAATATAACATATACAATAATCACAAGTCTCCAAACCAAAGTTGGTAGCAACGTATATTATATGCCTCTGCCGGCCTCAACTGGACCAGCTCTATGTCCTTATTTGCTTGTAGACTGTTTCAAACCTTTTTATGGTTGTTTTTTTTGGTCAATCCTTTTTATGTCTTGAACTTTGAAAGAAGAGAAATAGTCATGAGTCATGGTCGGTAGAAATGAGATAGACTGAGAAAACCGTGCTCTCACAATTAACAAGCATCAATATACAATATTGCAATATATATGATGATTCCTGTATGACAAAACATTACAATCATTATCGTTCTTGAGTTAATTTCTTTGTAAATTTAATTTGTTTGGAGAAATTGAAGTACTCAATTGTCTTTCGTATAATCGAACAAAACATGTATAATACGTACATAATTTTTTTTTGAAAAGTCTGCAAACAAAGAGAATAATTTTTCAAAAGTACATGTAATTAAGTACATACATATATATATGCGCAATACATGAAATACTAACAAGAAAATGAAAATTGAAAAGAAGAGAAACAAAAGGTAGAAGGAACAAACTCGGTTGGTGCAAAAACGTTTTTACAATTTCACCTTTCTTTTGTATTCCATAAGAAGGGAAGGGTAAGAATGAAACTCTCACCATGAGCGTGGCCCCACAGGGCCACAATTCTACTCTTATTTTTGAGAAATATTTTTATGTGACTACAATATTACGTACTCTAGTATTACCAATTTATTAAGGCGGAAAAATGTTTTTGGTCCCTGTGTTTTACTCTGAAAACATATTTGGTCATTGTAATTTTAAAACTTTATATTTGGTTTCCGTGTTTAATGTTATTTGCAATATGAGAACAATTTTAACAAACTCCAATTTTAAATTTTTGTTTGAAAATCAAATTGAATATATCATACATGATTTTTTTGAGTAAAATTTCAAAGTTTAAACAAGTTATTAGATTTAATTTGAAAAAAAATTTCATGTTGATTACAAAATGTCCTCAAATAACAAATAATATAAAACATAATGATCAAATACAGAGTTTTGAAACCACAAGGACAAAATATGTTTTCGGAGTAAAACACAAGAACCAAAATTGTTTTTTTTTTCCTTCATTAAAATTATAAACTTGTGCAATAATTAATATATAAACTATAAATTCTAAACAATATTCTTAAAAACTATACATGTTTAAGTGAATTGGCAGTAAAACGTCTGGATGAGTTGTGCTATTACAACTAAGGGTGGGTCGGTGTCGGTAACTGACCCAAACAACCATTACAGTCTTTCAATACCGACATCAGCGGAAGCGCTCAAGACGGACCGCTGCCGAACCGATTTTAGTTGGTTAATGACTTTTCGGGTTTGGTTGGGCTCGGAAGGGTGTCGGTTTTGGTTTAGATTTTTGGGCTTTCGAGGGGGCAGTGTCCAAGCCGTTTTCGACGCCAACAATGGTGGCACGGTTCGGTTTGACCACCGAAACTGACTTTCACCCGATAACGACCAAACCGATCGGTTTGGAGTTGGTTCAAAATCGTTTCAGTGTGGTTTTTTGGTTAAAAATGCCATCCCTAATTACAACACCCAAAAACAATTTCCTTATTTCTTTTTCTTTTTATTTTGATTTTTATACAAAAATCCCCCGTATTTGACGGGAGGGAAACAGAGCGCAGATTTGTAGGGACTGCAGAGTTCATAAATATGCCACGGGTAAGAATCCGAATTAATAGACCGGTCAAACAGATCCGTTTTTTCTTGGCACCAAAACAGATCCGTTTTAACTCCCCACAGGAAAGATGAAGAAGAGAGTGGATATGGATCCCACCATCCTTGTCCTCTTCATTTTGTCATTTTCTCCCACTTTTTATTTGTTTTTTTTGTTGGCCACTTCTCTTTTGATGATCTCTTGAAAGTTGAAGCAAATTTGATTATTCTATTAATTATTTAGTTAGTAAATACTTGAAGCATTTCATCAATGAATTCCATAATTTTCATTAGGCCATTCTCATCTTGGGTTTAGATATATAGGACTAAACCATTCTTGTATAAAGCTTATGAAATAATCGAAAGGGTGTGTTTCTTGTTCTAGCTCTTCTATTGAGTTACTGGATATTAACGACGTTAATATTTCGACCAAAAAAAAAAATGACATTAATATAAACTATGAGGTGTTTGTAGAGGAGCATACATTTTCATCGATGGATCATGTTTTAGAGAAATTATTGTGTGTGATCGTAACACACGTGACATGATGACGTGGTGTTACTAATCCACTCAAATTATAACACGTGTATAATAATTAATTTCTAAAACCCTAAAATCTAGGAAAAACCCTAAAATCTATGAAAAACCCCTTAAAATCGTCCACGTGCTATAATTTGAGTGGATTGGTAACACCACCTTATTATACCACATAGTATTACGGTCACATACAATAATTTTTTCATGTTCTGAGACTCTGATCGAAATTAAAAGGCATACCATTCAATCCATATATAGTGACCATATACAAAAGTTGTTTTGTGTTTATTAATTTATTCTAACATTAATTATCCCAATCTATCCAAAATCTGCTTTTTATTTCCAATTGGGTAGTGCTAGCTAGATATACCATGTACCTTGGTACCATCTAGTGTACTATCTCTCTAATAGAGGTGAGACCCACCAATACAAATGAGGTTCAACTCTATTAAAGAAATGGTACACTAGATAATACCAAAACATGGTATCCCTAACATTTTCCTTTCCAATTTTGAGAAGATTATTGTCAGATAATTACCTAGTATATTCAAAAATGGATTTCAAGCTAATACCCTTATCTACATGTAGTCTCATCTTCCCCAACAAGAAATAAGTGGGAATTGAAGGTGAGATTTTGAACGCAAGACTTCCTAGAACTATAACTCTATTACCATGTCAAAGATCTACTCTAAAAGCTTAAGTTAATTATTACATTTTTGGCTCCAAGTCTTTGTAATAAATTATTTATATATATATATTTTGGTTAAGAAGAGGTTAAGGAAGGAAGGGTAGTTGAATTTCGCCTTGCATTTGATGTAAGAATATTAAATGCTCACTACTACTACTAGGAGCAATTCTCTAATGCGGAATGAAAGTTGCTGAATTTGTGCAGAATGTGAGAGAGTGTTCAAACTCTCATTGGCGTTATAACACCGAGCGTTTCAGCACTTTCTCACATTCCGAAAAAATCCCGTATCAAATTTTTCCTACTACTAGAACTTCAACTCCTACACAAATTTTCCATTATTTCTTATCAGAAAAAAAAAAAAAAAAGTACTATTTTCATTCCCAAAAATTATTAGGAACATGCATTAATGAAGTGATTAATAATCGCCTTACTTAATTCTTGGACGTCTTCAAGGGTACATGGAGTGAAGCGAACTGGCTGTAGGAATTGATGCTTTGTTATAGTGACCATCCATGGGACCTATAATTAAAATTAGCTATAAATATTATTGAATCTTGATTACAGAGCCTAATTAATGATGATAATATTCATATCAACACATTGTACTGGTAAAGAAACTTGTTTTCAACAACTAGCTAGCTCATGATCTCTTTTTGTTGTAAAGTTGCCTTTTCACTCTCAAGAAAAGGCTAATGAATTTGATTGGGTTTTTGAAAGAAAAATTAGGTTAAACTACAGTTGATTCGTTGGATGGAAGGTCTGGCGTGTACTCCATGACAGGGTGTAGATGAGTGTACTGAAATAATTTCAGCATCAAGCCAACATGTTGTTTAATTTCTCGTGTGATGTCGATATCTGTTGCAGCCCCCACCATCCAATCGTAGTTAGATTATAATAATTTCACTGACTTTAATATAGAAGGTTTTAATTAATGGGTGGTCTACAATTCATTAATGCAAACTTAGTGGATTCTCCTTCAAAATATAATTAAATGGCTTTTCGCAGTCTCATAGATGTACATATAATTACTATTATATATTTAGTTGCTGTTGCAAGTGGTCATGTGCTTACACTGAGAAAGGCAATTGGAACAAAGGGAGAATATATTTATTTTATTAATTAATTGGTTTTAATTAGATGAGGATTCTTAAAATATTAAGAGAGGTAGTAATTATTGAAGCAAGGGGGTCCATTAATTGGCATTGCGACTTTAGCATTTGAATGTTGTATCCAAGTTGCTAATAATTTTGTATTAGGGGTTTTAAACTACAACACGTGAATCCATGTGAAGGGGGTCCTCCCTGTTGCTACAAATCTAGGATCCTTTGAGTGTTGGGTGGAAAATCCTAAAAAGGTGGTTGATTAGTTGATTAAATTACTGTGACAAGTTTAATTATGTTTTATTCTACTTTGATTAACTTTAGAAATCCTTTCCGGCACTAGAAATTACTTTGACTGGTAAAGATTGCTATTCAATTCAATGGAAGCTAGCTAGTTCAGTGCATTCATTGTTTTTTTTTTTGTGGCCATGATTTTCTATTTTTGTGGCCTCATTTACAAAAAAAAAAAAAAAAAGATGCAGTATAATTTATACTTCAAATATATTTAAAGCTATCCATTGAAGATTTTCAAGAGTAATATATCCACATAATATGATTTCTCCTTTAATTTAATATTCTGTCATGAACAGCACTTAAATAGGGATGATAATTATTTTTTCCTGTCAAATAGGAATATCCCACAGGTCTCTGCAGCAACAGATCGATTACCTATACACCCCCTATATCTTGTTACTTAACTAATTACTTGTTTAACTTTACTTTAGAAATATAACGACCAAAAAAAAAAACTTTAGAAATATAAATATTAGTAGGAACAATAATCTTGTTTGAGTGAATTAATAGTAGACACCATCTCTCTTAAGCTCATGATCTCATACGAAGTGGATAGGGGTGTAAACGAGCCGAGCCAAGCCGAATACCACCGTGCTCAAGCTTGGCTTGTTTTAAATTTTTCAAGCTTGATTTTGGCTTGACTTGTTTCTTATACGAGCCGAACTCGAACTCGCTAAAAAAATTGAACCCGATACGAATTCGAGCTGTATCGAGCTTATTCACATAATTTTATCAAAGATATTTTATTAGTTATTATTTTTTTAAAAATATTAATTTCTATCAAACATTTTTTTCTTGAAAGCATTATAATATGTTAATTTAACTTAGAATTAATATATATTTTTAATTAAATTAGATAGGCATCAAAGACTTTTTTAAAACACCATATAGATGAATATGGTTTTCCTGAAATACAATTGTACCAAATAATTTCATCGAAACATTGATAACTTATAACATTTGCAAAAATTCTCACTAAAAAAGAGACGTAAGGTAGTAGAAGTCTTCCAACCAAATAATACAAAAACAAAGTAGGAAATAAAAAATAGCAAGTCCTCATATAAGCTATGAAAAATGAGGTATGAAACATATAAATTAGAAAATACGAGCTGCTCACGAGCTTTCTGAGTCGAACATATTAAAGCTCAAGCTTGGCTTGTTTCTTAAACAAGCGAGCTTCAGCTTGGTTTTTTTTTTTTTTTTTTTGAACCGAGATTAAACGAACCAAGCTCGATACGAACTCGAGTTGTATCGAGCCAATTTACAGCCCTAAGTGGATCCATTACATTATCATAACTATATATATAAGTTATAAAGTATGAGTAAAAGAATAAGGAAATATACATATATATATATATTACCATATACGTTAATTAAACAATTAATTAATATTGTGCCTTGGACCTATATACTAATGTCCACCCCTCTTCTCCCCATCCACATATGACATCTCCCCATCCACATATGACATATCTAGCATTGACAAAGAGCTGCACAACATGTCAACATCGCTTATGTGCTAGTGAAAATTAAGAGCACATTTTTAGCTACATATATCTGTGATCAAGTAAAAAAGATTTACCTTCTTTTTATCCATTTTCTTGGCAATCAGTGAAACAATTAGAAAGGCTGTTTCCCTTCACAAATTGCGTATATCGAAGATGATGAAAGGTGAAAGAAGTGGACCGAGTGAAGTGCATGGATAGTTCAATACTTCAATGTATATATATACTTTACTTTTTTCCTATTTCTTTTTATTTAATTTACTTACATTCTTTATTGTTTTCACTTTTACCAAAGGCATAACATGGATTGTTAATATTTGATTCTGCATGCTATTATTTAATTGGTTTGGTTATCCACTTCTGAAACGTACAATATATATAGATTTTCATCAATACATTTAATTAATAGATTCTGAAAGAACCTGAATGTTTTATTTTGTGAGAACTATGAATTTGAAGCAAGAACCAGAAAGCAAGCATTAATTAACCTACAAGTCAGATATCTCCCTTTTCAGGGATTGTTTAAGTTTATATATATGAAGAACTCTCATACTTTTTGCATTTTTCTTTTTCTTCTTTAAGTATATATGGAGTGGTGTAATAACTAATAAGTAGGATCAATATGGAAATAATGAAATTGCACTCCAATAATCAATATTAGTTTTGCTTTAAAGAATTCCAATAAAATTAATTATGGTGTATATATAGGGAAGAAAAGTAATTTGAACTCTCTCACAACATTAATTAGTATGTATTTGTAATAACTTATTTTTAGTTTCCATAACCGACATCTTGTTTGACAAGGAATATAATTTTAATTTATTTATTTATTATATTTTATTGTGGAATGGGAACTCGAACTTAATTAAGACCTTTTTAATATTGGGAATAAAAATATCATTAGATGTTCACCCAAAAAAAAAAAATCATTAGATCAATAGTTAGTAATTAATCAATTTCAATTTCTTCAAATAAGTACAATATTCAAAAAAATGAATTAACTAATTAACATACATATCGCACAACATTCACCAAGCCAAATTAAAAATGTGAGACATAGTAGCCAACATTCCTAATTGGGACAAGAAGAATGCATGTCTCACAAATATATACTTGAAGTGTGCATTTCTTTCTCTCTAAAAATATTCGGAAGTAAAAAATAATTAGAAGAAATATAGTTAATTACATCATCCCGGCCACTTCTTCCAATACTAAATATATATTTATATATATTTTACTTAATGACGTTTTAAATAAGTATTGTATTTTTTTTTTTTTTTTGAGAAACAGTATTGTATTGTTTAATTATCATATATACATGCTGCAAGCACACACAAAACTTATGCAGATCGAGAGTCTAGTATATTTGATTTGAACCGGAGGCCTTTAAAAATGATTTTGATTCATCGATTAGCTCAAACTTTGGAGTTTGGACACATTTTGACAATTTCCTCTTGCTTATTTCATTTCTTGTCATAGATTATATATAGAAAGAGATAAATACTACAATATTGAGATAGATTACTTAATCAAAGAAAAGCATGCCCACGCGTACGTCACATTAAATTGGAAAACAAATGTAATATAATCCCCTATCAACTACACCTGAAGATCATAAAGTCAAAAATAGACCTAGAGATCATGATCATTGAATTCTTCTTGGTGAAACAGAGAAGTTATGTACGTAGTTGTTATTTTATTTACAAAAGGAAAAAGCAATTAATTAAAAACACTCTTTAATTTTTCCTCACACTCATAAGAGTTTCTCTGAAGAAATGGCCACCAAGTGTTTGGAAACTTTGAAATTAATTTGCTCATAAACAGAGACATCAATGGAAATCTAGCTGCACTACTGGATACATATGTGAGTTCAGTTCATTACATGACCAACCCTAGTTATCATTCATCTGATATGAAACACCAGATCGAATCACAAGTTAGGTCACAAATTTGAGGTGTAAGATTTAAGATCAGAAAAGGTTAAGAGTAGTTAGCAGAAAACCCAATTAAAACTTTTCAAGGCTGATCATGCCTCTTCAATTATTTACTATATCTTCCATGTCCAATCCATCATATCATCAGGTAAACTATATTATAAATCATTGGCACATATATTAAAAAAAAACTAAAAAATTGAACTAAAATTCCCCACCAAGCAAATTAAAGAAGATGAAAAATTAATACATGAGCTAGCAGATCGATCATGATCAAGAATTATAGTAACTAAATGAAAGGTCAGAAACCAATTACAAAAGACATTATTAATTCTCCTTTTCATTGCACAAACTGGATTAAAAGGCAGCAGCAAACAGCTCAAAGAAAAGAAACTAGCTAGCTCTATAATTTTATAACATCCACAATACCCCAACCCAAGTTGCTCTCTTCTTAATTCACATCTCTATCTTGTTTCTAATTTATATATAAAATTTGAGTACAACAAAATGGAAGATTGTATCAATTGATGATCATGAAATCAATAATCAATCCCCCACCTTGATCCTCCTATCTCCTCCTCAATTTCAAGCTTCAGCTTCTCTATAGTTAGTAAGGATGCCGTGAATTATGAGCCCAAGCATAAGCCTCGTGCCCCATCTGCCCACCATTTGGGATCAGATTTGGTGGCAGCTGACTGTAAATGGGCAGTGATGAAGGGTCTGGAAGCTGCCCGGCCTGCAACTGGGCCCCACTGCTTCCACCTCCAGGTGGGGAGCTGCCGGAAGCGCCGCCGTGGCCTCCTCCACTGCCCGCCTCCTCATCTTCCTCAAGAGGCAGTCTCTCATACGTGGCATTGGCAAAAGTGGCCGCCACCACCATGACAGGTCCAGCTGCCACAAGTGACCCAACAACACTGCCCCCAACCACCTGCCCCTGACCGCCCGCTAGGTACACGGTGAGCCCGGTCGAGCCTGGTGGGGCCGGTCCGGGCAGGAAAGCTCCGCTTAGAGATAAAATCTCAAAGCGGCCGTGAAGGGCAACCACGGCCCCAGGGGCGGCGGGTTGTCTGAGGGTGACGTTGGCCACGGATCCGCTTCCGCTGAGCACGCAGACGCCTCTCTGGCGCCTGCGTGCGAATTGAGCAACACTCTCTGCCACGTCAGCACCACCGGCCACCTCCATGACGTGGCTTCGGAGGGAGTTGGGGCTGTCCCGGGTGACGAAGATAGGCGGTTTGGGCTTGTTTTTGGATCCGGGAGGGCGGCCTCTGGGTCTACGAGATCCAATCTCGACTGCGCCCTCTTTGGGCTCGTCTTCTCCATGGTCTCTATCTTCGTCACCGCCGCTGCTTCTGCCGCTGTTGTTTTCGTTCATGGAAATCTCGAGGTCGCGTTTGCTCAGCGCTGGGGAATTGGTGGCTGCCGGGTCCAGCCCCAGCTGACCGCTCCACCACGGATTCGCCAGACTAGCAATTGTATGTCAAATTCTGGGAATTATAATCAACAAGAAGCAGAGAAGATCGATCACTCTCCTAGCTAGCTAACTAGCTATTCACTTGTTCCACAATTAGAGATCAACAAGTCAAAGCCACATATAATCATATATATATGTATGTATAGCTCACCAAGAAAAAAGGAAAGCAAGGTTGTATAACCTAATAATTAATATGGGCAGAACAGAAAGAAGCTAGCTAGAAAGATGAGTAGCAGTTGGAGGAGAACTGAGAACAGACTACGTATTCCATTCAATTACAGATGATGAGGAGATCAGACGACCCTTGATCTTAATGGACAGAATATGGAACAGATGCAAAACCCTTAACTGCGCCCCTGGATAGAATAATCAACAACAAAGAAGAAAGAAAGCAAAGAGAATATATAAAATTAAGAAAGCACAGAAAGAAAGAAAGATTGAAATGAAATTTAAGAGTATATTTTTATAAAAGAAGTGAAAAGAGAAAGAAAAAAAAAAGGGAAAAGAAACAGAAGATGCAATAAATTCCAAACGAGGTGTTGTGATATGGGTTTGAATTTTTCTTGCTTGATTGTGTGTTGTGGGGGTGGTGATCGAGTGTGTGTGAGAGTGTGTATAATAAGCTTTGGGTTGAAGGCTTTGGTAAATAATTAAGGTCTCCTCGATCCTCTTGGGACTTTTTAGGGTTTTGTGGGGTCGCGTGCGCGTGGGGAGGTGGGGATCACGTCGTTTTCTGCTGGGGTCCAACATATCAGCCTATGTCTATGTGTTTATGTGTTTATGTGTCTATGTGGTCTTTGTCTCTGTGTGTGCGTGTGCATCACAGTGTGAGAGAGAGAGAGAGAGAGAGAGAGAGAGAGAGAGAGAGAGAGAGAGAGAGAGAGAGAGATCGAGATAAGCTGGAGAGGACTATGAGTCTGTGACTGAGACGACCTGGTGAATGGTGATGGGCTGGTATTAGTATATATTACTAGACACCAGTACTACCAGTTGCCCACAACCTTTCTATCTACCCACAACCTGTTGCTGCTGTTTTTCTCTCTTTTTTGGCTTTAACGTACGTACACTCTATTTTTTTTTTTCCTTAAGTGGACTTTACCCAGGTATTCTAATTAGAGAGAGACAGAGAAAAGAAACAAGGCACCATTCAAGTTTTTCTTGTGAATTAATAAAACTATTCATTAATTAGGACAACATTTACTAACGGTTATGTAGACTGTACGTTAGTCAAGACTTGACATGAAATTGAGATAAAAGTTGTTCTCTCAAGAGCATTAGCCAAAGTAGCATATATGGGGTAGGGTGGGATATATATATATATATATATATAAATGGTATATTCTAGGCATGAATTAAATTTCGAAAATTTGAAATTTCCATCTTTTTTAGGTTTCGAAATATAACTGAAACAAAATTATCGAAATTTTGTTAAAAGTTTCAATTATTTTAGTTTAAATTTCCAACGAAATAAAAAATTCTTTCAAAATTTTATTAAAAATTTTCACATTTTTTAACACTCGAAATCCGAAATTTAATTCATTAATTCTAGGTTGAATTCCTTTCTAACAATAAATAAATGGTAGGAAAATTGATTGTATGTTGTGGCTCGAGGCAATCTATGAATAAGAATATAGAATACTCGATAGTTTATGATATATAAGATGAGAGTGATTTAAATAATATCAATGTCATTAATTTGCGATAAAATTTCACACATGATGATTCATTGTACTTTCCTAAGCTCTATTGGTTATTTGGCCCTAATTGAATAAGTCCAGAATAATTAGTAGTGAGCTAACATAAACGACTTTCATAAAATTTCATCTAGCCACTAGAGAGAAAAATCTCAAATTTTTGTCTGCGAAAGCTCATGATTTAGTTGTCTTTGTGATTTATGTGGTTTAGTTATTTTAGTTTTTTCGAGTCCCTCTCTTAATCGAGGATTTGACTAGGGTTTCACCATAAACTCTAATTTAGTTTTGGTTGTTAAGTCACTTTCTTGATCTAGGGTTTTCTCAAGCTATCAATCGAAGGAAATTTTTGTTAGTTAATAGTTTTTTTTCAAAGTTAGTTTGGAGGGTGCTTTTATGTTCCCGCAACTGGGTCTGAAGGTGTTGGTGTTGTTTTTCAGGACAGTCACGGGGAGATGTGGTGGTGATTGCCCATCCTCTTTTTGACATCTCTTCATCCCAGCAAGTTGAGACTCTGACAATCATTTGCGGGCTAAAATTGTTTCAATGCAAGTGTTGAAACTGTGATTTTTAAGTCGGATGTTTAAGCTATCATCAATCGATTTATGAGTCTAGTGGAGGATCTTGCATCAAATAGGCATCCTATGAATGAGGCAAAGAGGTTTTGGCGTCTATTTAATAGTTCTACATGTGGTTATATTATCAAGTTGCATATGCACTTGCTAGTTTTTCTTTGAATTGTAGTGATTTTCATTCATGATGTTCCTCCTTAATTGGAACCTCTTCTCCATACTACTATGCAATGTCAATTTATTTAATAAATTATGCTTTGGCGATAAAAAAAAATAAAATAATATATATATATATATATATATATATATATATTAGCAAAAGGCCATATGATGTCTCCTCAGATGTAGATGTACTGATTTAGAACCATCGAAGATAATAGTAGTTAAAAATGCACATTCTAATACTATGGTAATGAGATATATAACAACCATCCCAATTAATTGTCAGTCGTACTGGTAGTAATTGAAGCTAAGGTTATGGTCAAAATCTAGAAGTAGGTGCAAAGCATGACAGGATGCTGCTGGCAGCAAGTTTGTAGTGACGTACACCAGGTTGGAAGCAGTACTACCGAGGTTCAGTTGAACAATTAATTAATAAGAATTAGTATCACTACCTTGAACGTTCCAGGGAACCGAAAAGAAACAGGTAGGTCCGTTGAAGCCTACCCCAAGCATGTAGCTCTCGCGAGTCTTTCGGCTATAGAACAATCAGTGCCGTCTTGTCTGCAATCTGGGTTCCGTGAGTTGATCGCCAACGCGGTTAAACGTCCGGAACTAATAAGCACCATGCAGGTTCACTGATCACTTATGATAAACTTCCCCTTCCTTTTAGCTTGAATAGAACACAGAATGAGAGTGAGACTCCCTCGAAAGGAGTCGAACGGTATACTTCAATCTTTAATGGACAACGGGGAAAGGGGGGCGCAGGGGGTACTCCCCCGCAAGCCAAGCGATTTTCCTTCTAGAAAGAATGTTGCTAACTTCTAAACAAAGGGAAAGGAAAAATCTTAATTGTCCTAAGGGGAGAGAGTGATCCACGGGTGTGGAGCACGAACGCAGGAAGAAGGAGTCTTTCTTACTCTAAAAAGTAACCAATGGATTACCATTAAATTGTCTTTATAGTGGGAGTGAGGGAATGGAAAAGAGGCTTATAGGGGTCACCACTCCCCGTCCTACAATCAACTCGAACGTTCCAGGGAACCGAAAAGAAACAGGTAGGTCCGTTGAAGCCTACCCCAAGCATGTAGCTCTCGCGAGTCTTTCGGCTATAGAACAATCAATGCGCCACACCCGTGGCTCACTCTCTCCCTTTCAGTTTTCATCTCGTGAAATCAAGGATTTCCATCAAGAATATAAGCAAGACACATTGGGTCATTCGGTCACTCCCTCGTATACGCACAAAAAAAAAAAAACTAAATTTGAAATGGATCATTGTAAGACTAATGATTAGAGAATTATTGGTAAGAAGGTTGGAAAAAATTTTAATGTTCAATTAATCATGCAAGTTGAAGTTTTATATTCAAAAATTGAACCTAAGCTATACCTATATGGCGTAGTAAGCAATAATTAATTGTTCTTATGAGCTAGTTAGGAGTAGGACAGAAAAATTAAATATGGATATTAGTTAAAGTTGTGGATACTGTTGGTGGAGGAAGTTTGGGGAGGGAGAGAGAAGGGGACAGAGGCATAGGGAGTGTTGAAAGGAGAACGAGAATTAAGGAATTGGCATGTCCTCAAGTGCATATATGTTTTCATAAGCTTGTGAGTTCTGAGGTGATAGAGATCGGAATCTAATATTGTTTCAATTGATTATTTGATATGTTTAATTAATTTAGACAATTGTAAACTAAGATCATTAACATGTGGCATATATATACGAGCCAGCCATTTGTGTATATTAAAGAAGAGGAGAGAACAATGAATAATAATACAATTTGCATAGAGATATTGGAATTTGATATCTAAAGTTAGATTTTTTTAAAAAAAAAATGTTTAATTTATTGATGACAATGATATGAGATATCCAACAAAAGAACAAATGAAAAATACATGGTGGAGCATCCGAGGTGCACTTTAACTTTCATTATGGTGACTATATATATTGGAAATGATCGATATGGACTTCCCAGGAGCTTTGGCAGTACTATAGTACTCTCTGCCCACAACAAGACCTCTAATCTGCAGTCCCATGTATGATATATCATATATGGGCACTATAAGTATAACATAGAGGTTGATATATCATGGTTACTATTGTAGCACCATTATTGCTATTAATTTTGTCCACACTCGATCTACACTAAACTTATATTGAACTCATTCTACGCGTAGAGAAATATATAGAGAGGTGTAGTTTTACTTTACAAACCAACAAATATTCTAAGCATAAGAATTAGAGGTTTTGAACTTAGAATTTCATACAAGGAGCTAGAATTTTAATATCGTTACACAATCACTTAATTTTAAAATTTAAACTATTAATTAAAAATTGGACCAAAAATGTGTGTCAAAGCTAACATAAGTATGGGAAAACTCTCCCCTCTTCAATTTTGTCTCCCTACAACCCACCGCATAAGCAAATACTGCAGCATATATTTTTGCTGCTTCCTATTTTGAGCATATAATATGAGTGTGACATGCAAGGATGACTAAGTGCATGTTCCACCGAAGCATTTATGGATGTGAGAGATGTTAATTGATTTTGATAGGAGAGCAGACAGAAGGCTCAATTGAATGGTTGATGGACCATTATGTTGATTAGATCGTAAACAACCAAAGGATAAACAATCTATCACCTATTTCTAATTATTTGTAAATGATGGTTCAAATTTGAAACAGGATATAAATATGCATAATCTAATTAACGAGATTACGCATATTAATTGATCACATTATGTGAAAGTGGGAATTTACACATTACAATAATTTGTTACAATTAATCATTAGTTGACACATCAAATGCAATATAATGTGATTAAAGAATGTAACAAGTTTATTAAACCGCGTTGCATGCTAATTAAACTTCAATTACCATATACTCTGTTGACAATAACTTTTGATTAAGGACTTTTGTTGGCTTAATTACCATATGCCTCTTCTTGATTTGATATTGCCACAAAAGACTTTCGTGGCCTATATGTTACTTTTTTGGTGTGATGGCCCTGTAGTTCCATTGATCCCTACCAAAGTCAATTCCATCTACAGTCTACTGCTGCCATTTTCACCACTTGAATGATCTTCTATTTGTATTGGATTATTTCCCCGCTTACAGCAAATTGATGTAGAATGTTAACAAAAAAAACTTAATTAAATCCCATACCCTACAAAATTAAAGATATAGTACTTTTTTATGGATGTGCACTCTTGTCAGTGGGGGCCAAGAAGGGCGCGCATCACCACCTTATTAGCTCCTTCATTTGGGGTCATACACCTAATCTCTTTTGGCCCTATACCTAAATCACTTTCTTGGAATACTAGCAGTCAGAAAACAACAAAGCTTTAAGTGCATTTACATTTATTAATTATAGAGTCAATTTTAAGTTGATTCACGAATTATAAAATATTTTAAATTTTCTCATTAACTATAGGGTTCATTTTAAGTTGGTCCACGAATTATAAAATATTTCAAATTTCCCCATTAACTATAGGGTTTATTTCAAGTTGGTCCATGAACTAACAAAAAACATATAAAATAGTTGACAAAATCGGGTTGACAAAAAAACTGAACCGAATCGAATTATTTATATTTTATAATATATTTTATATTATATAAAAGTTATATATATTTAATAAGATGTAAGGTGTTTTTTTGCACATGTTGGGGTTCGAACCCATGACCTTGTGAGGAGAGTCAAAGTATGAATTTCCACTACACCACTTAATTAACCACTTATAAAATTCAAGTACATATAATATATTTATAGGAATACTGATACTTGAAATATAATAATTTATAAAATTAAATATATTTTATATATCATTCCTTTTTTTAAAGATATTATTTTAGGTCTCTATTTAAATATTATCATTGCAAAAAGTCTAAAAATTTTATTAGTTTATATTTTATATAATTTATAGTTTCTATATTGTAAACATATTACTAAAAGTCTAAAACTATAATTTATAATTTATATACTAAAATTATTAGAGTATAGGGTTAATTTTTAAGGTATAAGGTATAAGGTTTCAGATTTTATGGTTTAGTATATAAGGTTATGATGTAAATACCAATTATAATTTTATAAATTATTATATTTCAAGTATCAATATGCCTATAAATATATTGCATATACTTAAATATCATAAGTGACTAAATGGCGTAGTGGGAATTCACACTTTCACTCTTCATGGGTTCAAACCCAGCATGTTCCAAAAACACCTTATACCTTTTTTATTCAAAATATATAACTTTTATATAATAAAAAAAAATATATATAAATAATTCGGTTTGGTTCAATTTTTTTGTCAACCCGGTTTTGTCTACTATTATGTATGTTTTTTGTTAGTTCGTGGATCAACTTGAAATGAACCCTATAATTACTGGGGAAATTTGAAATGTGTTATAGTTCGTGGACCAACTTGAAATGAACCCTATAGTTAATGAGGAAATTTGAAATATTTTATAGTTCGTAGACTAATTTAAAATGGACCCTATAATTGATGGATATAAATGTACTTTAGCCAAAAACAAATCAGCTCATTAAGCACTTAATGAGCTCATTAATTTATTTTTTTCTCGTCTAACCAGCTGTACCGGACACTAATTGGCCTTTAAAAAGGGAAAATGTTTAGAGCCGAATTGGAAAATTCAGAAATTCTAGGGTACCAAAGGGACCATGCAATGATTGAGTTGCAATGCAGGGTTTAATGCCTCAGTACCCTTGCATTGCTTGTTCCAAAACTCAGCGTATTAAGGAGCTAATTACAGTAATCCAGTGTAAGCCATCAGTTTTCTAAATTGCTAATGATGTTTAGTATTTTTGGACCATGCATGCAGTGGTAGGGAGAGAAAGAGGTCTTCATGTTTGAGAGCAAATTTGCTCACCACCTTAGTTAGGTGGCACCCATGATAGGTGGGTGAGCAAATTTGCTCACTTCATGTTTAGGTACTTTTTTATTCTTTTGGTTTTGAGTTGGGGAAGAAAAAAAGGGTTGACACTTGAGACTTGAGGGTGAGACAAAGGGCACAGTCTGACCCCAAAAAAAAAAAGGCTTAATTATCGATTTACCACCCAAAACTGTAACTCATTCCCACTTTGCCACCTGAAAGTTTTTTGTCCCAGATTACCACCTGTAACTTACATCCGTGTCTCATTTTACCTTGTTCCGTCAACAATTCCGTTAAAAATGATGACATGGCCGTTAATGATGACGTGGCACGCTGGATGTGCGCCACGTGTCACATCTTTCATGTATTTTCTGATTTTTTTTTGTTTTTCTATTTTTATAAACTTTGAAAATTAATTAAAAATAGCTCCGAACTTAGAAAAATACACGGAAAATTTCTACTGACTTGTCTTAACTAGTACTAATTTACTATGGGTTCAAAATGCCAATTTTCCCTCTAAAAATTTCCAGAAAATTTGGATAGTCCAAATTTATTTTTAGAAAATTAAAATACTTTAAACTCTTTGGAAATTAATAGGATAATCTCCCAAACTCCAAAAAATATGAGGTCTGCACCGTTAGTCTTCTGAAAACTAACAATACCTTTCTCGTAAACACTTGCTACCCAAAAGACCTTTCAGTCTTTGAGGAAAATAAATTTCCCTATAAAACAAATTCTAGAATTTCTGTAAAGTCTCGAAATAATTTTCTAAAACAGGCTTTTGGTAATTTCCAAAATATTTTTGAGAATTTTTCCAAGAGTTTACAAAAATTCTAGAATTTATTTAATAGAGGGAAATTTATTTTAATTTTTTAGAAATAAATTTGGACTTTCTATTTTTTTTTTTTGGAAATTTTTAGAGGGCAAATTGGTAATTTAACCTTATAGTAAATTAGTGTTAGTCAAGACGAGTCCGTAGGAATTTTCTGTGTATTATTCTAAGTTCGAAGCTATATTTAATTAATTTTTAAAGTTTATAAAAATATAAAAATTAAAAAAATTCAAAAATAAAAGCAAAGATGTGACACGTGGCGCACATCCAGCGCCCCACTTTAGCATTAACTGCCATGTCATCATTTTTAACGGAATTATTGACAGAACAAGGTAAAATGGGACACAGATGTAAGTTACAGGTGGTAATCTAGGACAAAAAATCTTTCAGGTGGCAAAGTAGAAATGAGTTATAATTTTGGGTGGTAAATCAATAATTAAGCCAAAAAAAAAAAAAGGGTACAGAGAAACTACCTTCCCAATGAAAAAGTTAAGGAAAGTGACTGTATTTATCAAAAGTTCAAAACTATGTCATACTATTTGTTTAGAAGGGCCCTGAAGTTTTGGGCCTTCCTTTTTCAAAAAACAAGGGGTCACAATGCTGACCTTTTCTGTGTCTTGTATATACCCAGAATCAATGTTATATTTATCGGAATAAAATTCATAGGGTGGCCACCAAAGGAGCTGTTTTGAGATCCAAGCATAGGCTAGGCACGAACCAAGTTTACTTAAGACATCACGTCTATAATTAGCTTCAATGATTTTCTAATAAAATAACCCAAATCCAAATATGGCTTACTGGACATTAATCTAAGTGACATGGTGACAAGTTTCAGAGCCTAGAGTAGGTTGCACCCATTTTCCACATGCTCAAAACCTCAGGAAAATCACCAAGCGACTACAAAATCTGAAGTCCATCCAGTAGAGCTCTCCCGTTAGCCCAAAAAGCTATAGGGAGAGCGTATACGAGGGAGTGACCGAATGACCCAATGTGTCTTGTTTATATTCTTGATTGAAATCCTTGATTTCACGAGATAAAAACTAAAAGAGAGAGAGTGAGCCACGGCTTGTCTGCAATCTGGGGTTCCGTGAGTTGATCGCCACGCGGTTAAACGTCCGGAACTAATAAGCACCATGCAGGTTCACTGATCACTTATGATAAACTTCCCCTTCCAAGTCAACTCTTTGACTAAACTATGTATGTATGAATGGACGGATATTTCCTTATGCTTTATGATCAGTTTGCATGATGCGTAAAGTCTAGACCATTGTTTTCAACTAGAAAATGAGCTGAGATCAAGGCAGCCATGCATAAGTACCGAATAGTGTAAAGTTTTTAAATGTAAAGCAAGAAACAAATGTCCCTTCTGTGCTATTTGTACAACGCAACACGCAGCTCACCTCCAGCTGCTGGCCAATTTCCAGCATAACATCTATATTGAGAAACGAATTCCAGCTGCTGCTCTGCTTTGAAATCATTTTTCATGTGCGTTTGAGGGAGACAGATTTG
Source organism: Dryas octopetala (assembly GCF_963921425.1). Lineage (NCBI taxonomy): Eukaryota > Viridiplantae > Streptophyta > Magnoliopsida > Rosales > Rosaceae > Dryas > Dryas octopetala. Next base: position 20,178,516 of record NC_141367.1, on the reverse strand, counting down.
GGACCCATGATGTTACTGCATATGGCCCAAAACTTGCCACTTAATAAAAAATTTGATAAAATGAGCTTCTATAATTCTGGTTCAACCATGCACGAAGTATCTGCGAATCCTGCAAACAAAAGGCAAAGAAACATCAACCGCACAATTTGATCAACCAATCAAGACTGCAGACGTATACCATTATGTTGATAAAAGTTAAAGCCACCCTGTGTTGATCCTCACCCCATGTATGGATGATTAGGAGAGACTGCTAATGAAGTCTAAAATGACATGAAAGCCGTCCAGATAAGAAGACTGAAACCCCATGGCTAAAAAAAAGAAGACTGAAACACAGGTACAGGGTTGAAAATCCAATCCCAAACCAAAGCGAAAGAAAGAAGAAACAGGGCAAAAGACTCCCAAGTCATTCAGTGCAAACTGCAAAGTTATGATACAGGTTCAAGTCCCAGTTGAATATAAGGACACTGGTAAAGTTTTTCAGTTTTAGCCTTCAAAGATTCTTGTAGACTCCCTATTCATTCGGTGCATGTGGCCCAACCATCACAAATGCCTTTTTCTCTTGTTCTCTTTGATTATTGTTACCCTCTCCCTTTGAATGATTATCCTCATTCCCAAATCAATCTATCTTACCATATGATGATACACATCCATTCCCAATTTCAATCTTAGATCATAATAATAAATAATAAATATTCCATATTCATCTTAACATCTGCATCTCACCCCCTCCCCCCCCCCCCCCCAAAAAAAAAAAAAACTTCATCTACTCGTAATATTTTTGGTCTCTGTCTGCCTTTGATATATGTTCCATCAGTCAAAAGCATAAACATCTCTATCAGAGTGCAGTTCACAATTTTTTGAGGTCTAGATACCCTTCCTCATTAAAATAAAAAGCATTGATGTTGCAAGCATATGACATAATGAAATTTACCTAATGAGGAAGTATATTATTAAGAAGGAAACCACAAAAAATGCCACAAGTGTACACATTCTTCGGCTTGATTTTTTCTCGAATACCTACATAGCAAACATCACTTCTCAGCCAATTTCACATAAATGAGAAAATAAATAAAAGAAAAAGACAAAAAGAAGTTAGTATAGCAGATCTAGTTTAGGTACCATCTTAAACCGATCCATTGTTCCAGACATTATACCCCTTGCTGCATCCATGTCATTGCCCTGGTTTTACAGCATAACCAAATAATTTAAAAATTACTTAAAACAAAAAAACAGTTTAATAGGGAGTGCATGTTAACAACTGTGACAAGCATACCATTCGGTCAAGCAAACGATTATGACTCTCCACCTCTTCATGTATGTCACCTGTTAACTGTCAATAAAATCATAAACTTCAGGTCATTTTTCATTCCTTCATTTATTTTTTTTAAATCCTTCGTCTAGGCAAGTACAACATTTTTCATTTTGTAATATTTAAACCATGATCAACCAAAACCCCACCCTTTACCATCTGCACTAATATATTAATCAAGTGCAACTCCCACTTCACTTTCAATAGAACGACAACTTCTAGCATCAGATGTGTATACGGTATACATATGCATGAACATGTATTGTGTTCAAATACATTATGGTAGATAATAATGATGTTGACATACAAAACTGACAACTCTGATACACTGGGTGGCCTAGCAGTTGACTACAGTTCATCTTGAGTAACCTGACAGAAAAGGCAATCTGAAAACAGGTCATATTTCCCTGAAACCTGTCATGCTTATGGAAGCTTGCTTATGCATCAGGCATGCTGTTTGTAAGAATTCTAGTTATATTTATACCATTCACAGGAAAGTATGTAATGATGAATGTTCTACTTCCACTCCTAAACAGATACACTGTAATTCCAAGTTATACATTCACCAGATGATGGATACAGCACATACACACTGTCTAAAGGAGCAGAGCACATACCAACTTTACAATGTCGTAGAAAAGGAATTCATGTTTAATGGCATATAAGAATATAATATCTTATTGAAAATAGGGTTCACATCAACAATTGAATGGTTGGTAAGGAGATCTTCTTATATAATACTCACTCTTTTTAGAAAAACAACTCTGTCTTGCAAACTTTGTACAGCTTTGTCATTGTCATTCTCACTAACGTCGGAGTATGAGGAGGAGGCCCTAAGACCACCTTCTTCAAGGCCATCTAAAAGAGCCGATCTGGAGGCTCGGTGCTCCCTACAAAAAGAGTGAACAGATTCAGTCTTAAGCAAACGTACTTTATTGTAATATACCTGTCAAACCACAAGAATATGACTACGAAATGAACTAATACTTACTATGACAGATTATTTGGCAATGCAATATTGTTTAAAAAAGTAGTACTTCCGCTTAATGTAAAAACAAAACTAACAAGTTGATAAACACATATTAGTACTACTACTACAAAAAGAAACATGAAGTATGTAAAAGTTATGGGCTATGAATGCTTGAATCAAGTACCAACATTCTTTATGCCTAAATCCAAACTGAATCATCAAATACAATTAATGGTATATTCTATTCACCTCTTGCCTCATGGTTATCCTTGTAAGAGTAAGAGTAAGGAGAAAAAAGATCAAGGACAGAAGAAATCCAAAGTGTAAGTTAAATCTGCTCAACATTAACACAGAGAACACAAATCTGAGGGATCAGTGTCTCGAAGAATGATGACAAATTAAAACTTTCAAAAGTTCACTCCAGTGTTTATGCCATCATGCAAATCAACACCTGATCCTTTTTTAACAAATTTCATTTAAACTAATCCAGACTATAACTCAATGCTGATATAACATCTGGTTCAACTAATTCAAGACTATAAAACCCATATCTCGAAAATCCTAAACAAATGCGTAAAAAGCATTTTCCTTGCAACTTTCACTGAGAATTTAAATTGGCATTCCAACAATCCTATTTCAAACTTGTAAAGATATTTAATTTAATCTAAATTCCCACACTAAAATCCATCATAGAAATTAATCACATCAAAGAACATAACCTGCATTTTCAATTTACAACGATTAAGGCTTCGGATACCAACAGTCGCAGATTGAGCTCATGCTTAGTGATAATCAAAAGATTTAAATAAAAAATTTGGAAATCAATAGCCAAATCCACAATGCAACAATTGCGTCCAGCGTCCAGCTAAAGTGTATAAAATTAAATCTCTGAACAAATTATTTACTAAACATTAACTCCGATCGCCAAAACAAAATCCTAAAATTGTTTAGGTCCAAGATCTTATCATACATAGAAGATATAATAAAAATAATAATAATGTATGCGAATGTATAGATTCTATAGAATACGAACCTTCTGTAACTCATTGCTTGCAATATTCACAAATTCGGCGTCGTTTTACGGTAACACGATATCTGGTGATGAAGAGTTTAAGAGTTAAACTTTCAACTGATTGATGCTTCCGTCAGGGAAATCAGGGAGAAGCGAAGAGGAGCTGAATGGCAGTTAATGGTGGTCTGCTGCTTTCTTGGACCACATGCTGGGCTTTGTCTAGTTCTTTAGGCCCACTGACCCAAATTCCTTTAAGCCCAACAGGACTCTCAAATTCAAAATCAATCAATGTATCATCCAAATTTTAACGCTTTTGAATTTTTGATGCTTTATTACTTGTAGAGTTGTAGGAGTGAGCATTTAACCGATTAAACAAAGTAAATCAAACAATTTGGAGCGTTTTGATTCAGCATTGACACTCAAAATGAATTATTGATTCATAAATCAAACCAAACTACCATTTGGGGTTTGGTCATCACTTTGAACCATTTGTAAACCTATTTGTAAACTGCTTAAACCAAACCCAATAGAAATATTTTAATATTATTATTATCATGTGTCAACACATTGATCCGAATTCTCTGTTTGTTTGTCCTTGACTTTTAATTATAGTCGTGTATTTCTTATTTAAGAATAGGCTTTATTATACTTTACTAACCTGAACTTTGAGCTCAATCTCACTTCATTACTTAAAAAAAAAAATTGTCTCAATTTACTACTTGAATTCAAAATTTGTTGCAATGTACCATCTCTGGCTCATTTTGTCTAAACTTTTGTTAAAAATAAGGGTGTTTTGGTCTTTTCAAATCAATTTTTTATTGTGTCAAAATAAGTAAAGAGTAAAAAAATCATTTTTTTTTAACAATAGGAATTTGAAAAACACCAAAACACTCTTATTTTTAACAAAAATTAAGACAAAATTAGCCAGAGGTGGTACATTGCAATAAATTTTTAATTCATATGGTAAATTGAGATAATTTTTTTTTTAGGTAATGAAATGAGATTGAGTCTAAAGTTCAGGTGGGTAAAATGTAAAAAAGCCTTAAGAATATATTTGTACTGTATTTAGTATTGGGTCGAGAGCAGAGTATGAAGCAAATGATAAAATTTAGGGAGACTTTCATTCATGTCCTTTAATTTTACAATTTAGTGACTGAAGTCTTATGACTTTTAAAATTCTAACTAAAGTCCAATAATATTGTAACCATTCCATGTAGGGCTGGGTAAAAATACCGAAATACCGAAAAATACCGATACCGATACCGAAAAATACCGAAAAGTACCGATACCGAAAATACCGATAAATTCGGTAACGGTATTGGTTTACAAAACCCGGTACCGACGGTATACCGATACCGACCGTATATTAAAAAAATATAATTAAAATAATTCATTTTTATACATTTCTATACTATACTAGTATATTCTAAATATAAAATACTTAGTATTACCTTTCTATATAATTTATAATTTTATATAATACATTTCTAATTTTCTATAATTTATATCAAACATATATAAATTTATAAACCCTAAACCTATAACTTATTAACTTATATGTTTTTTAATTTATATAATACATTTTTATATAAAAACTAATTAAAAATACCCTAAACCCTAATATTATACTAAATTATAAACCCTATATAATATATGTATATGATATCTCATACTAAATTACTAATTTATATACCCTAATAGTCTAATACTATAAATTTATAATTCATAGATTCATAGTTGGTAATTTAGAGTTTGATATATAGTATATAGTATAATACTATAATATGGTATAATATGGTATAATATAGTATAATATGATCATATTAGACTTATTAGTAATTTAGTATATTATATAATATGATATAATAATAATAATATAGTAAAATATGGTATAATATATTAATATCAATATGGACTATGGAGTTATGGACTATTTATGATTTATGTAATTACCTCAATCATTAATGTATAATATAATATAATATATTATTATTAGTATATGGTATTTAATATTTATGATTAATGAACCATGGGCAAGGACAAAGGCAAAGTCGAAAAATTAGAAGATTTTTATATTCCTGTAAATATCAAGATTCAGGAGGGGGAGTGAAAATAATGAGCGTGTACAAGCTAATGGCATGGGCCTGCTAACGTGGCAAAAGGAGAGTGGGCAATGTAATTAGAGAGAGAGAGAGAGAGAGAGAGAGAGAGAGTAAAGGTTGGGTTGGTTTGGGGGGTATGGAGCCTTACGAGGGGCTCTGGTCTAAGGATGTTATTTAGTTTTGAAAATAATTTCTGGGTTTGGTTTAATTTTGGTTTTGGGACATTGGGTCGGTAATTGCGAGAGGGGCATGGAAGGGCTGGCCATGCTGAGGCAGCTCATCGATCAGCTTCAGGAGCTCGTCGAAGTCTACGGCTCTCACCCTCCTCATTACCATCATCATCATCTTCAAGCTTCGCTTCAGCTTCCTCTCCTCCACCACTCTCACTAGCAACCCAGGTCTCTCACTATCTTGTTGTTGTGGATCTCTTTCACCTTCTGAAAATCCTTTCTTTCCACCAATTACTCCTTTCATTTCCTACTTAGGTATTCTGATTTTCTTCTGCTTGGTTCACTGATCTCTCTCACATTCTGTTGTTGTAGTCGGCACCGCCACTGTCCGACCGATACCGCCACGCTCCGACCGATACCGAAGTTATCGGTTACCGACCCATATTGGTCGGAATTTGGTATGGGTGTTTCGGTACGGTAACCGTACCGAACCCACCCCTAATTCCATGTTATATAATATTGGTTTATTAGTTTTTATTTTTTTTTCACATATATCAGGCATTGAATGCTCGACGGCCATTTTTGAGTATTCGGTAGTGCATTTTTACTACCACAAACTCCATTTTATACTTTAGGAAGGTATGAAGTGAACTCGTACTCTATACCCTCAAAAAATAAAAAAATAATGATATATTTTTTTGACAAAATGACAAGGCAATGGTCATAGGGCTTTATTTAGAAAAAAAAAAAAAAAAAAAAACCATTTGATCTTTTTCCAAATAAGAAATTTTAGAAGGACTAAACTCTAATTTTTCCTAAAATGTATTTGTAATCGTTGCACTTTTGGGCATAAATGGAATTGCATAAACTTTTGGCCAGGTACATAGTTAGGGCTCGTTTGGTACGTCAGACTGTACTAACTAATTTATGTCGAATAGTATTAATATGTTTCGGAGAGTACTGACTGTTTATCCAAAATATTATTAGGTGTTTGGTACTGTTCCGGATAAACAGTCTGACTAAGTTATACTATGTTTGATGCTTTGTCGGATAGCAGCGGATCAAACTTTTTTTTTAATTCTTTGATAACTTGGTGGAAATTGAAATTTATATGACACAAATTATTTTTGGCAAAATTCATAGTCACCAATTTTTAATGACACTATGATTTTCCTGCGCAATTCTCTTCTTAACAACACTCTAATTTTCCTGCACAATCTAATTTACAGAAAAGCCAATTGAAGTTTCAAAGAAATACAAAATGGTGACTATAGGGACCATTAATGCAAAATCGTTCAAAGAAAGTGTATTTTTTTTTTTTTGTGTCAATCTTCCTCTCCTTTACAACACAGTGTCTTGTTTGCATGTTTGCCTTCATTAAAATATAGATCTGAAAATCACAATAGAAAGAAGACTTACAATAATTGCAGCTTCCTTTTTCACAGTGGCTGTTGATTTTCTTTCAAGAAAGATAATGAATATTGGGTTGTGTGTGGGGAGATTAATAAGGGCCAAGACCCAAGAAATGAAGCTTAATATTATATCGGTGTGAGAGAATGGTTACAGAGAGACTACAACTTGAGATTTCTGGAGCATTAAAAAAAAAAAAAGAATAAGGTTGGACCACCACCCAACATGGAGGTCCGATTCGAGGGCCAAGGGTTCTGCAAATTGGAAAGGAATATAGTGAGGGAGAAAGAAAGAGAGATAGAGAGAGAGAGGTGGAGGGCTACTGGTCTTAACCGCCGACAAGGTGACGGGATGGAGGGGGTACCAGGGTGATGGTCGGAGGCTAGGCTATGGTGATGGGACGATGAATGAGAAGAAGATGAAAAGAGCGTCTCTTGGTTTTCACGTAGAAAACGTGTTTTTGTTTTCCCAAAGTCTTTATTATTAAGCATGTATTATCTAATCCTTAATATGTGGGTTGTATTAATTAGTCAGGTAATGAGAGTATTAAAAGCCCAGTCCGATTTATATAGTCAGGTAATTAAATAATATAATTTGACACCAAACAACTGATATAGACTATTTACTCCTATCCATAGTCTAATACAGTGTACCAAACATGCTCTTACGGTTAAACAAGCAAAAACAAGACATAACACATAATTCAAATCCACTTGTTCATTGCATAAGTTAATATGTGGTTGCCAACACCAAATTAATCAAACCCATTATATTTGATACTCTACTACCCATTGTATATTCACTTCCTCATACTCCCACTCCTCCCCATTCTCCTCTTTGTGTCAATCTTCATCTTCTATCTTTATAACTTATTTCCTTCATCCTCTTCTATCCGTCATCTTTTTCTCCCCTTCATCTTCATCTCTCTATCATTTTCTTCTTCGTTTTTCTATCATTTCTACCAGAATCGCACAAACTGATTAATGGATATATTAGTTTGATTCAATTAGGTTAGGATTATGGTTTGGAAATTAAGATCGATTTAGGGTTTGGATGAGTTTGTGGTTTGGCCCGTTTGGGGCAAAAACCAACTCAATCCGGACTATGCCCACCCCTAGTTACTTGCACCTAACTACATGCTTCCTACATGACTTCCTCATTGTCATCCTACATTTACATCTTTCCATTTCTCTTTCTAATTTTTCATTACTCCTACCAAACAGTAAAACGAAATGATGTCAAAAATCAAACCACATTAATTAAAAATTGAAGGCTCTTTCAATACCACAGTCAATGCCCTCTTCTACCTTCTACCCCCAGTTTAATGCCACGTGATGGAGCCTGCAAAACTTTGTTAAATAGAGCTGTAAATTCATCTTGATTGTATGCTGACACGATCCTTCAGAATTGTAAGCCTTTTTTTCCCTGGTTATTTATAGAATGATTCAAAATCAAATTTTCGCCAATGAGCTTCTCATCTAAAGACCAAAATTTCCACAAAACCACCCCAAAAAGGAAATTGAAAAAAGATGAAAAGAAGTTGTTGCAGAATCTCCCAAGTCCAAGTCAGAAATTTTTAATGCATGAATGGTTTTGGATCAGTAGGATGAGCATGAACAACTCTCACCAATCTTAGCCCAGATGTAATGAACATCTTTAAGTGCAATGATTTTATTACATCTGCATTATATGCAGGCTGGTATCACAGGGCATCTCAATAGAAGGGTCTCTTCTTTTAAGCATCACAATAGAAGGGCTAGTGTAGGTAGAGGCCAGGGAAAAATAGAAATAGGTTGACAATGTCCAGAATCTTGCTATACAAATGGAAGAACTAGGGAAATAGAGCAACGATTGGGTCCTCATGTTTGAGGACCAACCTTTTCCTCACGGCGGAGCTCATTTGATTGGCCATGAGGACAAGGCTGATCCACAAACATGAGAACCCAAGCATTGTCCAGTATTATAATGACTTTTAATCCATTGTTTGAAAATAACAGATACCAACAAAGATTAACTCCATATAAATTAGAGCTGCAAAACTATAAACAACCATAAAAGAGATGCATCACTGAAATATGACTTAAACTTTTATATTGGTTATTGATCTGGCATAGGTTCCAAGAGAGCCTTGCAGACAACATGAAGTGGCATCCTCCCCAAGGGAGATCTAAGATGGCACCAGTGAAATAAGACACTCTCTCAAACAATTCAAATGGCAGCTTATTGAGTTGTTATAGGTTGCACCCTGATCATGAAATTAAAATCATTAACTAGTGCAAAGGAAACTTGAACCTTAGGAGTGCTTCAAACCCAATGACATTATCACATTCTATCTTCAAGCTTTGTTTGGAATGCAAGTAGGCACCTCCAGTAATCTGCCGGTAATCCGCCGAAATAATTTCAGCTCACAATTTTTCACATGCATCTAAAACTTTTTGTTCGTCTCTTTCGTGTTTTGGCCCACAGCACATAATCTAGCATAACTAAATCAAAATATGACAAATATATATAAGAATACGTTTGTGAATGTGTGTGTTGACAACATCAGCTTAGAGGTCACACATTAATAAGAAACTAACAGTCGTGACCAGAAGTTGCACGAGTGAATCATTAGTTATCGAGAGATTAACATTAGCCACAATAACATTATCATTTCTTAGATCATAACTTTCAGTCCTTCAGAAAGGTGCACAGAGACTTCAATAAGAAAGAACTACTAACTTTACATGAACATATGTACAATTCTACAAAAAAGAAAGATACTTTTTTGCATAAATAATTAGAATTATGTACTTCAGAAGTCAAAGCTTCCCATACCTTGCAATGAAATACATTAACCAAGTCTTGAACAATACAAGTCTTCAGTGTGAAGGGTTGAGATATTCACATCCTGTTGAACTAACATCTATCGTGTTCATACAAATCCAATAATGTAGTCAATCAAGGAAAGAAGCTCCGCATTGCAATTGCCACTCCATGCAGTCTTCAAAATCAAAACTACTCGCACAATCCAATAATGCATTTTGCTGATGCTCATAACGGCATATATAATTCAACCCAACAAGAAGCTGACAAATAGCTGCCTCCGTCTTTTGTCTATCAGCAAAATACAATGTCTGAAGCAAAAGAACATTTGTCCGCATAACAATCTGCTGTTGCTCAAAATTACGCTCGCTTTGCCATCTGATCATGTTATGTGCCAGTGGGGCGAGCCACCTCAAAATCCCATCAAGAGTCTCCTTCCAATCATGAGCAAGAGGCGCATCATATATAGCCAAATTCTTGACATAGGACTTGAGATTAGTCCTCATCGACATTCTTAAACTTGTTGGCAACATATGATACAAATCGTCCCTAGCTTCCTCGCCAACTAGATAAGGGTAGCGAAGCAACTTCTCTACGACAATTATGATATTTGCATAATGCAAAGCTAGAGCAGAGCCTCCCACAGTAGAAGGAGGAGCGTAAACATTTAACCTACTCTTGGGACCAAACCGTGCACCATTCATCCCACCACACTTTGATTCAACACCCATTTGGGATCTACTAAAACAATCTCTCCTCAAACCACCATTGGCAACACTGCAACCTGAAATTTGGCTACTCCGCTCCTCATAATTACCAGCACCAGCACCACCATCATCATCATCATCATCGAACTTGGAACCACTTACTCTAATGCAGTCCATGAAAAGCCTCCCGGGGCTAGTTACACACGGGAAATTAAAATCCTCTTGTCGAAACAACGCCAATTCAGCTCTCCTTGAATCAAATTGAGGCCTAAAAGCTGACCCCTTTTTCACCACCACAGCCTTCTCAACTGACCCCGAATAAAACCCATTTTTCTTACTAAGAACCCTCTTCAATGGCTCAGAAGCCACCTGAGAAACTCTTCTCACATCACTCTGAGCCGCCGTAAGAGGCGAAGAAGCTCCCCCAATTAGCCCAACATGGTCCTTGCTCAAAGCAGAGTCTCCAAAAACAGCACGAATCGTAGCATAAATGGTACAAACCGTCCTTGCCAACAATTCCACAACCTTATCATAAGTCTGGTTCCAAAGCGAAATGTCCTTGAGATGCCTCACATCTTGCTTTTGCCAAATCAGCTTCTGCTCAAAAGCCCTTTTGCTCTCTTCGTGCTGGTTGTGCTGAAACTTCTTGGTGGCCTGCTCCAACTCATTCAAAACCTCCAATTCACTGTACAAATTCGATGTGGCATTCACATACCTCTCCATCTTCCTAACCATGGCGTCCATGTCCTTCACCAAGAACCCCAACTCCTTCACATCAATAACCCCATTGACAAGGTCGGCATAGACATGCTCAAAACCCTGCAGAGCCGGCTCGACACACCTCTTGCCGAGCCTAGACACCACAGCAGCCACGCGGTTGAGGTCCTCGAGCTTCTCGGCCAGAGCAAGCTCGAGAAGGTAGGCCTCGTCGGAGGAGACCAAGTTCCGAACCCCCTCGGACTTCAAGATCTCGCTCTTGAGCTTGGAGATCTCGGAGTCCGTGAGGGACTTGTGGAGGTACACAGTCTTGGAGATAACATTAGCAACCTCAAAAGAAAGAATGCCTATGGTCTGCTTCTTGGTCTTGGTGTTGTTACTGTTGTTGTTGGGTTGTGGGGTTTTGGGGTTTGATGATTTCTTTGAAGGTTGGAGAAGAAGAGCATGCTTGAGATTGGAGCTTACCTGGTTACCCATCTTCAAAATCCAAGCCTCTGCAACCATTGCTAAGATCTGAACCTGGGTCCGAGCTCAAGATTCAGTAGAACAAAAACCCTTTTGAGAACTCAATCAAATGAGCAAAAATGCAATACCCTTTTGGCGAGTGAGCTCTGCCATTGATGAGTTGCAGAGATTGTGCCCACGAAAGGGGAAACAGGGAAGGCACTGAGGAATTGGAGTGTTGGGAGTTGGGCACTTGAGCTCTCTGGGCGTGGGGAGAAAGTGAGAATGCGCAATTGATTGGAGGAAAAAAGAAAGGTGAGTGGGGAATCAATGGTTGAAGCAGCGTTTATGAGACGCTCTCATTTTCTGCTTCTAAATAGTTGGAACTGGTAGGTATTTAAAGTAGTTGAACTTTTGTTTTCAAAACATTTCAAAGTGGTCTGACTCTCTCACTCTGGGAGTTTTTTGGTTTATGAATTTGTTTGTTTCTTTTGTTTTTGTGGAAATTTAATTGAAATTTCAAAATGGTCCGACTCCCTCTCCCTCTCTCTCTGCTTGCTCATGAGTGATGAGGTCAGGTAGGTAATTTTAACTTTTAAACAAGGGTCTTCCTTTTTTTTTTTTTTTACTGGCCAAAAATAAGATTTATCAGATTTTGGGTTTTTTAATTATTATTAGTAAACATGAGTACATGACATGTGTGATGTTTAATTGGACAATAAACATTTTACAATAAGTATTCAGGTCAAACATTGATGATTTCAGTGGCTTTGCTTTTCTGGTTTTCATATTGAATGTTAAGGTATAATAAGGCAAGTGGTTTTGACTTGATTTATTTTGGGGCAAGAAGAAGAAACTAAACCACCATGACTTCTAGCCTTCTAGGGTCTCTGACTTCATATCCAAGTTTTCTCACATATGTAGAGTAGACCAGAGCAATAGGAAGTGTTTTAGGGTTTATGTGGTCACAATTAGATCCATCTAATAGGAAAGAAGTACATAAAATTTTCAGCTAGGTATTGTTAATTTTCTTTCTGAAAGTGGTAGGCAAACTGCTTTGCAATTTGGGGTTTCCAAATCAGTGATTTCAAATTTTGCAGTAGGGGCCAACTATTATGCATGTGCCACCTTCTAAACTCTAATGGGTTTAGGGTTTATATGTTGGGTCTTTTATTTTGGAAACTTGGACAATTTGATGACAAAGCTTCTTCTATCTATGGAAAAATGGATTAAAAAGTAGGGAATGTTGGTGGGTCCACTTTATAAATATATAAACTTTTAGCTTGCAAGTTTGCTACCAGCTAGAATTAATTGATTTAGGTGTTACCTGCTCATCTAGAATTAATTGATTTAGTTTGACACTGCAAATTGGCCCCCATCTAACAACTCACTAGACCCTCTTTGTTCTTTCACCTTTCATGAGTTCGCCTTTAGTAAAATGGTTGATTGTAAGCATAAAATCACATTCAATGATAAAAGAATCTATAATCTATATCTTATTAGTGGAAAAGTGAATTCATCCATATCCAAATATCAAAAAATAATTGTATACCATACAGTAATTATATGTATTGCAGAATTTCTCTCATTTTGTCTTTTTGCCTTTTTTCTTTTCCCAATAATTCAAGGAAAGCGAGTAGGAATTCTTAAAATCTTTGAATAGTTTAAGCTGCTTCCCAAGGGATCAGGAAGGATAGTAAAATGCCATATGCTCTGTCCCTCTCAAACTTATATTTAGTCCTGTAGCTTGCAACGTGTGACTTTTGATTAGATTTGTCTACTAATAATGTGGGAAAAAGAGGTTTAGGGATGAAACTTGACCAAGCTGATGAGGGGGCCTTTGTCAAAAGTTAATCATAGTGGGAGTTGGTGGCTTGTTTTTATGCAGACAACGCTTACTTAAGGGCGACCACCACAGCCCAAATGGACATCCTCCTTGCAAAGATCAAGCAAATAATGACAAAAAGAAAAATGGCCAACTAATTCATATATAGGCTTTGCATAAAATATTGGGTTAGGCTTCTTTTTCCTCTGTGATTGATTGTTAATTATTTGTGAGAAATACTTTGAAGAAAGCAAGTGAACCTACTCTATGATGCTTCTGAGTAGCCAGTAGACCACACAAAATTTGAAAGTTTTGTTCTTTTATGCTATGTATTATCTTTGATTAATTAGTTAGGTTGATATGATTAATCTAGCTCATCAAAAACTTATTAGATTAATCTTGCAGATCAGAGGGTTCTAAAACCATCTAGATCAATCTTGCCCATAAAATCATGTGGGAGTCATGACCTCCATTTTACAAGGGGACATGGCAATATATGCTTTGATATATATGGAGACATGAAGATAAAACAGCTATATAGAAAACATCACGTTCCTACCACTTCGATATATCAAACATGTGGCTAAAATGTGACACAATGTGTTGCCCATTTGCTAGCTAGCCACCCTCTGTTAGTGCAGTGGGGCATGCATAATTAATTTTCACTTTCTTTGAGTTTTTAGATCGACCTAATTCTCTAAGGGCTTTAAATTAAGAGCACCCTAATGTTAGGCTGTACTTAAACCATTAATTGCTCTATAATGGAGCTTTTTTTTTTTTTTCTTTTTTCTTTTTTCTCTTATGAGAGTGATCATATACAATGGAATTGAGTACTTGGTTAGAGTGGAAAAGTGCTCATCAAGGGGCTCAAAGTTAGAGGATTAGAGGACCACACCTTGGCACACCTTTCCTATCCCTATCATTTGGGTGCCTTTACCTTTGCTTTGGGCTCCTATGATCATCTTAGACATGCGCATTTGCTTTGACCAGCCCATGCATGCATATATATCATCATCTATGTGCCTTTGCAGTCCAAATTATTGTACAAAAGGGCATCACACAAATCACAATGCAACGGCCGGCCAAGACCTTGTACTTTAAAATCTTCCTTGAGCTAGTTGATTTATTTAGCTTTCACTTTATTAGTACAAAAGAAAATGAATTAGCAAAAGAAATGCTCTTTCAAGTCAATTACTTTCTGCTTCCAATGTAGCATATATCACTAAAAGTGATCACTATGTACTTGATATTTGAATGAGTCACACATAAACCCATATGCTAGATCTTCCAATTTGACAAGGCAAAAATCAGTAGAACTGTACACAAGTTACAACCATATATGCATATATAAGCTGCTGCAACACTTGGCCACAAGTGCCTCAGTGCCCGTGATATTCACTGTGGGGTCTCCAATTACCTATATATCCCAATCTTAGAAAATAACATGTTTAGTGGAGTAGTAAAAGAAATGTCAAACAGAGGAAAAACCCACAAAAGGGATTGGTTGATGATTACAGCTTCCCGCCATTTTGCATGTAAGTTTGTGTTTGGAGTCACTTTGTTGTGGAGAATATAGGAGGGCATGGGAGGGCTGGGCCTGTTCTACTTTTCCCCCACAAATTACGTCTTTCAGTCACCTTTTGCTTCCTTTACAAAACAGAGTGTCACTTTCATTGTGGAGGTGGTAGTGTTGGTGTTCGTAACCTGCTGGTGGAGCTTCTTGTTCTTTTGTTTTTGTTTTTGTTTAGGTCTTTAGGCTTTTTTGGCAATGGGCTCAATGGGATTTTATTGTGTATTTTGACCGGCTCTGGCTGTTCTATTAGTTTTTGAGTAATGCTAGGTATATTATATTTTTGGTACTATTTTGTGTACTACTTCTCTAATAAAAGTGGGATACACCAGTACAAATAAATTCTATCTCTATTAGAGAAGTGATATACAAGATGGTACAAAAATGTAGTACATGTAGTATTATTGTTATTTTCTTTCACATGGCCAATCTTTAAGTTTTTTTTAATTACATAAGAAGAAATCCAACCCTAAACCTAATCTAATCCTAACTTTTATCCTTACCACTCTCACCACTTATGATAACCTAAGGCTTAAGCCAATCTCTAAGTTGTCTGATATTTTTCTTTTCTTTTTCCTTTCCCTAGTCTTGTTTCGCAGAAGGGCCTATGAAATGCCAGTGGCCCAGTGCCATGAATATAGAAGGCTGGCCATTGGTGAAACATGATTAATTTGGGTCGGCCCCACATTATAGACCACATTCAAGTGATCATCTGAGACTGGCCCAAGCGTGAGGCCCAAGTATGGGGCATTGGGCATCTGAGACTGGCCCAAGCGTGAGGAGCAAATATACCAAGAAATGGAAGATGCATGTGACCTGCTTTAATTAGATGATGTAGGACTTTCTCTCTTTGATTTTATGAAATTAAATTGGTATATAGAGGTGCAATGTAAAAATTATAGTTTTCATGCTACTCATCAGCTGCAGCTTTCAATTACAAGGAAAACTCATTGGATTAATGAGGCTGGAAGAGGGTATCTGCACTGCAGGTACCTTATATTAATGGTAAATCTTAGAAGAAAGGGTGTTTTCTTGCTTCTCATTGCACTATCAACTTTCCTGAGAAGTACTACTTGAATATATAGCATATTTGAAGGCCTAAATTGTTGCAGGTTATATGTTTCCCTTGAATAATGTAGAGACTCTCAATTCACAAAACAATGAAGCCATACAAGTTTATGTAAGAATTAAATGGACTAATACCTTGTTCTACTCGGAGTCAATATTACACTAATACTTATAATACATGTAATAGGTTTATTAATAAGACATAAATCAACAAGTCCATCTTAAGTGACATTGTGGTATTCACATGTGTACTTATATAGATTGTGACATTGTCATTAAGATAATGCAGACAGTAATTAAGGCATAATGTATGTGCATGTGTATAGAGATCTTGCTAATAAGATTTAGTGATCTTGCATTTGGAGAAGGCAAAATCATTAAGGACCGAGTTTACAACAGTATGACATAGCTAATTTGTAAACAAATTTTTCATTTTCATGCCTTGTAAATGACTTATGTGGGATATGGTATTGGCATCAATGACTATGAGTGGATTAAGCAATTTAATGACTTAATTGCTTCTCATAATCTGGTATTCAATATAATATCTTGACAAAGTTGAGCTAAGTCTTGTTAAATAAGAAAACCAGCGCAAATTCAGATTACTTGTAGTATTGTATAAATGTGATGATTAAGAACAATGCTTGTCCAAGTGGGAGAAAATAAGAATTAAATGGACTAATGCCTTGTTCTACTCGGAGTTAATATTACACTAATACTTAAGATACAAGTAATAGGTTTATTAATAAGACATAAATCAGCAAGTCCATCTTAAATAGATTACTTATCTCAGTTGTACTAGGAAGACTTAATTACCTAAAGGCCTTATGCTATAAACAAGGCAATGATCCAGCAAAGTCTTTATAGAGTCCTATTAGGATTGGATTATGGAGTCCTTGATGAGAAGAACTAGGAATCTATGAGTACTCTATATAAGAACAAGTCCCTGGTCACACAGCTAACACTTAGAACCAATAAGCTCTACCCCATTGTGTGAGAGGTTCATTCATTGCTGTAATGGCTAGAAGACTTGAGCATCTTGCCTGAAGGTATTCAATTGCTAGTAGTATGTCTTCATTAGGTTAGTAATTAATTATATATTTCAGTTATATGCGTATCAATAATATTATATTGATGTCGAGTTATACTTGTGTCTGTTGATTTGTGTATACTACATAATTTATGTTTCAGTTTTTACAGTTTAACCACCTCTGAATGAGTCTCACACTTAAGGTCCTACTCTCATACATCAAAAAATATTAAATAATATACTGGTTGTGATGTGCTCCTTCATGGTATATATTGCATCAAATTAATGGTCAGTGTAGGAGGTTATGCATGAGATTACTTTTCAAATTTCATTACCACAATGTCCTTTTTAAAGTTGTCCTAGGAGTTCACACTGCCAAATTGACATTATAAAATTTGTGCCCCAAATTGCAAGCTCTTGATGTCGGTTGTCTTCAAGGAAACAGACCCTTGAGGACTTTGACCAAATGGAAATTCCAAGACATATTAAATAGCCCCCAAATTTGTTCCTTCTCTTAGTTTTTCTGATGGTGACAGAATTCATCTCATGTTTTTCCAAACACCCATTCTACATTAATCTTATAGTATTGTAGGCAATTGGAGATTTCAGATTCTGATGCTTATATTGACCTTGTGTCAAAGATACCTATTAATCAAGCCTTATGAAAGAAGACTAATGTGCAGAGCTTCCCCAAGTTCATGCTTAGTTTCTGCAGTTACTCTTCATCAGAATGATTGCCACTTCTCCTTTGGTAAGGCCACAACTTGTCAAAGGAAATTAGGAAGGTTGTTTTTTATTTAACTTATATAAATATAGAAACAAAAAATATGATCGATATTGCTGCTTCAGCTGACCCAACTGGGAAAACAAGTGGAATCAATTGGAAATGTTGAGAAGTTGAATCAAGTGGAAATGAAAAGAGGGTTTTTCTGGCTTACGTTGTAACTCGTGGATTCAAGTATTTCATAGTTTTATGAACAAAAGAATGTGTCATGCTTCTAGATTTGCCAAAAAGAGTCAGAGACTCCATCATGCTGTCTGGATTGGAGTTCTTTCACAAAAATTTGTCATAGCTAGTTCAAAGGTGAGGCAACTTAGGACAGCTTAACTCGTCTCGCCCTTAAACCACATAAGAATTCATATCACAAATGTATATAACGTTCGCTTTTTGAACTCGTGTATATATATAACAATCATTTTTTAAACCACATAATGAAAAATTCTTGCATAAAACAAATTTATACAATGTTCAAAGATGAGGTAACAACAAAGTTAGCTCAAGAATGAGGCAACCTAAGACTGCCCAACCACATAACAAAATATTTTTGCATATAACATGTGTATATAGAGGAGGAACTGAGAACATACATGTGCATATATACATAATATAATATATATAGTAAATTTCATTTTGCATTCCGAAGGTTTGCTCAGATTGTCAAGTTGCTCTCTCATGTTTCAATTTTGGCAATTTAAAACTCAAGGTTTGAAATCAAAGACAATGTGCTCCTTCAGTAAATCTGACTTAACAATTAGACGTTAAATATTGTTTATGTGGCACATGTGGGACTCATATGGTTAATTGATTCAAATAAATTCAATTGTTGACTTTTTAATAGAGAATTCAGTATCTCCTGCTATTAAGTATATAATAAAGCAGTACTACCATCACAACTCAGGAAGCCAATAAGATCAACCACATGATCTTTTGCCTTTTATGTGCTCTTGCAAGATGAACGTTTCCGAAATTGCCTTTAAGATAGTTGCAGACATTAATTGTGGGTCCTACATGTGACATTAGTGAAATTTACTCTAATATATAATTGAAAACCTCACAGTAGATATTTACTTATAAATCATTAACGAATTGCTGGAGGACCACTGGATTTGCAACACCTGGATGGTGATGGGCAATTGGGCATGCATGATGCATGTCACTTACCTTGTTATGAATTTATCGGGTCATATCTATTCTGAGCTGGGAACTGGTAAGAAGCCACAATCACTGACCGTCACATCCACTGATCCACTCATTGATTAATTATAAATCATACAACAAAAGCATGGAATATTTGACTATTTATTGGCTATTATCGGGTCCAAACGAATCCCTTCTCTTTGAATATTTCTTCTCTTTTGACTTTCTTTTCCAATTAAGCTTATAATTAAGCCCCTAATGTAATTAGTTATTACAACTAATGCTGTATAGGAGGACTTCTCACTTGTCCATGTGTACATGCCTGGAATAAACATAGGCTGCTAGAGAAGTAAAGAAAATGGGAAAAAAGAGAAAAAAGAGAAAATTATTTTAATAGAAGTTAACCAACTTAGTTAGTGATCTTGTATTATTTATTGGTTACTTTAAAATGATAAAGAAATTTAATCTATAATCTACTCAGCTCAAAATTTACCTTTCATGACAAAATTAGCGTCGAGCGCTCCAGCAACTACAGATGCAATGTGCATCATAAAAAGTAAAAACTGTATATGCAACTCAAAAAGTAGCTTAAAATGCCCTAAAAACTATATGTGCGACTCTGAAATTAGTTCAAAAAGCTGCATATGCAGAACCCTCAGCAGCCTTTTTTACGTTGATAGATGCTTATACGTGCATAAAATGTCCTTTAGCTTAATTTTTTTAAAGTGTATTTCGAGTTAAGAAATTTGCACTTTTTAGCTCGAGAGTAATTTACTAGTATTTTTTCCATAATGTCAAATAAGTCTTAAGTTCGAATCCATTCCTTTTATAAATAAAGATCAAAAACCACTTTTGTTTATAATATCATTCAACCCAAATTACTCTTTTTTCATTTGTATAATTGCTATTTGTTTTATGATGAATACTTCATGATGCTGGCATCTATTATTCTTTCATGGTTTGTCAATTTTTTTGTATTAGCATTTGAATCGGATGAAAAATGTGGAGCAAGAAATGAATTTGATACTCATCGAGTTTCATTCATGCGAAATAGAAAGAAACTCAAATGCATAAAAGGTTATTAGAATGAGCCTCAAATGCATGCAAACTCGATTGTTTTGCAATTTGCACCTATGAAAACATGCCAGAACATAGAACATCATGGTTCATGGTTGGATTGATATCATGCAATTGTTGATCATGTTGGTCCACTTGATTTCAACAAAATTGTTTTGTGTATTTTATTTTAAGTAGGCATGTGAGAATAGACAACTTTTAGGATATAGGTGATAATAAAATACTAATGCGGTAATGCCTCCGGTGGAGACTGACCAACTGGCTATTGGAATCGGAAAGGAACCCATTGACTAAACCATGACCGTCGGATCCAATGATTAAGCAAATCATTTTTCAACCATGAAAATGGCATCTCATTTTCACACCAATTTTACAAAACTACCCACTGCAGATTGCACATTCATCAACCAAATCAACCAATAAAAGTTAAACCCCTCAAAAATTGAAAAAACAAATTAAATGATTAGCTGAATTCTATGGTACATTGAAAATTTTAAGTACATGATATATGAACAAGGGGTATGTATACAATTAGCAAAATCAGAGCAATGTTTCATCAGAAACACGATTAACATACACCGTTAGATCCACTGACTGTCCTTCAAAAAAGAAAAAAGTAATTTCATTCAGTCCCAATCTAACCTACTACACGTTTACGAAAGGACGGACGAGCGGAGCCGGCTCGTAGCAGAAGGGAGCCGCCGGGTGCTGCCACTTCTTGAACACCACCGAAGCCGCCGACTTCTCGGCCTCCGCGCCCTGATGACGTGGCAGGTCCTGCTTCCGCAAGTCGTCCCGAGATTTGGTGACGAGCGGCGGATCCGGCGAGACGAGCGGCGAGAGGAGCGGGATGGCGACGTTCCAGCCGGAGGCGGGGTTTATTTGGAGGGAGGCCGGGGGCGGAGCGCGCCGCTGGAGACGGCTCGGCTGGCGGCGGGTGCCGGAAATGGGTCTCGTTGCGTCTGCCATAGAGAGAGAGAGAGAGTGTGTGTGTGCGAGATTGCGTCAGGAATAGACTGAGAGGAGGAGGGAGTGGGGTGTGTGAATATATATAAGAGAGACGGAGAGAGAGAGAGATATGGAATTTTGTGAAGTATTGGGGGTTAAGAAGAGAAGGAGTCAAAGACAAGAATAGGGCGCATGGTTGGCACACGGCTTGGCTAGCTCCTTTATTAGCGGTATGTGGAATGGTGATCAATTGGCAATTCAATTGGCATTTATAAATAATTTAAAATAAAAATAGTTTGTAATGAGATGTTAATTGATAATAGATTAATTGAAAGAATAATGCTATATGTACCATATTTTTATACCACATTTTTGTATCATCTTATGTGTCATTATTTTACTAGACAAAGTTTTTTTTTTTTTTTTTTTTTTTTTTTTTTTGAATCCAATGTATGAATGCTATGTAAGCTGTCACATAAGGTGGTATGAAATTGTGGTGTAAAAATGTGGGATGTCTAGCACTGCTGTAATTGAAATGACAATTGATAGGTTAAAAATTTAACTTGCCAATTGCCAATTAATTTAGAATTGCACCAAAAAAAGTAGAGGGATCCACTATGAGAAAAAGTGAAAGGAGGAAAGAGATTGTGTCATGTGGCTTCGTGTATCAATATTTTTTTTTGCCATGAATTATGGTTTTATTATATGAATTAATGTTTTAATGTTTTATTATATGAATTATGGTTTTTTATTAATAGGATTATTTTATAGTTTAAATCTAAAATAGAGAAATTTAAATTATTAAAAAATATTAAATATTGGACTCATTTTAAATATCTCATTGAGATCATTTCAAGGGTATAATTTTTAAAATGAATAAATTTATAAATTTTAATTTGTAAGAGAATATACCAAAAATATTAAAAAATATATAGCTATTGACTTATGCTATTAATTTGAACTATTGCAACAAAACAGACTTGTGTCAAGTCAATAATTGAAAAAATAGGTTAATAGGCTTGTATTAATTGCCTATTGACCTCAACCATTGCACATGCTCTAAGAACTTAATTTCTTTTTTTCTTTTTTTCATTTTCTTTAAAATAATTGAATCGAGAGAAAGTGAGAAACTGAAAATACTTGTCCAATAAGAGTATCTACATTGGTAAGGTTCATTTCAATTTTACTGCAAAAAATTGAACTAAAAGTAAAATAATGACTTGCAGTGGTAGAATTCATTTCAAATTGAGGATCAATATTTTATTTTAGAGATTACAAATATGAACTCTGAAGTGAAATTTAATTTCAATAAGCTGACTTATGATGTGAAAAAGTGTATATCTCTACAGCTCTCATGTCGACACGTAGATTGCATTATATCTCATTTTCTCTCATCTTAAATTTTTGAACGTTTACTCTGATGCCTCTTTAATTTTTTATTTTTTTACTTTTTTAAATAAATGTATCATTTCTTCTATCCATTTAATAAATGTATTACAATTTTTGTTACCTCCCTTTGCTAATATATTTTCTTGTTTGTAAAAAACTTACAACATTGAAAATTATTTAAATATACAATTTTTTTGAGAACATCTAAATATAAAAGTTGGGCATGAAATTAATTTTTTAAAAAAATATATCCAAAATTGGTCTTTTTAAATATATCTTTGAGACCATTTTAATGGTATAATTTTTATCGTAATTAAATGTATCTATTTTATGTTATTTGAGTATGTAAAAAAATATTTAAAAATATTTAAAAAATGTAGTTATTGATCTGAAGCCATTGAACTGTACTACTGCAAGTAAAACTGCAGTTGAGTTCAATAGATGCCATAACAGTTCACAAAATTAAACTATTGAACTGAATTATTGAACAACCACTGCAGATGTTCTAAGAAAATTAGAGAGTTAATTACATTTACTCCTCTTGAGGTTTATCGGTTTTTTACATACACCCCCTAGGGTTTCAACAATTACACATACACCCTCTGAGGTTTCAAAACTGTTGCATATAACTCCCTATAGTGAGACAAAAAATGATGAGAAATTATGTAAAAAGGCATGTTAAAGGGTGAAATGGCCTAATAAGATTATTCAAGGTGTAAGGTCCAACCTCAATACAAATATTTTTTTTTTGTTTTTTTTTGTTTTTTTCTCTTGTGGGGGGTTATATGCAATAGTTTTGAAACCTCAGGAGTGTATGTGTAATTTTTGAAACTCCAGGGGGTATATGTGAAAAGACGATAAATATCAGGGAGTGTAAGTGTAATTAACTCTAGAGACTTGAGGTTGATAAAAAAATGTTGAGTGATTGCACTTTTGTGGCATTTGCATTAGGTTTATTTAGAAGACGTTAGGCTTTAGATGTTAAATATTTTAATTTTCAATAATTTTCATTCATGAATCATGATTATAAGATATTACAAAAGTGACGGTTTTCACATTGTAGATTGTATTCCCTTTTTTGTTTTTATGCTTTGATAATTAAAAAATAAAAGGAAAACAAAGAAAAAAAAAGTGCAAATGTATAGAATAGGAATGTAAAAATCATGACCCTATTACAAATGTGTTGGGGTACAGGTTTTTAAGCCCAAATTAGAATTATGGTCTTGTACTCATTATGTGTTTAGAGGTTAATTCGATCATACATAAATTAGAATTATGGTAGCATTTGTTTTACAAAATAAATTTCAAAAATTCCATACTCATTCTTGAATTTAAAAATTCACAAATAATCCTAGTGTTTGAAAATGGTATTACTAGGTCACAAAATGACATGTATTTAGATTTTTCTTATTACTAAAAGACCCAAATCTTAACCTATCTTACCTCTATCACATTTATTCACCCTCCCTTCCTTTATCACTAACACTAACTGCAAAGGGTTTATACTTTTATGGAGGTCCCTTTCGTTGAGGTATATTTTATCTTAAACATAATGATGTATGGTTTGTGGGATTCACTCTGCATCGTAATTCGATTACTGAAGCTGTATATTTTCTAAGTTTCTATACAATAATTATCTTTACAAAAAATTAGACAAATCTAAAATCGTTAAGACATCTAATTGTGATTGAATAAATAAATGAATATAATGATTCCGTAAATACTTGAAATGATAGTCCTTTAATCAAATGGCTAAACGATTTTCGATTTGTCTAATTTTTTGCAATAATGATATTTGTATAAAGACTTCAAAAATAAATGACTTCCATCATCGAATTACATTGCGGAATAAATCTCACAAGTCATACTTCATTATGTTTAAGATGAGATCGATATACCTCATCAGAAGGAACATATACTTTAGACAATGATCCTCTACCTATTTTCTTACCATGCTTTGTACAAGGCTAAAATCTTAGCCATTGAACTCCTCTTTCTCTCTTTACTTTTTCTCTCTCTACTCTCTTTTCAATGGCTAAGATTTTAGCCTTCTATAAATCATGGTAGGAGAAAGGGTTGGAGATCCTTGTCCATATACTTGTATGTGCTTGAATTTTTCATTTTTACTTCTCCTCATAGAAACATATTTTTACTTTAAAGCCGAGCCGAAAAGCAGTTGGTAGCTTCAGCTTTGACCAGCTAACAAACTCCCAAACCGAAAGGTAACGGAGACTGAGAGCATCACATAATTCATTAACCTTAAAAATCATTTATAAATGCTTGCGTTTTCTTACGTTACCTTTTAATTAAGGAACCGACCCCACCGCCCCCAAACTGAAAAAAACCGGGGGCTTTTTAGTAACTCCCGCACCACTGGATTTTGACCCTTTTTTTATTTGCTTGGACGTCATCAAAGAGAGGACGTTTGAACCCACATCTCCACTTATCACCCATCTCAAACCAACGGCTAAGATCAGACTTACGTGGTCAGTTCTAAGCCTTGAATAAGCCAATGATTCACGGACTAGTGTTTGTTTGGCCCAACACCACACTTTATTGTTATTTCTATCGCTCTATTGTCGTTTTAAATCAGGACCTCAATGCGAGTTAAAAAGATGCTGCCAAACAACGTGGTCATTGGTCAAGGGTATAGACGTCATTTCGAGAGAATATTCGCATAATCTGCCATCTTTTCAATATTTTAACTTGGCTGCTGCTGGATTGTTTCCCAAAAATAAATAAGAGAGAAAGATGCTTGACATGTCTAAATGCCAAGCCCAAAATTTACAAAAATGGGGGCTCTAACTTCTAAGCTTTAGACTACACAGAAACTCTCCCCAAATCTAACTCTCTTTCAACATATGTACTAAATTAGATCCTAACAAGTTGAATAATGGGGTTCATGTGAAGAGCATTTTGAGCTCCTCTATTCTGGCAGATCGGACTTCCTCATCAGTGAGAGCTCCAGCAATCATTCTTTGCTTCCTGGCCTGAACTTGTTGCAGGCGTTCCTCTACTGTGTCCTGTGGAATTGACCCAAATGGCATAATTAACATGTTATAATCAATCACCAAGATACAGAATTGGAGTGAAAAGTACATGAGATGTAATGGATGAGACGACCAAGTGGGATAGGTCAATAAAGAGTGTAGTGTAGGTAACTAGTTGCTGATGGGCTTCATTTCACATTGATTGCTCAAATTGTTGCTTAACGAGCTCAATGTCGTGGATGGAAGAAGAATCAATCAAGCAAAAGTAGCAAGAGTTACTTGTTTAACTTGCTAAAGGAAAACATCATTCAAGTAGAGAGCTTTTGGAACACTTATGCTAGAATCACTCATACTTTTGTATACATGAGTCATATACTTGTGCCAAGAAATCCGACTCAGGTTCAGGTTCAGGTTCAGACTCAGTTGACTCATATACTTGTGCCATATAACAACATTTATATGTGCCAGATAACAATATTTATATGTGCCATAATAGAGAAGTATATTGGATTGGACCTGAGACTGGGCCTAGTCCACCTATCAGGATTCCAACAGAAAGCATTTCATAGTTTCAGGTGAAATATGACTCATTCCACCCCAAGACATGGACAAACTTGGATCAATTCTAGACTGCTGAGACCATAATAAGAGCATGCTCACCTTGACAATAAATCTTCTAACGACAACTGTTCGTTTTTGTCCAATGCGATGGATTCTCATTATGGCTTGCTCCTCAACCGCTGGATTCCACCATGGATCCTAAACAAGGATGAACCATAACATATTTAATATTAGGGGAGGAAGGGGTTAGTGCTAGTAAAAGAAATGGAAATAATAGAAGCAAGATATAAGTACCATTAAAAATACATTAGATGCTGCAGTTAAATTTAGACCAACGCCACCAGTTTTCAAAGACATCAGCATCACCTGAAACGTAATGCATGCAGGATAATAACTAGTAAGAAGATTACTGCCACAACGGCAAAGAGAAAAAAAAAATAAAGGTTAATCCTGCTGCGTACCCTTTTCGCATTGGTCTCATTGAACTCCTTCAGAACCCGCTCCCTCTGATGCTGTGACAGCTTTCCATCAAACCTCAGAAACCCAATTCCTCTTCTCTTCATAGGGATCTCCAAGAGATCCAAAAATGCAGTCCACTGACTGAAAACAATGCTCTTTGCACCAGAACCTGACCGAATAATATGTTCCAAACAGTCCAAGAGCTTTGAAACCTTTGAAGATTCCTTCCAATCTTCCTCAAAATCAACCTGGAAACGGCTATGTGATGGGCAAGATATGAGGTCAGTTATTCCGAGCCGTTGCCGACATATCGGGCACCGACCAGTAGTTGGTGTCCCCCAGCTTGAGAGGAGACACTCCCTGCACATCTTATGGGCGCATGGTGTAAGTATAGGATCATCTGCAACCTCCAAGCATATTGGACACTCTCTGTTTTCATCTCGACGGATACTATCCACAACCTCTTCAACATATGCTGGGGTAGGGACAATCTGCTTTGAAGTGGGAGAATCATGATTAGATTCAAGGAATCTTCTAGCAAACTCTTCCAAATCTGCAAACTTTTGTGAATCACCCCGACTGCATTTCTTTTGTGTATCACCCTGACTGCATATCTCAAAACCAAAGATAATTAGAAACAAACCAATATAATGAACAAGGAAAAACATTAGTTTTTAAGTAGATAAAGATGAATGAAAATCCACTCCCACCTCATGACAAGATATGGGTGGTTGCAACACTGCCTCAATCGAAGTAGTAGCTCAAGGATATTTGCATAGTTGTGAAGAACCTTGCCTTGTGCCACAAACTGGTCAAACTGGACCTGAATATTTTGCATAAAAGATGGTAAGAATCATGGATGATCGTAGGTTATAATGAAGAGGCTATGAACAAAAATAAATCAACTGGAAGTGCTATGAGATAACAAAACTGTAAAAAATAAATATTAGTCCATTTACAAGTACATTCACAGCTTGGTTGGGGGTTGACCAGAATTAGAGTTGGGATAACTTACTTTTGATCTCCTAAAAAGAGCATCATAAAAGTGTCGTTCAGCTTCTGATGGTTCACACTCGATGGTTTGAATGTCAGTTGGAGGGAGAACAAGTATGGGCCTGAAATCACATGCACCAAACATCATTTCTACAAAATTGAATCTCGTACATATATGTATGTATGTATGTATGTAGATAGATAGAGAGAGAGAAGTGGTTCAA
The DNA here is from genome assembly GCF_963921425.1 of Dryas octopetala. Taxonomy (NCBI): domain Eukaryota; kingdom Viridiplantae; phylum Streptophyta; class Magnoliopsida; order Rosales; family Rosaceae; genus Dryas; species Dryas octopetala. The sequence goes on along the minus strand of NC_141367.1, from coordinate 20,150,818 downwards.
AGGAACTCAAGAAGTATAGTTAGTTACCTTCCTTGTTTATCCTTTGTCTCCTTTGTTCTTCTTAACATCAGTGTCCTCAAAATAGCCTTTATCAATCTCAGTCCTCTTGGATCACCATTCTCATACGGCCTTTGAATTAATTTGTACCACCTAGGTATAGCCATATAGGTAAAACTATATTAGTAATGTCATAAGCTACAATGCCCGCTAGTTCCATAATTGAACAAACAGTTATTATAGCTACAATAGAGAAGCAATATCTTAAAGTTGAACATGTTTTGTCATACCATGCCCAGTTGCACCATGGTTCAACATGCAAGAAGCATAAGAGGCTGTAGAGGTCTTCCAAATTATTCTGCAGCAATTCATGACCGATGGATTTCATAAATAGTGTCACAACCAATGAATAATCCCTCTTAAACTCTATAAGAAACAACTGATTATGGTTCTCCACACTAGAAAAAAAAATGACAAGTACTGTAAAGAAGCATAGTACAATATATGCTCTTATCCTTTGTCCCTGCAATTGCAATTTCTAACATGCATACTCACATATTTATCAAGTATGACAACAGAAAACAGACCTGAAGAGGGGTTCCTGTCAAACACCAACGGCAATGCGAGGACAAGGTAAAAGCAGCCTGAGCACCTTGGGTCCTTGAAGATTTAATGGTATGTGCTTCATCGAGCACCACTCTATACCAGTCGACCTGGTGGAAAATACTATCCTCCGCATCCTGTGTCATAATTGAAGTTTCAGTGTATGTGTAACAAAGATAAAATAGTTGAATGAGAAGATAATAAATTGGGTGTAGTGGATTTTAACAAATTACAAATGATAAGAATTGGCTAGGTAATAGTTCCTTACTTTTTTATAAGCTGCAGCCAAGACACCATATGTTGTCAAGACCACATCTTGTACCGCGATTGCATTGGGGTTAGTGGTTCTGTACCCTCCATAGTGGACAAAAATGGATATACTTTCTGACTCTGAATGGGTTTCAAGCTCATCCTGAGATTATTAAAAGAACTGATAAGATATCTTGCAAAGTAGAGAAATATAGTAGTATATTCCAATTATCATTTCAGGTATCAGTAAATAAATTAGAGATATGAAACAATTCTTTCTTCAGCTTTCTGGCATCATTAATTGGTGTGTCAAAATTCTAATAAAAAATGCAAATTTTTGTATAAAAATTGTCCAATACAAAAACAGAAGATTCACCTTCCACTGGCTTAACAAAGACATGGGACAGACAACAAGAGTGCCTCCCTTTGGTTTCAATGGGGTGCTTGTAGCTGGATCTATCTTCCTCTTCTTTGTAATTTCATTATTATCAGAGCATTGTCTGCCTGGTCTGGCAAGTATTAGAGAAATTGTCATCACAGTCTTCCCAAGTCCCATTGCATCTGCTAGAATCTATAAAGACATTGTTGAAGTTAGAAATAAAATGTACATTATAATAACCATCCCAAGTCCCAAAACCCAAAAAGGAAACATAGCAATGTGCTAGAACAAATAAAAGCAAATATGGAATAGAGGGATGATAAAGAAACTCACTCCTCCTCTTGCCATCTGTGTTGCAGTTGGAAATTTTGTGGTTGCCTCCCCTGAGAAGATGTTCACATAGATTGAGGAAGCCCTCCTGGAAGACGTCTTTAGTTAAATTACAGACTTGGAGCTATTTTATTTGACTATAAGGGCTGTAGTATGTGTTACCACAGACTAGAAAAAAATAGAGAGAAGAAAAAAAAAAAAAAATCTTTGTTCCCTTGTTCCAATTCCATTTCCTTTAAAGTTTTAAACTACATACTGATCACATATACGATAGGCTGCCCAGCAAGGATGAAGAGTTTGTGCTGCCTTCTCAACATCAATTCCCTTCTCTAATTCTGACATCCAATAGAGAGCTTGTTTCTGGTACAGCTTCAGAACACACGTGAGAGTCTTTGGGGGTTCCATCTCCTAAAAGATTTAGAGAGAGAGTGAGAGAGGTCAGACAAGAGGATATTGATGAATGATGACATTCAAAAGCATATTACTCTGAATTCCTCTGATGAAAAATATAAGCATTCAAAGCGCCTACCTCCAAGTCATATACATCTGCTGCACCAACAATCTTATTTAGAGATTCCTCTGAAATGGCTTGTTCATCATTGTTTTCTTCTGGATTCTGTTGGCCACCCTTTCTTCGTTTCACTATGGGCAACACTGATGCAGCTCCATCTTCAATACGCTGTTTTGTACACATGCATGTCTATGTCAACGAGTCGTAGATATATTTATGATAATCTATGTGTTTGCAGAAGCATACATGCCAGCAACATTGATATGTATAGAAAAACCCAATATGGTCTCATTCAGTCTTATGTTTAAAATTTTAATATTTAATTGAAATTCACAAAACACTTTCATTCAAAGTTATATAGCACTGTTGAAACCAATTCAAGGATTTGGTTGTACCAAGGGATGCCATTCTTGCAAAGAACTCACTCAGATTGTCCATTCATATATTAATAGTACTCAAAGCACAATGCAAAAGATTGTGTGCAATAAATTGAGAATCAGCAAACCATCGTAAAGAGAATCAACAAAAATTTCCATTTTTCAAACAATTGAGATCAATGAAAAAAAACAAAAGAATGGCAATACATACTTCAATATTCAAAAGGCGTTTTCGGGAATCAAGTTCTTCTGGGGTGAATTCAGCCTGGACAAAGCAAAAAAACAAAACCACATGTCAAGACAACACAGAGCAACAAGAACTCAAGAAGTAGAGTTTCTGGTGGCTGGATTTGTATATCTAGAATGTTAAAATCACCAGAGGAGAATTAGGGAGTACCTTCTTATATGGTTGAACTTTAAGCAATTTGAACAGAGTGAGGAGAGGATAAATTGTAGAGTCAATGACGGGGGAAGCATCTATCTTCCATGAAGACTGGCCACCCTCCGTTAAAATTGAACGGTGAATATAAAAACTGTAAAACATATAACAATTGAATTCAATTAGAACAGACAAAACTGAGTTGATTATGTCCAAAGAATGCATGTGGTAACAAATGGATAGGACCTATACCTTACATACAATACAATCTCTTGCATCATAGAAAGGACTTTCGGTGCAGCTACACAACGCCCACGAACTTTAACCTTACCAGAATTTACAAGCGGAATAACAGATTTTGCCCATTCCATTGGAAGCCGACCAATCTATAAAATTAATCATATGTAGAACACATCATTCTTTAATCCTAAATATAAAAAATACAACTAACTCAAACAAATAAAATGACACTTAATTATTTTTAATAGAGCACAGGGAAGCTGCAAAGCGAGAACAATATAAAATGAACCTTGGGCAAAGAATTAAAGTGCAATCAGAGAATATAGATATACCTCTCCAAACCGCTTGGTTGAGAAACGAACAATCCATTGGGTTTTGTAGCTGGAATTTGCGGAAGGAAAAGATAAATGAACAATCTCATTGTCTAACAATTTCCTGCCTTTGGAAGTCGAAACCGCAGAGACAAATGTCCTTCCAACCAAAAACCACTCCGGCTCCACAGGGAAGTCCCCATCCTCCAAATTTTGAGGTCTCGTTTGCTTAACCATCATCGCTTGCTTAGCCATCATCGCCGCGTTATCAAGGACCAAACAGATAGCTGCTTCTGGGTCATCACCGCATTTCTTGAGCGCTTCTCTAATATCACCTGAAGTTGCTTCAGCCCCAACAACTGATCGGACTTTCCTGACTTTCTCTAGGAGAATATGATCCTTTTGGCGATCAGAAACTTCCTTCTCTACTACACTCTCAGGCATCAACCCGTCAAGCACTTGGGCCTCATTTGACTCCTCAAAGCGCTCTTGCTTGATCATGGAAATGGGTTCCACCTGTAGAATCAAACCCTGTTTACTATCAGGAACTTCATTCAGTACTAAGGTATTAGGCTTAGACTCATGAAGCGTTTCAGCCTCATTTAAATCCTCAGAGTCCTCCTGCTTAACCTCGGTCGAAATAGGACCTGCCTGTGGGATCAAACTCTCTTCACTACCAGGACCTTCATTCGGTACTAAGCTCTTAGGCTTAGACTCGTGAAGCGCTTCAGCCCCATCTGACTCTATCTCCTGCTTGATTTGGATCGAAACAGGCTTCGACCCATGTAGCGTTTCAGCCTCATCTGACTCCTCAGAGGCCTCTTGCTTGATCTGGATCAAAACAGGTTCCGCTTGTTGGACCAAACCCTCCTGGCTATCAGGAACTTGGCTCTTTACCAAGCTTTGAGGCTTCAACCCGTGAACCCTTTTAGCCTCATCTGACTCTTCGTAGCCCTCTTGCTTGATCAGGGTCGAAATACGAGCCCCGGTGCTCGTATTCGTCCGCTTAACCACCACTGCCATCGGAATTTCAAAGTTGGAATTGATAGCCACACCTGAGCTGTCACCCCATTCTGCGACTTTCACCTTCTCTTCCTCTGCCACATGTTTGGTATCCATGTCTTCGATCATGGACTGGGATTGGAAGCAGAACACAGGTATTGGAAAATGGGTTTTAGGAAATAGAACAGAGATTTGGCGAAGAGAGAGAGAGAGAGAGAGAAAAAAGAAAAAGAGGGGAATGAAGAATGTTTGGCGCGCCTTCGCTTTTATTTGAGAAAATATTTTGGCGCGAAACAAAGTTTTAAGGGTTTACCTTCTCCAATTTCGCGGTTTTTTCATCTGCCTTGACATTCGTGTACAAGTAATAGCCTGTATTTTTAACATTCTGGCGCCAAAGCCCATAGGGTAACTGGATGAGTAAATTACGATTTACCAAGTGGACTTGTATGAGAGACGCTGTCGTTTCACAGGTAATCTCATTTGTTAGTTGACATTTGGCAATGTTTTTGTTTTTGGTAAATAAAGAATGTATTAACCAAAGAAGAAACAAATGTCAAAGCCCAACAAAAACAGAAAGGCCGAAAGAGGCCTAAAGATACGAAGGAAAACAGGCCCAGACTGCCTAGTTTTCTCTCATCTGTTGGTTGACAATGTTGGAGGCTTGGCCTTTATGTTTTTTGTTTGGTAAGGAAGGCTTGGAATTGGAACTCATTTATTAGTACAGAAATTATTTCAACCCGTTAGGATTGTATCACAATCTCCATTGATCTACCAAGGAATAAAATTTCGGATTTCAAAAAAATTTTAATGAAAATTTCGATGAAAATTTTGAAGATTTAAATTTCGACAGAAATTAGACAGAAACGACGGAAATTACTATCAAAATACGGAATTTTGAATGAAACTTTACCATATGTTTATTTAACATAATATCTACTTCATTGATAAAAAATATTGAAGAAACCAAATTATATAATAAATTTCATGTGATATAAGATAAATATAATGCGTGCTGAAGGTAAATACTATTAAATAAAATTAGTATAATGAATAAATGAAATTAATATATTCTTTATATTCTATAATCTATAATCTATACACTAAACCCTATATATTTTATAATCTATACTCTATATTGTTTAAGATATAATATATGATATTAGGGTTTAGGCCTATTAGGATATTTTTAATTATTTTTTATATAAAAATGTATTAGAGTTTATTATTTTATGGTTTAAAAACAATTAAACGAAACCCTAAAATGACCAAACGAAACCCCAAATTTTTTTTTTCCAATTGCCCAAAAGTCTCAAACTCCAATAAAAATTTTTTTTCTCTTTTATTTCTTTTCTTTTATTTTTCTTTTATTTTTTTCTCTTTCCTTCCTTATCTTTCCCCGTGGCTGACTCTTTCCTTCATTTCCTTTCTTCTTCTCCTTCTTCGCTGCTGCCTGTGAGTCTGTGACTTTTTTTTTCTCTCTCACACTCACTCTTATTCCTCTATATTTCTCTCTCTGCATCTCCATCACCACCCTCACCCTCATCTCTTTCTCCTTCCTCTCTTTCTCCCTCATCTCCTCTTGTCGCCGAAACCCACCGAAAACCAGTTGTTTCAGCCCCTCATCTCTTCCTCCCTCTATCTCTTTCTCCCTCATCTCCCTCATGCCGCCGCCCTTTTTTTCTCCCTTGATCTCACCCGCCGAAAATTTCGCTGGCGAAATTTCGAGGATTTCAGCAAAATTATCACGAAAAATTGAGGATTATACGTTTCGATTTCGATCCCTCCTCAAATCAAAATTTAAACCTCGGATCTACTCATACCTAAAATCTTGCATCTGTTTTGGCCACAACTTTATTGAAGTAAGGCCATTACAGGTAAGAGTAGGGACCACATACATCGTAGAAGTAAAGCCTAGACTAGGAAAGGGATCCAAACTAAATACCTTTTTTTTTTTGGGGCAACTGGCCAAGAAACTAAATACTTTTAATTATTAGAGATAAATTCTCATATAATATGACCGAGGATTTAGCCATGTTTATAATGGGATGACATGTGAGAGTGCCATGTGGAAGATGTTAAGACAATATTCCAATGATACCCTCACAACTTAACAACTTCAGAGACACAAATGCTATAAAAATGCAAAATCAATCTCTAAAGCAAACACTAATCAATAATCATAGTGCATCATGTTAAGACCAAAGGAGGGGGCAGATCTGAAATTTAACCTTGGTGTAAGGGGTAAAATGGTCAATACCACTCCACCACTATGCTGAAGAGAAACATATGTTTTTTATTTTTTCTTCCCGGGTATCAAAACGGGTACGAAACCGAACTGCTTGCGCACTTTAGCAGACCCCATCAGCCATGTGCACGTTAGAGAAGCGCGGCGACCACTTCTTCCTCACACTAACCGGCGACGACGACCACCGCATCGGCTTCTCCCTCATCGACTCGCTCCTCTCGGCTCTCGCCGAAGCCAAGTCCAAAGCCACGCGCGGCTCGGTCCTCATCACCACCGCCCACGGCAAGTTCTTCTCCAACGGCTTCGACCTAGCCTGGGCCCAAGCCGCCGACTCCGCCACCGCCGCTCGCGACCGCCTCCACCGGATGGTCGTGGCCTTTAAGCCAGTGGTAGCAGCGCTGCTCTCGCTCCCGATGCCGACAGTCGCCGCCGTCCCTGGACACGCCGCCGCCGCCGGGTTCCTGCTGGCGCTGTGCCACGACTACGTCCTGATGAGGCGCGATAGAGGCGTGCTGTACATGAGCGAGGTGGACCTGGGGCTGCCGTTCCCGGATTACTTCGTAGCGGCGTTTCGGTCGAAGATCGGGTCAGTTTCGGCACGAAGGGATGTGATGCTGAGGGGCATGAAGGTGAAGGGGGAAGAGGCGGTGAGGATGGGGATTGTGGACTCGGCGGCGCACGATAGCGCGGAGAGCGCGGTGGAGGCTGCGGTGCGCCTGGGGGAGCAGCTGGGGAAGAGGAAGTGGGACGGCGAGGTGTACGCGGAGATCAGGAAGAGCTTGTATCCGGAGCTGTGCGGCGTCGTGGGATTGGCTGGGAAAGTGGTGGCAACTCCAAAGCTTTGATTTTGACGATTGAAATTGAAAAGACTCAGCCTTTTCAATTCAAATTTGATGATTTCAGTGTTTGAGTATGTGAATTCAATCTGTGTAAGACTTTCAGAAAGGTAAGGAAATAAGGGATGGATACTAAATTTATTCTACATTTTTTTTCTTTTGACAATTAGCTGAGTTTGATTACTTTCTGCTGCGAATGTGATTTTCAACTGATACCCCATTAGTAGCGGCCAGCACACCAAGTGGATTAAAAGTTCAAATTTTAATTAGTCACCTTGATAAACAAGATGTTATTTCTCAGGCAGTCGAAATTGTTTGATATTTATTAGCAACGTGCACTTGAACCCAAATTCGATCCTTCTTCCTCCGTATTTTAAAAAAAGAAAAGTTATTAAATTTGATTTTTATATAGTCAAAAATTGAATATACTAATTTAGCAATGTGAATTTGACAAAAAATTGTCACCCACCTTTGATCTAGACCATTTTCGTCCTGTTAGAGAGTCGAAGAGAAAGAGGGTGAGCAAATAGAGAGAGAGAGAGAGAGAACTGCCCATGGTGATTGGTGGGTGGGACCGCCAGAGATGGGGCGGTGATTTGATGGGAAGGGGGTGTTTGTGGCCGGCGACATGGGCTGCAAGGGATGGGTCTGGCTGAGGTGCTAGGGTGTTGGGGTTCAGATTCTTTATTTATTTATTTTTTATTAATATATTTAGGTGTGTAAAATATGAATGGTTGGGAAAAAAAGACTAAATTATAACTTACACCCCTAAGATTCGGGAGTTTTACAACTTACATCCTATCGTTTCAATTTTTTCAATTTAGTACATAACGTTTTGATTTACTTACAATTGACTATTATTGTCTGTTTGACTATTTAATCAGACATTAATTGACAACGTGACAATTACGAGCCTCACATTTTGTTAACTTGTAAAACCAAACGACATACCAGATTGCCTCATAAAAATTGTTTCAACAGTTTTATATGAATTTTTGGTTTTTGAACGACCTTTCCAAATGCATATGCAAAATGGTCATTCGGCCTTACAAGTTGGTCATCAATGGGATCCGTAACTATCAAATCATCAATTAACATTAATTAGACAATAAAAAATATGACAGTAGTGGATTGTAAGTAAATTAAAACATTAGGTACTAAATTGAACAAAATTAAAATTATAAAATGCAAGTTGTGAAACACTCTAAACCTTTAGGAGATCAACTCAGCACAAGGTGCATTTAAATTTTCACATCCATATTCTACGACATCCCACACTTTTACAATAGTTTGGATCCCAACACTTATGTCTAATGTTTCATTTGTTCTTATGGTTCAATTTGAAATGAGAAAGATATTTGATGTCATATTTTTTTAGGTACAACATTTGAATTTTCAAGTTTTCATATCACTTGGTAACTAAGATTTGAAAAACCTTCCATTATTGTATTTGTTTTTGAGTTGGTTTGCAAGTTATATCGTACATCCCAAGAAATGTTAACGCCAATCTATGAAAATGGGATGCTTTCCACCAAACATATCCTAAAAAAGTTGTCCAATTTTGAAAGTTGAGAGATTTGGAACTGAGAAGAGGAGGGTCGGCCAAGCGAGCCAACCCTATACGGTCCCACAAATTATGTCGGCCATATGTCTTGATATCCATACGGCACTCACCAAGCAAGGGTGAGAGTGGCATATTTAGCCAACCGACCCTTTTAAGTAATTCAAGTCACCCACATGCTCTATTTGTATGACCTCTTGCCCTCGTTCCTTTTCCTTTTTCCCGATGTGGGTTTATTGTTCTAACGGTCTAACCTCTATTCCATACTCAAAAGTACTCAAGTTGAATAATGAAGTACGGAGTAAAAATGAAAGCTTTTTGCTGATTATGATCTTTTACAGTTTTAAAATCTCATATATTGTTATAAAAGAACTAAATTTAGAGAAAATGTTTAACTTGAGAAATTTGATGGCTTTGCAAAAACTGTCATCTCTTTCATTTGTTTTGGGCAGTTGGGTAGTGACAGAGTTCTTATGCACAAGCATATGGAGGGACAACAACTTGCGTCTTATAATAAATTTCTCCTTGTTTCCTTTTTCATTGTTTTCTATTCTGTACTTGCCATATTCCATCAACATCAACTGGGTTTGTGGGAACTAATTACCAACAAAGACATGGACATTTTTTATACAGCAAAGAAGAGAATTGGACATGTAATAAATGGAGATTTTCATGATATTTTCCTCATATTCAATAAGTTATGGTAAGGAGTTTGATCCTTTACAATCAAATGCCAAAGTGCCAACAATCTTTAAGTGCCTAGCTGTGCATAAATAAGAAACTGCCAGTGACATATCTGTACAAATGAAGACCAGGGGTTTGACAGTCATATCAGAAAGATTATGAGACGCAAGGGTCTTTTTTTTTCTTCAACCTCCAAAACCAAGACTAAGATCTCCCAAGTGCATGCAGTTAACAAAGCTCCATTGGAAACCACGCATTTGATATATGTTACAAAGTCAGCAAACTTCCAAAGCCCTAACTAACATTAACAGTATTGGGAAGTGATGATAACACCTTCAATTATGTTCATGTAAACAAGAGCAGGTAGTTGCTCTTACCTTTCACGAATTAATGTAACACATTGCCTGCGCTTGAAGGAAATAAGAATCCTTGTACTTTCTGCTACTTCCAATGTGAATCCCATTGCGAATCCAGTCCTCACGATGTATCCAAGCATCTCGACCAAAATCAAGAATTCCAAGAATCTGTTGTGAGCAAGATATATGCTCAGATAGTAACATGATGAAATGTGTAACCAGAAAAACACATGTAGGTGGAATTCATCAGACACAGACAACCAACAAGGAACAAGCTAATGGCTCTCGGGCCTGGTCGCACCTCCTCCCCATAACCAGCCACTAGAAAAGATGGATACAACTATATACTACAAAGGTAGAGGGTGCTTGACTTACCGCTCCGCCTTTCCACGATACAAAGGTTGGATTTGATCTTGATTGCAAGACCTATTTAACATATACTAAATCAGAAAATCAGATAATATAATATCCACATCTGAGAAAGGTCATGACAAGAGATAATGTGAAAGGCACAACTGAAATCACATTAGGCCACAATCCATGAACCATGACGTTCATAAGACCAATTATGTGTATCATTATCCATTAGCAAGACTATAATCATACATTGACAAGGATAATAACAGAAAAAAGTTGAGGCTGGGGAAGTCGAAGTTGAGCAAACGAAGTAAAAAAGGCTTAAAACCATCAAGACAATAGAATTAAACTTACCTCAACAGTATCAATCGCTTCATTTGAAGGAATTGCATGTAAAACCCTGCAAAAATAAAAAAGCTTATTTAATATTATAAGGGTGTTTAAATCGTTTTAATTGAAAGGTCCATACCATTCAATAGCATTTCTTAAATAAACTCATGGGCATATCAGGCTCTCATTTTAACTTTATTTGTATTTTTCTCTTCCTATGCTAGAAAGAGATTTAAATGACAATAGACAAGTTTCATGGTCCTGGGATTTAAATTACCCAACCCCCGGCATAAGTATGCAATACCAAAGCATACTTGAAAACTAGAAATTCTGCACAAAGTTGTTATGAGGTGATTGGTCAATAGGGACAGTGTAAAAGGGGGATGCAAACAACTTTTCCAAGCATGTACAACTATGAACTAACAAATCTGGAGGATCCCCTGACCTAACAATTACAATCCATCTTGCATACTTGCAGTGTGAAAACATAAAGCCTAATTGCCTAAGGTATGAGTTCATTAATGTAGACCACAACTGGTGAAAGGTCCATGTTGATGAGTTTTTCCTTGTCATGACTCAATTTGCAAACTCTAAAAAACCATTTACATGGAACATCATAGGCATAGAGCATAATCAAAAATACTAATCAAACAAGTAGATTGTTTAGCTTAAAACAAACCTCTCCTCCACTGCAGGAACAAGGCCTCTTGTCAAAGCTACTCCACCAATCTAAAGCATGAAAATATGTCATTTCATCCCTTCTACATAACGGAATCGAATATAGAAACTTAGTCTATCTTGGTTGACACACTCACCAATTGTATACTGCAAAACAATTTTCTTTGAAGGTCTATACGTCCTGTCAATAAAGCACCAAGTGGTACTCAGGTATCAGATAGAAACACATAGTAGGCGAATATAAAGAAACCTACCTGTTGAAAGAATGCTACTCGTTATGGCTTCTGCAAGGCCAACCTTCTCTTCTTTCTTTGGTTTAGCTGCAAAAACTGGGTAGCTCTCCCACATCGGATACCCAACATTAATGCTGGGAAACAGGCCATCTGACATTTCAGATCTTCTGGGAAATTCCATGTGCCATGTATCTTCCAACATGTCCTCATAGTCAAGAAACCTATTTAAGTAACCAATCCAATAACAATCAAGGTGAGGTGATTTATCCCAAGTATTTTTATGTTGCAAAGAAGTTTAACTTGACAAACATGACTGACCAAACACTGGGTGGTGGAGGATATGCATCTGGAACCAAAAGCGTTGGGTGGAACAAACCCATTGGAGGGACCTATTCAAGATAGGGTGAGAATTAATATTTTCCATAGAATTATCTTTCAGAAGTATAGCAACTATAATTCATATTAAGAGACAGACGTTAAGAGCAGTTAGTCTTGTCTTATGAGATCCAGCTGGCATGCCATCTTCATAAGAATGAACTACACCAACAGCATCAAGCTCCGCCTCCTGTACAAAGGAAACTAGATAATTAGAAAAGCACAAGCTGAGATACAAGGTGAAGGAACCTTGTCCATGTAAATTATACGCTCCATACAAGTCAATTATCAACATATAGTACTTCAATTCAAGCAATTGATCGTCCTGTTTTCAATATGCAGGGACCTTGACCTACCTGAATCCTTACCAAAGATAAAAAGGACTAGGTTGATATCTGTTCTAATATAATTGTGTGTGTGTGTTTGTGTAAATTATGTGTTACTGGCATGTACTATGGCACAAAAGGAAGATAAGTAAGATAACAGGAGAAAAAAGAGAAAAAAAGTAGGAGGAACTAACTTTAATCTCACAATAAGACTCTTTTAGTCTGTTAAGCATCAACAGATCTATAGGCTTTGTGTACATGTCAGTACGAATTTGTGGCCACGTCTGATGATGTCTCTGAGTCCAAAGAAGGCATCTTGATATATCCTGAAAAAAATACATTCATTATTTAAGTGGCAAATGAAACTTATTAAATAACATATTAAAGAAGCTCAATAATAATAATATTAGATATTAAATCCATAAATGATAATAACAATTATTTACCTTAAAAATCCTAGGTTAACAGAAATAGAACATAAACAAAATCGTTTCATTCATGGAAGTTTAAGAGATAGAGAAATAGGTTACAAGATGAGAGTAAGGTAACTCTGATGATTTTAAAAGCCTTGCAGTGGGACAAATAGGTGATGATATAATTAGCTCAGTGCTAACATGCTAAAAGAACAAATAATGCACCATCACATTTCATGGTACAAGTTGAAGGCATTTGAAGGACGGACCAAATTGGTCAAACACGATATGAGTCACAGTCAAGTAAAAATATATTTGAGACACATTCATGCAAAGGACAAGATGATAAAAAATAAAGAATAATTCAAATTCGTATAGCTGACATAATTAAATAGGATGAAGACATTTTAGCACAAAAGCTTGGGCATGGCCACATAACTAAGACGTAAATTTGAAGATTGAAAGTAAGAGTGATGAATCATTAAAAGAAAGACTTAGAGCTTTACCTCATCAAGAAACTTTTAGACTTATAGTTAACATGGATGAATGACAACTACAGAAACAAGGGTATAACATTTCTTTCATTCCTATAGCTAGTCCAAACTTAAGTAATAAGTTTAAAAACAAACCTACCTCTCCGCCAAAAGGTAAAGTTTTCTCTGTAGTAGGTAAAGCTACTCCATCCTGGACACCAGAATAGACAAGTGGTAGATTATCATAAGTGGAAAAGAGCAACTCTCTCAAATTTATGCATAATCCAGTCATGCTACTGATATACGACCAAAAAGCTAGAAAAAGAAGTTATTATTCTTTTTTTGCTGCATGCAAAAGCTTTAAAAAGAAGGATGTCTCAAAACAATAAGACACTTATAAACAAAGGAATGAAAGGATGGTTGGCAGTGACGGTGCAACTGAAATAAGCAGTTCCCTTGACACCAATGGTGGAATAAATGGTAATGAGGCCCATTGGATAAAGTAATAGCTTTGCAGAACCCATACACGGTGGTAGCAGCAATTGCCGTGGTAATGTTACCATTAGTGCCAATAGTGATGGATGTAGTAGTGATGGTGATCAAGGAGAGGATTTTAGGTGTATGGTTTTGGTAAAACTTGTGCTAGTGTTGATACGGGAGCTTGAGGAGAGCAAATGGCGGTGATGTGTTGGTGACCGTGGTATGGTTGGTATTAGTAATACAAGAAAACATTGGATAGCTTTTGTCTGAAAAAAAACAAAAGAAAAAGCAGAAATATATTTTTTTACATGTAAAAAAAAAAAAAAAAAAAAGTCACTTTGAAGAAGTACCACCAATTGAACACCAAAAAATATATTTTCGCAAGTTTGATTTCCAAAGCATGAAAATATATGCAGAGGCTGTATGGATTCATATCTTTTTACACTAACAGTTGTTGTCTTGGAGTTAACTAGAAGCAAAAATAAGGTACAGAACTTGCAGTTACCTCAATGCAAATAACTGATGTCACCTGAGCACCCATGTTAACAATACATGCTGTTGATAACCCGTTCCCAAAAGCTGCAGCCAGACCTTCCTGCATTAACCAACACACAGTAAGATCATCATATACAAAGGTGAAATCCTGGAGAGCTGCAGAGAGACAACAAGTCTACTGCAAATATAGGAAATCATCAATCAAGAAGATGAGTGTCAACAACATTGAGAACAAATACAAAATCAAACGATGACTTTCATTATGGCTTTATCTCATTGAGCATAGATTTCATACGGAAAAGATGTAACACCTCGTACACATCATATTCCAGGTAATAACCATCCGTTGTAAGACAAGGCCAAAAAAACCATCTGGTAAGAAATAAATTGTAATCACATGCAACAATCACAAGTTTTGGACATGAAACAATGCCATACGGATATGCCAAAGAGGTAGTTTAATTTTTCACTGAAGTAGTTTGAGTTTTTTTTTTTTTTTTTTAAATAAATGGCCCCTTCCATGTCATGTAATAAAATATTGATCCCATGTTTAATAATTTAAACCATTCTTGGTAACAATTTGATGCAAAACATAAATTGGAATTCATCTTGCAACATTTAAAAAGATAAATTCCTCACCTGGTGTACCACGGCTGAGCTGAAACGCAAGTCTTGCAAGACTATAGACAACATTTCCTTTATTTCTGCTTGGAGAAAATGTAAGGATAGAAAAATCACGATAGTTTCCCAAGAAATTTTTTTTTTATGTTATAGACGATAATAGACATCCATAATCAAAATTACAATAGGCCAAGATAGAACCACAGAAGAGCAAATGAAATCTTCGTAAAGAATTAACTGCATCCTGATATGATGTAAAAAAATGTATTTATAAATAGCACTCACATGCTATTTTCCATCACACACACAGCATTGATTGCACAAGAAGATGTGAGATGAATCATAAATGCAAGGTTAAAATGGTGAATTTTTATTGGTCTGCCGTCGAAGTTACATTAAGATGGTTACACTTACACCTAATGTGTACATGAAAAAAACAATGTTAAATAAATTGCACAAGCCCCCAACAATATTGAAAACAGAATTCATTGTTTTTTGTGGACAGACAACTAGGGAAGAGTGTTCAACTTGAAGTCAACTTTCTAATAAAACCAAAGATACTAGCTGACAATAAGATAGGATGACTTCATCACCACTGGGAAAGATATGCAAATCATCACCACTACACATTGTAACAATAATAATTTCAATTATTGCTGAAATATGATTGAAATGCTTAACTCACTCCAAACGTTTCTATATCCAATATTGTATAGAGACCTCTGTTAAACTTGATATCCAGCTCAATGAAGCTTGATAAGCCCATTGAGAAGGATTCAAGATGGAGTTCTTAATAAAAGATTTACTGTTATAGTTTAAACTACAAATCAGGAAGGACATGTCCAACTTCAAGCTGAAACAGGCTAACTCCAAAATGCAAGCCTTTTTTCTCACTAATATACTTAGCAAGATCACCTTCTTCAGTAAGATGAAAAATAATGTGTTTTTTTAAAGAAAATGCAATAGTAATTTCTGATTGACACGCATTTGTTGATCAATTTAAAGCATTTTCAGATCATGTAGCATTTACCTTGAGTAAGTAAATACATTGATGAGTTCAAACAAAGAAAAAAAAAAGATATTAGAGAAAGTAGGAACTAAACAAAATAGCAAAAAATTGTACTCATAAAAGAGAAACATTTTAAACAATCATACAAGATATAGTGAAGATAAAATTTAAAGTAAAACAATTTATAGTCATGGAAGCTCTATGACTAAGATGGAAAAAGTGGGGAAAAAAAGAAGAAGAAGATATTTTTCAACCTAATGAGCTGTGACAAAAAATTTCAGTACCTCGATTAACAAATGTTTCTGGGACGACAAGAATAGCAGAATACATGTTTCTTTCACATAGAGGGATGTGCAGTTTCTCTGTCAATATATATTCCCAAATAGCATGCATGTCCTCAAACACCTAAAAAAGTGCAAAATGTATATAACATCTGCAGTATTTTATGATTAACTAAAAAGCAAAGTCTGATTATATAGTGAATTTGTGATGATTCATACATATATCACCCAAAAATTTCTCAAAAGTCAAAAGAAAAATAGCTGATGATGTAATCAAACCCCAGGTGAAGTGAAATCATGTATTTGACAATAATACCTTAACTAAAGTCAATTTATAGATCATGTTAAAAAGCCAATGGGGAGTGTACCTGCTGCATGGGATAATGTAGCGAAATATTTAGGTGACCTCTGCGCATAGGACGACGTAAGGTATATGGCGCCATGGGGGATATTTTTAGTGCTTCCTCACCAAAAATGACCTCTTTGTATTTTTGTTTGCTAGAAACTAGCTCCTTAGTATTTGCATCTTCATGCTGGTCCACAGTCTCATTAGTTGCGCTTTTGTTCTCTGAACTTTCTGCATAGTTAGCATGCCTATGTGAGGAAATGTGCACCTAAACAGGTGATATGGGTTGTAATATGAAACATCATGCACCCATTAAAAGTAGTTCAATCAATCATGAAAATCAAGAAAAGTAAGTAGAGCAAGCGAAATATAAGCACTCTTCTATTACCTAAAGCTGAAGACGAATTAGAGTCCTTTTCATATACATCTGTCCAATCAAATGCTGTATCCTTTCTACCATGCTGTGGATTATATCCATCAACTCGTCCCATCTGCACATCATTTTCATCATGTTAATAACCAAAACACATCCATCATAAAAAATCAAGCTGGGTTTATATTGGTCTCCATGGTTTTTAGGTCATTAATATACAGCAACCATTCAAGCCCATTCAGATAATCGTATTGAAATCAAAAGGCCAGAAAAATGATGCAAATCAAAATTTCTTACATTAGGGAACATGCAAAGCACCCTATCTCAATCAAAATGAATATATGCAATGCTAAATTCAGCAGAAAATGATTTCTATCAATCATAATATGTACCTTGCGTGGGTAAGAATTATTAGCAACCTCTTCATCCAGAAATGGTATCTTCAGGAACGATGCAATCTTTAAAATGAACAAACAGAAAGCTTCAGTTCAAATGCCAAATACAAAATTAATGAGGTAAAGTATTAAATGAAGCAATGTGCATAGACTCACTGTATCGTAGGCTTTTTCGCGCTCCATGTACTGCGCAGTTGTAATTTGAGAATTGAGCATCTGAAACCCAAAAACCAATAATCAGGACTAACCCATACAAACAAATAAAACAAAATAAAAGCTATTGAAATGTAAGAAACCTGGTCTTGAACATTTCTCCTGGGCACCTGTGTGGTATGCCTTGCAATGCAATGAGGAATGTTAAGAGGGGTGTCCTGTGAAGCAAGGCCTATTCTGATATTTGCAGAACCTGAGCACCACCCCCCACAACCCAAAAGAAAGGACCGAATAAGTGACCAACAGATTGAGTGGGCATGTGGGTTTTGTGTTTGCTTAGTAAAATTTGATGGGTTAGTGTTGAATTCAAATGGGGTTGTACAGAACGAGAAATCAAATACCTGGGTTGATGACTACCAGGTTAGAGCCTCGCTCGGAGAGCAGTTGTGAAGGGACCACGGATTTCAGGTACTCCTGGGATGGAGCACAAGCTTTGTGAATTATAACAATTTGAAAGGAAAGAGAGAGAGGGAGAGAGAGAGTTCTGGGTTCATACCATGGGAACCGCAAGGAGTGCTAGAACGAGACTGAGCTTGAAATCGCCGCTCGACTGCTTGATTTGCTTGTTTTTGTGTTTCGGGAGTCTGTCTGTGGAGTCTGTGTTTAACGGTAATTGGCGTTGAAGTAGTACTGTGTTTTTCTCTTTTGGTGGAAAATACTGTGTTTTTTCGGTTTATAGAAAATAGAAAACTAGAATTAAATATTAAATTTCAATAATTTTTTTATATAGCATGAACACTATATAATATTTCAATTGAACTATCAAATTTAAATGTAATTTTTAAATTATGTCACAAATATGTTGGCCTCTTTGATTTAAACCTTTTTCATTTGACATTTTTGTTCTTTAACCTACATATGATGGGTGTTAGTTAAAATTTATAAGGTTTTGACAAAATTGTCATTGAGACTTTTATATTATTTTGAAAATTTGCTAATGTAGTTTCAACTTCATATTTAGTTATGATTGTACGACACTCATAACTTCAAATTTAGTTGTGACTGAACGACAGTCACACGACTCACACCTAAGTTGTGAGACAGTCACAATTAAGTTGTGACTTAATTGAAATGTTTTTAAAAAAATTATACTACAATATAGTATAAATAGAGGTCAAAACTATACTTTTACTCAAAATAATACATAGTATAGTGGTGTGGGTTGTCTCTTTCAATTTACTAAGACAGTCATAACTTAGTTGTGACTGTATTGATTTTTTTTTTTTAATACAATATAGTATAAATTAATGTAATATTTTTTTTATTTTTTTTATTGTAGTGACATGTGATGTAATATTTATAAATTCTAATGCCTTTTACTTTATTATTTTGTTTGATTTTTCAACTAGTACCTAATCTAAAATGTTATTTAATTTTGGTACCTAAACTAAAAAGTTATTAAAATTTACTAGTTAAAATTAATGGACCTTATGAAAAATTGATTAATTTTTCTTTTTTGGTGGAAACAATTAAACAAATTGATGAATTTTTGACTGATCTTTTTTTATATTTATTTTGGTAATCAAATTAAATTAAAAAATATCGAAATAATTCGGTTCCATATCAATCAGCACCACTTACAAAATATATATACATATATATATAATCAGCACCTTGCAAGATCTAATTTATCGAGTAACAATTGATTATTATTTATTACAGTAACATTAAGAGAAAATCAAATCAACCTCTTAATTTGTAGAAGTCAAATCCCCACAGGAAATCATTTAACAAATGTTGGAAATGAAGTATTGAGGAAGTTGCTTAAGAAAGTGTGGCATAGCCAAAGATTGGTACCATGGCCTTTATATTTATCCTTCAGCCCATTGAGGAAGTTGGAAATGAAACAATTTTTAAACTTTTCATGGTACTACTGTCACATTGTTTGTTGGTTAGATTTTCAAAACCAAATTCTGAAAATCAAGCTTAGGCCCAGTTTGCTCTCTGCTCATATGGTAAGGAGAGACTTTGTCCAGTCCTTGCATCGTCCATTTTTCTGCTATTAGCTGTAAGATTATTGATTCCCAAATGAGCAGACCACCCATCTGCTTTAACTTCTACTAGCCAAAGAAGTTAGCAAAGAACACTGGCTAAAAACAACTCCAAAGAGTGCTTTCAAGTTCTACCACAAGCTTGCTTTTCCTCTTCTTACTGAATCAGGCATGACAATCAGTCAATCACTATGATATGTTCAGCCTAATTCAAGTTCGCCAAAGGATTCAACACGCAACTACTATACGGTTGATCTACTCAACAACCAGAATAAGGCAACCGGGATAATGGTAAAGCCGTCAGCCTTATTCATTTTGAAAGTTAACAACTCAGCAGTGTTGAGAGTAATGTGGAGTAATGTCCCACATCGAAAAACTAAGGCTTAGCATATGTGCTTATAAGTCTTGGGCCTCTCCACTCATTGCCAATTGGTTTTGGGTTGGATGCTCTAATTCTATCATGGTATCAGAGCCAGGTTATCCGCGTGTAAGGCCAAACGGCCACACGTGCTCCCACGTCACCCAATATAATTTGTTCACGTGTAAGGCTCAAAATATCGCCACACGTGCGGGGGCGTGTTGAGAGTAATGTGGAGCAATGTCCCACATCGGAAAACTAGAGCTTAGCATATGTGCTTATAAATCTTGGGTCTCTCCACCCATTGCCAATTGGTTTTGGGTTGGATGTTCTAATTCTATCATGGTATCAAAACTAGAGCTTAGCATATGTGCTTATAAATCTTGGGTCTCTCCACCCATTGCCAATTGGTTTTGGGTTGGATGCTCTAATTCTATCATGGTATCAGAGCTTGGTTATCCGCGTGTAAGGCCCAACGGCCACACGTGCTCCCACGTCACCCAATACAATTTGTTCACGTGTAAGGCTCAAAATATCGCCACACGTGCGGGGGCGTGTTGAGAGTAATGTGGAGTAATGTCCCACATCGGAAAACTAAGGCTTAGCATATGTGCTTATAAGTCTTGGGTCTCTCCACTCATTGCCAATTGGTTTTGGGTTGGATGCTCTAATTCTATCAAGCAGAACATCCATAATCCAGCCAAAAGCAATGTAAATTAAAGGGTCAACAACAGTAGAACAGCTTAATTTTGATTATGAAAATCCTAATTTCATTCAGTAAAAGTAGGTTTCATGACTAAAGTGTAAAGAAACATAGGCTGCAACTCATTCATCTGTTGAAGTAACAATATATCTCAACCCGGAACAGGGAATAATCAAAGTAATGAATCCTA
This sequence comes from Dryas octopetala, assembly GCF_963921425.1. NCBI lineage: Eukaryota > Viridiplantae > Streptophyta > Magnoliopsida > Rosales > Rosaceae > Dryas > Dryas octopetala. The sequence continues at coordinate 20,130,118 of NC_141367.1, read as the reverse complement.
AAAAGGAACATTCTAAAAATTACAGACATTGATAAGCAGATTGAAATCCACAATTGTAATGATGCTGAGCAGTAGCCACTTGGAGACCCTACAATTTAAACACCCTCTTGAAAATATATTGCTCCCTTGATATGCTTCTAACCAGTTTTGGTTTTTGGGGCCTTCTTTTTGATTTGCCTCTTTGGAATTGAGTTCTTCATCCCAATGAAGAAAAGCAATGCACCAAAAAGTGCTGCGTGCTGCAAAAAAATTACAATCCCAACAAACTAAGTTCCCACTCACATGGAACAAAAATATACATTGAAAAACATATCAAGCAATAAGTATGTGTACCAACCTGCAAGAAATCATTTAGGAGTATACCAAACTTGGGATTTTCAGGACTGTAGTTGTAGAAATCATAGATAAGGGGAGTGGTAATTGCCAAGTGTAGAAGCTACAACAAAAAGAAAAGAAATTAGCATGTTTCAAGAACATAGAGCGACCAGTAGCTGAAACACAATTTCAATCATAACTTCTTTACATTCCAAAAGCGAGTGATAAAAAACCCAGAAGAAAGAAATACTAACCAGGAGAGAAGCTCCAAAGGAACTGCTAAGTACAAATAGAATGCCACCGATCCCTTTTAGAGCTATTGTAGCTGCAGCTAAATGTCTAACCTGTATAAGAGATTCCCATATCAAAAGCCAAACTATGCATGAGCAACATGACCGGATAATCCAAGAAAGAAACTGCATAGAAAGTGAGAAAAAGGCTTACTTCTATATGCGGTAATGCAACCCCCAGTTTGGAAGACAGATTTTCCTTGAAAACAGTAAATTTGGGAGCCAATTCCTTTGCAGCAGGTCCACCATCAACACCAAATTCATTGAACCTGAGTACATAGATGTGACATCAACATTTGGAATCATAATGTTTAATTATACCAGACAAGTGTAACAGATTATTACAATATAATACGCCAAACAAAATCATGCATAATTCCTGAAAGATGGAATGGAGACAAACAGATATTACAGAGCCAATCCATATAACCTAACATTTGCTTAAGGATAGCGAAAAAACAGGCAAAGCACCAGAAGATGCTGAAACTTAAACAAAAAACTCATCCACAATGAGTCACAAACTATAATAATGAACTATAACATTTTGTTATCTGCTTTCGCATTGCAAAACCAGCACAACGATGGATCAATGTTAGCCAATTCAAGATTTGTACAACTATATTAAAGAAAAGAAATGCCTAATTAAGTAAAGTTTCTCAAGCGATGCAACATCAGAATAAAAAGGAAAAAATACTTCTTGCCATGAAGGATAACATGGAAGGATACCAGCTAATGAGAGCAAGCACAAATTTAAAACTTACATAACTACCACTGCTAAAGAGAAAAAAAAATGGAAACCGGATTTGTAAATTAAATTTATTGCCCAAAGTGTTATTACACACTAAATATATATTTCATCCAAAACAAACAAACGAGACTGGCAAACTAGATCCGACAACCATACCATTAACATTAAAGAACTTTCGAATTACCCTTCAAGCAAATCAACAACTAAGAAAAAAAGATTCTTCACAAGTAACCAAAATATTCTAAATAGACCATAAGTTCATAACCCATATCGTTGTACGTTGAAATTCAAAGTTCCCTAACAAACAGACAAATAATAGCCAACTACACTTTACAGATATGCAAATAAGTTCAGTATGTGTCAGAAAAAAGGGGGTGACAGGTCATCAAAGTTCACTTAAAAGTTGCTCTCAACCCAGATGATGTGAGACACTCAAAAGACCATCAGATCTTGATGGTTGCATTCAAGCACCTTACTTTTGAAGCCTCGTGGTTAATTGAAACAGCAGGGGTTTGGAAACTCAGCCTAATAACAAGATCTCATTGAGTTCACAACAGTAAATCCACCTCAACAGTAAAGCCAGTAGGAAGTAGCAACAACTAGCTAAAACTTCAAATTTCCAATGCTTATTTTAGAAAGCAAAAGCTTCTAGTCTTTGAAATCTCACACTTCCAACAATCAAACACATACATGCAAATTAATAACATACAAACATATCATAACACAAGCATCAGAAATTCAAAAATACAGGGGACAAAAACTAAGAAAAAAAAAAATCAAACAAAAAATATAAAAATATGTCAAATAAACTAGATCGGAGGAATATGGCTAAACCAAATCTGATATAGTAAGCAGGTAGAATTGTAGTCAAAGAAGAGTGTTCATGTAAAATCGAGCGAGAAGGTGTAGATCTGAGAGAGAGAGCTTACGCCTGCCAAGCGGAGAGGATGAAGATGGAAGCGAAGAGAACGCGACCGAGGAAAGAGACGAACCCCATTGTTTTTCAGAGAGAGAGAGAGAGAGAGAGAGAATTGAGAGAAAAAGCGATGGGGTTCGTTTGGTCTGGTTGGCCGACGGGAGAGGGGTTTGGAAATCGTTGGGTCTTTATTTAAAGCAAATTCAAAGATGCAGTGCAAAAGCCAAAAGGGTTTAAGACTTAAACACGGACTCGGACAGCCACTCCGGTTTTTTATTTTTATTTTTTTAAGAAAAAAATTAATCTTAATATGACTGGGAAAGGCCGTGGACTTCGACCCAAACCGAATTACCAACCCGTGTCAATTGTCTTCTCTTCGCTTATCAAGTGGTGGGGGGTAAGAAGTTAACAACTAGAACTCTAGGAAGTGATTCCATTTGGACATCAAATTTCTGTATTGAAATTAGTAATTTGCTTCAACTTTGTTAATAAATCTTTGTTTTAGCTTTCGTTCAATAAAAAATTTCTCTTTATCAACTCCTATAAGGAAAGTATACAAGAATAAGAAAAGCATACAAATTAATCATAATTACATAAGGAATCATAATTATACTCAATTACAAATTAATTTTCAACGCCCATTTGAAAGGCCCGCCCTCTATAGGTTAAGATTACCTGTTCTTCACGTCTACTAATTTAATTTTGTAAATATTAGTAAATAAATTATATTTATTTTGTAGTCAGTTTTTTATATAAGTTTAAATTAAAATATAAAATTTATTAGCGTACTAGGAAATAACTAGGTTGTTGGCCTCTTTTGCTGCCGAGAGTGAGAGAGGGATAAAGAGAGAGAAGTTTCATTAAAAGAACACTAGGATGGACAGTGAGGTGGTTGACCATCCTAGTGCTCGATCTGGTAAGGTAAAGAAATAAAGAACTAAAGAGAGAAAAATGGGAGAAAGAGGGCCAAGGTGGGGGAGGATAGGAAGCCACCGGCCAGCATGGGGAGGAGTCGCCGGCAGGTCAAAACTAGAGAGCCCCTAAACTTGAAAAAAAAAAAATTAAATGGTAGAGAATCTAGAGATAAAGGTAAAAGAGTCAAGTGATTGAAAAATTTATTTAAGTGGGTACACTAAGTAAAAAGTGTGGGTACAAATTGGCCCTCCCTATACATATATTAAATTTTTCTTGAAAATTTATTTTGGTTTTAAGTGAGAAAAAGAAATAATCGAATTCTTGTGTAAGTGAGAAAGTAATGTACGTAAAATTAAAGAGAAATAAGATATATAAAATAAACTGATCATCAAGGAAGAGGCTAGTAGGCAAATAGTATTGAATAGCATCAATCTGATTTGTCTCGATGTTTACTGATAATTTAACTCATTTGAGTTGTATTCACGTGTACTTGCATACTTGCTGTATGAGGTCCTTGAGAGGTGGGGAGCATTTAGATATGCAGTTGGCATGATTGTGTATATAAAAAAGAAAAGAAGAAAAAAAGAAAAAGAAAAAAGGCAGGTATTATATGGAGCGTGAAAAGAAACATTATATTCTCAAGTCAGTCGTGATGGCTAACCTAGCTTAATTGAAAAATGGAATAATCCGGCCAATAGCTAGGAACATGCAATGCAATGGCTGCCCCTGACTTGTTCATTGCCTTTAGTATGAACTTGACTTGAAGAACTACAATTTTACAAATTGATTTCTTAATGTTTTCACTCTCCATCAACCATCTACCAATGCTTTGCATCTTTCCAAGTCACAAATAATTCAGTCCCATGTGGCAATTCTTTCATTTCTATTCAAATAATTGGATGGCAGAGTTTTTTCCTGGGTCATTTTTTTTTATTTTTTATATTAAGGCCAAATCACAATGCCCGAACATCAAACGGTCCAACATGGTTACACCAAGTAAAGAATTTCATATCATCCACTTTTAATGTCAAAATTAGGGTATTTGGATGCACAATAGGTGCGTTTATTAACTTACATTATTGTCAACTGTGACTACGCTAACAGGCTAGTTATATAAATGTATTTTTATTATATGTGAAAAATCGATACAGTAATAAAAGAAATTAATATGCACCAAGTCAAAGAAAAAAATTTATATACACTTTAGTGTTATAATTAAGTTTGTTACTTATTAGTATATGCATTGAATATCATTTAATTTAGGGTTTTTTTTTTTTTTTTTTATCACAAATGGTCCCTTATTTTTGACAAAAATATCAATTTGATTCTTAAAGTACATTTTCACTCAATAAGGTTCTCCATATTTACCATCGCACATTAATGTTGCACTTCTATTCAATTTTCGTAAAAAATGGTCACGTCTGCTGCACGAAACCTTTTTTAGGGGGTAAAAATGTCTTAAAGGGTGTGTTAAGACTCGGATGTTTTTTTTCTTATGCTTTTTAATTATTTTATTTTTAATCATTTTAGTATATTTTGAAGGATAAACTTGTATTGTAAGGTCTTTTTGGGTTGTTGTGGGAAGTGCAAAGACCATTTTGCCTCTCATGAAAAGGTCACGTGTACTGCATATGACAATATTTTACAAAAATTTAGACTGACTACAACGGAAAGACAACATTGATGTGCTGTATAAAAAATGGAGAATCACATTGAGTGAAAATACACTTTAAGGATCAAATTCATATTTAGATGAAAATTGAAAAATCATTTGTGATAAAAAAAAAAAACCTTTAATTTAGTGATTTCTAACATTTTAAGACTCCTTTAAGTACCTAACTTGAAAGTTGAAACTAAACTATGAAAGAGGAAGAGAAGTGTGTGAATTTTTTAATCAAGAAAAAGCAATTAAAAGTGGTTTAATTTTCTATATTTTCAATTGTTGGGCAGCAGACTCAACACAAACCAAAAGAAAAACAATACATCCAAGTGGTAATAAAAAGGAAGAAGGCACATGACAAACACATCACTTTAAATTAAATTTCAAAAACGCAAGAACATGCACGCATCCGATGCACAGGGGCACTAGTGTAAAATAACGCATCTACAAGACTACAAGGACATTTCTGTAGCCGAAAATCAAAATCCAGAAGCAGAAAAAATCTTTAATACTCGTCGACTTAAGATTATGCACGCACTCGCTTCTCAAAGCCGCCACATAAGCCACCTTGGCCTGCAATACAAGCACCCAAGCAATGGAATTGGTTGATGTACGTGTAGGCCGCCCGATACCAGATGTCGCCAAATTAGAGCGAGTACAACCAATATTAGACTCCCGCGCGCGCTGTAAATCCTCGTCCAACTACCGTCCAACTTTTTAAATTTCGAACCGGTGCATCTACGACGCCGTTTTCTCTTGATCTGCTCCCCTTATCACTCACCCTGTCCGAGTAAGTTTCGCATCGAAAATTTAGAGAGAGACCCTCGGCCGGGCCCAAAAGTCTCGCGCCTCTGCCTGCTGCGTCGTCGTTTTGGTCTCTCCTCGTACAGACATGGCCTTCGTTTCGTTCGTTGGAAGACTTTTATTCGCCTCTGTCTTCGTCCTCTCCGCTTGGCAAGAGTAAGCCCAGATCTGCGTCTGTCTTTGTTTTTTAAATATTATTAATATATTTTTTAAAAAATTATTTAAACTTGAGGTTTGAATTGGGCAAATCTAAATGGAGTTTTAGTTCATGATGCATGATTTTCTTTCTGTAATCTTGCATGGTGTGCATGCATGGAACTATGGAAGTATGGAACTCACTCCATTTTAGGCATGTTTTTTGTTGTAATTTAATGCTAGCTTTTTAAGAGTTAATGACAAAAAATCAAGTTTGTGGGTATTTTTAACAGCCTTAGTGCTTGAAGATGACTTGTTCTTTTTGGTGATCCATGCATAGTTAGATCTAAGTAAATTGAAGAACAAGAGCTGTAACATGAGTTGATTTATGCATATTTTAATTTCTTGCAAGTACACTTTGTGAGATCATAATTTGGTGTGAAATGTTATGTTGTCAGAATGTGAATTTAGGTTAGGCGGTGTTGTATGATGCTTGATTTTGATGAGACAGTTCACATTTGTTTCTATTTATAGGTTCAATGAATTTGGTGTGGATGGGGGTCCCGCAGCCAAGTCTTTGAGTCCGAAATTTGATGTTTTCTCGAATCATCTGTCAAATCATACTGGTCTTCAAGTGCCCAAACAAGTTGAAGTGAGAAATGAATCAATTTACTTGTTATCAGGATACATTTGTAGTTGGTTTTGCACACAACACACAAGTGACTTTTGTACTTGTCATTGGCAGATTAAACATTTAGTGGCGGCCGCAATAGTGTTGAAGGGTGTTGGGGGTCTTCTCTTCGTCTTTGGCTCATCTTTTGGAGCGTATCTGCTGGTTTGTAATCTGACCTAGTTCTTGTTTTGTAGCGGTAGATCAATATAGCCGCTAAAACATGTGTCCCGTTTCGTGTTTGTGCAGCTTCTGCATCAGGCCATTGCCACTCCTATATTGTATGACTTCTACAACTATGATCCTGAGAAGAAAGAATTTAATCAACTTTTCCTGAAGTTTACGGAGGTTAGCAATCAAGATTCCTTCCTCTCTCACACCTTTTGTTTTGTTGCTAAGTTACACTTCTAAATTTTTAATCTATGTAGTTTAGTGCAAATTTGGTTTTGATCCCTATTTTATAGAACTCAACAAAAGTGCAGTTATAATTTTCTTAACGTGTCAAACTCTGTCAAGTTAGATATTCCGTCAAATTTGTAGACTGGAATTCATAGCCACTCAATAAAACGGAATCGAGGTCAAACTTCATGTTTTAAAACGGAATTGACGTCAAACTTCATGTTTTAAAATGGAATCGAGGCAAAAATATAGGGATGAAAATGTAATTTAATTGGTAGACATTGACGTCTTGTGCATGCTTTGCTAATGACGAATGTCTGATTTGAACAAATCTGATATGGTTAGAAAATGATAGTGGTACCAAAGTACAGTTTCCTTAGACAGTAGGAAAGGTTTAAAGAGGGATGCTATGTAAGTTTAAAACACTAAGAAAAAGTTTCAAAATTATTGTTAATGATTTCCTTGTTCTGTTTTGCAGAATTTGGCATTCTTTGGGGCTCTGCTCTTTTTCATAGCCATGAAGACATCCATGCCAAAGAGACAGCCCAGGAAAAGAGCTCCCAAAGCAAAAACTACATGAGGATGAACCTCAGACGAAGTGAGGGTTTAGTTTTCTGACTTCACCTGACGTACTGTTCCTCAAGGAACTAGTTTTGTATGGCTGTATCTGTATCTGGGTTTCTGTTTTTCATAAGTTTAGGAAAAAGGGCTAGAGGGAATGGTTTCTTGTTCATTTTGAGGGGGGTGATGTTTCATTTGTATTGAGCCAGTTTGTGAACGTTAGAAAGATAACACTACTTATTGATGCTTATTTCTACGGGTGCTTTCACGTGAAATTTGTAAGGTGCAACATTATATGCATTTCGATTTGAGAACTTCAATAACTTATACTCGCCATGCTCGTTGCACTTGCAATATCTTGGTTTTATGACTTTTATCATATAAATTCATAGGCCTTCATAACCATTGCGTAATCTTGAAACCCCTTCAGTCCTGAATCAGGGTGGTCTATTATTTGCATGAAGTGTTAGAAGTGTTCCTGAAATCCTAAAAACATGTTTGTTTATTCAAAGTCAAATCTTGTTGAAATGTATGGTTTAAATTGATAGCGTAGTAATATGCCGCTGTTTAATAAAAATGATGGGCAGCATTATTAAGAATAGGCTGAAAGTATAGGAATGAAAGTAAGGGAAGATGTGTGAATGCTACTTGTACAACTAGATTTGATATTATTAATATATTAGTCTGTCACTGCAACTACCACTGCATACCTCTCTGTCTTCGCCATTATTCTTATCTTTGTTTTGCATTGGACAGTTGCAAGTACTAACTCAGCTAGCTGTTGCCATACTACTACTAGTCACTAATCACTCGTCAGTAGCCACCGCCCCACTATATATTGCAATTGCTGCTGCCTGCCCAATCATTATTGTTGTCATAGCTCTAGCTACATCTTGAAGAGGATCCAACCAAACGCGAAGAGGTTGTTGACAAAGTCAGAGAGATGATGCATCAGACAGGCAATTATGGGTTCTTTCAACTGCTGCTCAGTTATGCTTTTATGGGTTTCCCATGGATGTTTGTTGTGTGATACTGTGATGCAAGAAATCATCAATGAATTGCTCTGTTTTTCTCAAGTCATACATGACTTCGTCTATGGTACCCAAGCGAGTAGGTGAATTTTATACTTGAAATGTAATGACTATTTTTGGGCAAGAGTCAAAGACTCAAAGAGAGTAGGTGAATTTTACACTAAGAGAGTGTTTAATGCAATTTGGTGTAATAAATAACTGCAAATGCTTAGTGGGATAAGAACTTGAGTGAACAATGGGTTACTAATTACTCTGCTTAGTTGAGGCGGGTCGCGAGGCTTAATTTAGGTGCGCTACATTGAAAATATGAAAAAATGCATAGGAGCCTTGTGAGATGCTCTGCCCTTAGTGATACCAGACATTTTTTTTTTTTTTTTGGTTTATCTACTTTGACAAATAAAAACCGTATACCATCTATTAGACCAAATGATTATTGATAATGATACTAGACATTGCATGCATACAAAGTTACAAATAAATCTAACAATTCACAAATTTATGCTTTGATATAAATAATTGAATCCGTCAAAATAGTAGGAGGGAAAGACCAAAAGAACTCAACCAAATTGGGCTGAGTTACTACTTACTAGCCAAATCGGCTTAGGCCTGTGCTTTGAAATTATCAGCCGATGGCCTCAATCACAATCTAGTTCGACCTTTGTGCCCAGTTTCTCATCCAAAGCCAAAATTAAAACTTGGGCTGGGTTTAGTCTGGCTTGTTAATTGTTGAGTAGGGGTTGGATACAGGCTTACTGCTTACAGCAAGTTTAGATTGTATTCTAAAACAAGAATTTCCGATACACTAGCCTGGTCTTATAATTGAACCTTGTTACATATTGCTATGCCAGGTTTTCTTTTCCTTATAATTGTCAATTGTTAATTTCTAGGTAAAAGCAGCTGCATGTGTTACTGCCACAAAATTACTTGAAGTTTTTTCTGATCGGCAGTCCAAATTGTCCAATTTGAAGTTATTAGGATAAAAATTGGATGTCATTTTTTTTCGGTCTGAAAAATTGGCTCTCTTCAGTAGTCAAAATTTTATAATCAACATCGCATAGCCATATACAAAAGTTGGATTTTCCTTTAATATTACTTGTCTGAACAGTTAACCCAAAATGAATATACTAATGTTTTGTTTTTTAGAGCATGAATATTATTTTGAAAAACAACTATCATCATTTATTAAAATATATTTGTCTTGTTTCAACTTTCAAAAAATATAGGTTTTAAACTTTTAAACAGTTTTTACTTGCTAGGGAATTTCGGACCTTTTTGTCATGGCCTGGAATATTCAAAGAGTAATGCAATTCAAAAGTTACAAATTGGGTTGTTCATTTTTTTATATAAAAGTGGCCATATGTTTACGCAACGAATTAATTATTGAAGTGATGACTAACTGTGATTGGACTATCTTATAAATACAGTATTCTAAAAAACATGAGGTATTACTGTATTAGTGGAGGACTATTGCTAAAAGTCACCAAATTTGTTTAATATATCCTTTGGCGTCAACTTGCTCTATGATCTTTCCAAAAATACATCCTTCCTCTGTGGCTGTGAATCATGGCTAGCCTAAGATATCTACTGAAACTGTAAGGTTACCTTGCCAACTAACCAATATGGTAGCTACAAACACAAATGGGGTTCCAATTCCCAACAGACATAGTGAGCTAAAAGCTTTTGATGACACAAAGGAAGGTGTTAAAGGCCTTGTAGATGCTGGGATAACAGAGGTTCCTCAAATCTTCTATCAACCACCATATGACTCCATCAACAACACCTCTGCTACTTCAGAAGATCAAACCCAGTTTAGCATTCCGGTCATTGACCTCGGCGGCCTTGACTGTCCAACTAAGCGCAAGGAGATCGTTGCAAAAGTCGGAGAGGCATCAGAGACTTGGGGATTCTTTCAGATTGCCAATCATGGAATACCTGTTGGTGTTTTGGAGGAGATAAAGGATGGGGTGCGTGGGTTTCATGAGCAGGACACTCAAGTGAAGAAAGAGTTTTATACTCGTGATCCCTTCAGACCTCTGATCTACAATAGCAACTTTGATCTGTATAGTGCACCAGCAACTAATTGGAGGGATAGTTTTGGGTGTTACATGGCTCCTAATCCTCCTAAGCCAGAAGATTTGCCAGAAGTATGCAGGTTTGTGACAGAATTCTCTGCTGATGAGTTTTTGGCATTAGTTTGATTCAGAATGCATATCCCTCTTGATGAATTAGATGGTATGATCATGTACTAAATTTTGTTAATTAAAGGAGACTCAATTCTTTGACCAACTTAATGGTAGGTATGATGGAAAAAAATCCCACATCGGATAAGAATCTCATATGAGTTTATGGCATTAGTTTGATTCAGAATGCATATCCCTCTTGAAGAATTAGATGGTATGATCATGTATTAAATTTTGGTAATTAAGGGAGACTCAATTCTTTGACTAATTTAATGGTAGGTGTGATGGACAAAAATTCCACATCGGATAATTAAAGGAGACTCATATATATGAGATTTATAGGGATAGACAGCATTACCTAACAGACTAGTTTTTTAAGTTGAGCGTTAAAGTTTAGCCTGTGACACATTGTATTAGAATGATCCCAATTTCTTATCAGACTAATGGGTGTTGTGTGTTCAAGTGAGGGTGTTAGGGATAGACAACATCACCTAACAGATTAGTCTTTTTTAGTTTGATCTGGGCTTAATTTATATTTGGGTGAACATCTCTTAAAAGGCTAGTCTTTTGGTTTAAGTGACAAGCCCCAGCCTCTAATAGTAGGCCGTTTGAAATGGGGACTCTCCTAAAGCTTCTTACACTCATATGGAGGTGTGCAAATACGTACTAATTAATGCCAATATGACAATGTTATTTTCTTTCCTCCCTAGAAGTGAGGTTTGATTTTCTTCCAAGAATAAGTATCATAGTAAAAATGAAGTGTATATTGCCTTTCTGTGTTTCATCTTGTAGAGACATCCTTGTGGAGTACTCAAATCAAGTGACGAAATTGGCGAAGTTATTATTCGAGTTGTTGTCTGAGGCTCTTGGGCTAAAGCCAAGTCACTTGAATGACATAGATTGTAGCAAGGGGCTTATGGTTGCAGGCCATTACTATCCTGCCTGCCCACAGCCAGAACTAACACTAGGCACAAGCAAGCATGCTGATTCTTCCTTCCTCACGGTCCTTCTGCAAGATCATATTGGTGGTCTCCAAGTTCTTCATCACAACAAGTGGATTGATGTTCCCCCTGTTCCTGGGGCTCTAGTGGTTAACATTGGAGATCTTGTACAGGCAAGTATATATATATGTACCATTACTATGTTACTATGTGGTAACAAAATATGGTACCATTATTATGTTGCTATGTACGTATTGTTGCCATTACTATGTTACTATGTAACAAGTACGTTCTTCAAGTTTAATGTCACTTTCAAATTCTTAATTCGATTTGGTTTTGTATTTGGAGTTTTCTATATTAAATAACATGCTTTTGGGGTTGCAGTTGATATCAAATGACAGATTCAAGAGCGTAGAACACAGGGTGTTGGCAAACCGAGTAGGTCCAAGAGTATCTATTGCGAGCTTTGTAACCACAGGAATGCAGCCATCAATACAACTCTACGGACCCATCAAGGAGTTGTTATCAGAAGACAATCCTCCAAAGTATAGGGAGACCACTGTGAGGGACCATACTGCCCACTTCAATGCCAAAGGCCTTGATGGAACCTCTGCCTTGAATCATTTGAAGCTCTGAACTTGCGCATACGGTGTCTATTTTCTACTAAATAATTTGGCATGAAAATGAAAATTTCTGTACATTGTATTGGTTGTTAATTATAACATTACTCTTTAGGCATACATTGTATTGGTTGTTTTGATTGTAATGATTATGATTGAACTACGTATTGCTCAAGTGTTTTGGCAAAGATTTCCTGTTCTTAAAAATATGCAAATGAAATTTGAAAGAAGATGATGAAGAGCTTGTTGAGATGAGCAGGTAATCTATTTTGAGAAACATGTTGTTTATAATCTGTTGTGGAATGATATGACTTTTCAATAAAGCCCAAAACAGGGGAAAAACAGAGAAGGAGGGCCCAAGGCCTAACGTCGATACAAAAGAAGGAAGTAACGACCTAAAAAGGAAAGAGCGAAACAAAAAGGAAAAATAGGTAGGGGAAGCAGATTCGATCTAAAGAACAGAGAGCCTAGATCGAAGATGTTTCCACTACTGCAACAGAGCTCAGCGGAGGTCCAGGTCTACGGACCCAAGGCCTAATGTGGTCCGCTGCGTGATTGGAATTTCTGGGAATCCAGCACCAGGTGGATGAAAGGAAAGAAGCGTTGGATCGCTTGATGGCTTCAATAACAGGGTAAATTCTCCACACACACATGCCCCTCTAACCCAGGGGCATAAGAGTAACACATGTTCAATTGTTTCCGGGCCTTCACCACACACACAACACAAGGGGGAGTGGATGTCTGTAGTAGTGGCTTGATTAAGGAGATGGCTGATAGGTGAGAGGTTCCACGATCTGGAAGACCAATCAATAAGAGCCTCCACCTTGATAGGAACTTGGGGATTTTGGGCTTGACCTTGAATTGTTCCTGAGGGAAGATTAGGGATCCATTTATCTAGCAAGATATCAATACAAGTGTCGTTTCCAACCTGAATGACATAGATTGGGGTTTCATTTAGTTGCGCACATTATTACCTATATAAGGAGATTTCATACTTCCTGTTATTTCTTCTTTGTCAGCGTTAATATTTGCCATTTTGAAACTTTTACTGCTCCTAGCAGTGATTGTTATTCCTTTTCTCATTTTATCTGTTTATTTATTTATTTATTTATTTTTTTCAGTTTCTGTACATTTTAAGTTGCTTCATTATGTATAAGTTCTATGTTGGAGAAAAGTTTATTGGTTTTGATGAGTACATTGCCATTTTAGAGGTTCAACACATTAGATTATGGTATCTTGTAGTTTCATAATGTTATATTCATGATAGTATTACTTCAACTTGGATTGGCAATTTGGCATGATAATATTATTTCTTTGTAGGATTGCTCATGTATAAGACTGTTTTGTATGTTTTATGACTAAGTTGGGTTCTGTTAATCTCTGTGCAGGTGTATATGAGTCCCATTGTGTCTCAGTTATGGATGCGGAAGCCATAGCTCCTGATGTCTCATCCAATGTAAACCCTCAGCCGTTTCTTCCTTTATCTTTACCATTGACACCATTCACAAATAACACCGTCCTGACATTATCATGTATGAGGTACATGCCTACCAACTTGACAGAATTGGGCTCCATTGAAGATTGCTATATCTATCATTACTATACGGCTTGCATGTTCCTGATTGGGAGTACTAAATTCCTACCAATTCCTCCTCTGCTCCAAAAACATTTTCAGTAAGTTTTGATCATTTCTTAATTTTTTCCTTACCTTCTCTATAAAATGTTGTGACTGACTTTTTCGATTTTATCTCCATTTGGAAGGTGAAATTTGGAGTAAGGCTGGGGTGACACAGGACCAGCTTGTAATGCTGTTGGGATGATTGATGGTAAAATATTGGGTCTTCAGCATTTGTATAGAAGACCAATATATACACGAACAGAGCAATGCAATATCAACTCCCCAGATTATGGCCCATTACTTGCTGATGCTCCTACTTAGTGCCAAGCCCCTTTTGACCCTGAAGGACTTTTAAGGTATATCTTTGCAGTTTCTTCTTTAATTGTTGAATCCCATTACATCATTTTCTTGAAAATATGTCTCAATTTTGTGCTTACCTTCGTGGTTGCAGCTCGATGATGGCTATTGTTACCAACTTGGTTGGTTTGCACTATGGCCACATCACTAGTCCGAATTGGAGGAGGATGTTTATGAAGATGCCGTGTGCAAGAAAAAAAGTGTGGCTTTATAGGCTATAATCTCTTTTTATGGAGAAAATGTTGTTTGCTTATAGTTTTAGTGTTCTAGCTTTGGACTTTTGGGTTTGTAAATGAGATTTTGGATTGTTAGGGTTTTAACTTGGTAGTCCAGCTTTATCTTATAATGCAAATTCCTTTGAATTGTAAAGCCAAATTGTTCTTGTTGACCTTGTTCTTGGGTTGTACTTTTTAATGTAATAGGTGTTGAGGGGTTTTTTTTTTTTTTTTTTTTTTTATATTTTATTTTATTTTATTTTTTTATGTTAAGGATGTAGCTGTCGTTATATTGCACTATGTTTAAAATTGCAGAACTTAGGCAGTCTTCTTTTACATGGTTCTTGAAGTTGAAGATGGTCTCATTATTTAAGTTGTACATTATGTTTCATAAACAGCATATATGCATGTGGAAACTATTGATGCAACCTGGGAACCAAACCAGGCCCCGGTTTTTGGATTTCGGCCCCGAGAGTTAAGTATTAAGTCTTGAGTTCAAACTCTAAGTTTAAATCCTAATACAAATAATTTATTGAAAAAAAAAAAAAATTTTAAAAAAAATTAACCAAACAAGTTTTCTAAAATTTAAAAATAGTTTTTAAGTTACATACCAAACAAGTTTTTAAAATTTAAAAACTAGATTTAAAATTTCACATTTTAAAAATGGATCCATATTTTTGAATTTTTTTTTTGAATTGGATACCAAACAGGGCCTAGGTTTTAAACAGTTTTTACTTGCTAGGGAATTTCGGACCTTTTTGTCATGGCCTGGACTATTCAAAGAGTAATGCAATTCAAAAGTTACAAATTGGGTTGTTCATTTTTTTATATAAAAGTGGCCATATGTTTACGCAACGAATTAATTATTGAAGTTTTTACTAACTGTGATTGGACCATCTTATAAATACAGTATTCTAAAAAACATGAGGTATTACTGTATTAGTGGAGGACTATTGCTAAACGTCACCAAATTTGTTTAATATATCCTTTGGCGTCAACTTGCTCTATGATCTTTCCAAAAATACATCCTTCCTCTGTGGCTGTGAATCATCGCTAGCCTAAGATATCTACTGAAACTGTAAGGTTACCTTGCCACAAACCAATATGGTAGCTACCAACACAAATGGGGTTCCAATTCCCAACAGACATAGTGAGCTAAAAGCTTTTGATGACACAAAGGAAGGTGTTAAAGGCCTTGTAGATGCTGGGATAACAGAGGTTCCTCAAATCTTCTATCAACCACCATATGACTCCATCAACAACACCTTTGCTACTTCAGAAGATCAAACCCAGTTTAGCATTCCGGTCATAGACCTCGGCGGCCTTGACTGTCCAACTAAGCGCAAGGAGATCGTTGCAAAAGTCGGAGAGGCATCAGAGACTTGGGGATTCTTTCAGATTGCCAATCATGGAATACCTGTTGGTGTTTTGGAGGAGATAAAGGATGGGGTGCGTGGGTTTCATGAGCAGGACACTCAAGTGAAGAAAGAGTTTTATACTCGTGATCCCTTCAGACCTCGCATCTACAATAGCTACTTTGATCTGTATAGTGCACCAGCAACTAATTGGAGGGATAGTTTTGGGTGTTACATGGCTCCTAATCCTCCTAAGCCAGAAGATTTGCCAGAAGTATGCAGGTTTGTGACAGAATTCTCTGCTGATGAGTTTTTGGCATTAGTTTGATTCAGAATGCATATCCCTCTTGATGAATTAGATAGTATCATCATGTACTAAATTTTGTTAATTAAAGGAGACTCAATTCTTTGACCAACTTAATGGTAGGTATGATGGAAAAAAAATCCCACATCGGATAAGAATCTCATATGAGTTTATGGCATTAGTTTGATTCAGAATGCATATCCCTCTTGAAGAATTAGATGGTATGATCATGTATTAAATTTTGGTAATTAAGGGAGACTCAATTCTTTGACTAATTTAATGGTAGGTGTGATGGACAAAAATTCCACATCGGATAATTAAAGGAGACTTATATATATGAGATTTATAGGGATAGACAGCATTACCTAATAGACTAGTCTTTTAAGTTGAGCGTTAAAGTTTAGCCTGTGACACATTGTATTAGAATGATCCCAATTTCTTATCAGACTAATGGGTGTTGTGTGTTCAAGTGAGGGTGTTATAGGGATAGACAACATCACCTAACAGATTAGTCTTTTTTAGTTTGATCTGGGCTTAATTTATATTTGGGTGAACATCTATTAAAAGGCTAGTCTTTTGGTTTAAGTGACAAGCCCCAGCCTCTAATAGTAGGCCGTTTGAAATGGGGACTCTCCTAAAGCTTCTTACACTCATTGGAGGTGTGCAAATACGTACTAATTAATGCCAATATGACAATGTTATTTTCTTTCCTCCCTAGAAGTGAAGTTTGATTTTCTTCCAAGACTAAGTATCATAGTAAAAATGAAGTGTATATTGCTTTTCTGTGTTTCATCTTGTAGAGACATCCTTGTGGAGTACTCAAATCAAGTGACGAAATTGGCGAAGTTATTATTCGAGTTGTTGTCTGAGGCTCTTGGGCTAAAGCCAAGTCACTTGAATGACATAGATTGTAGCAAGGGGCTTATGGTTGCAGGCCATTACTATCCTGCCTGCCCACAGCCAGAACTAACACTAGGCACAAGCAACCATGCTGATTATGACTTCCTCACGGTCCTTCTGCAAGATCATATTGGTGGTCTCCAAGTTCTTCATCACAACAAGTGGATTGATGTTCCCCCTGTTCCTGGGGCTTTAGTGGTTAACATTGGAGATCTTGTACAGGCAAGTATATATTTATGTACCATTACTATGTTACTATGTGGTAACAAAATATGGTACCATTATTATGTTGCTATGTACGTATTGTTGCCATTACTCTGTTACTATGTAACAAGTACGTTCTTCAAGTTTAATGTCACTTTCAAATTCTTAATTCGATTTGGTTTTGTATTTGGAGTTTTCTATATTAAATAACATGCTTTTGGGGTTCCAGTTGATATCAAATGACAGATTCAAGAGCGTAGAACACAGGGTGCTAGCAAACCGAGTAGGTCCAAGAGTATCTGTTGCGAGCTTTTTAACCACAGGAATGCTGCCATCAACAGAACTGTACGGACCCATCAAGGAGTTGTTATCAGAAGACAATCCTCCAAAGTATAGGGAGACCACTGTGAGGGACTATTTTGCCCACTGCAGTGCAAAAGGCCTCGATGGAACCTCTACCTTGAATCATTTTAAGCTCTGAACTTGCGCATGCGGTGTCTATTTTCTACTAAATAACTTGGCATGAAAATTTCTGTACATTGTATTGGTTGTTAATTATAACATTACCCTTTAGGCATTCATTGTGTTGGTTGTTTTGATTGTAATAATTATGATTGAACTACGTAGTACGTATTGCTCAAGTGGTTTGGCAAAGATTTCCTGTTCTTAAAAATATGCAAATGAAATTTGAGAGAAGATGATGAAGAGCCTGTTGAGATGAGAAGGTAATCAATTTTGAGAAACATATTGTTTATAATCTGTTGTGGAATGATTCGACTTTTCAATAAAGTTAATGGTGATTCATTAAAGCCCAAAACAGGGGAAAAACATGGGCTTATGATTTTAGGCCATTACTATCCTGCCTGCCCACAGCCAGAACTAACACTTGGCACAAGCAAGCATGCTGATTATGACTTCCTCACGGTCCTTCTTCAAGATCATATTGGTGGTCTCCAAGTTCTTCATCACAACACGTGGATTGATGTTCCCCCTGTGCCTGGGGCTCTAGTGGTTAGCATTGGAGATCTTCTATAGGCAAGTAAATATATATACCATTACTATGTTACTATGTCTATGTGGTAACAAAATATGGTGTTATTACTATGTTGCAATGTATCAAGTTCTTCAAGTTCAAATTTCACTAATGTCACTTTCAAATTCTTAATTCGATTTGGTTTTCTATATTGAATAACTTGCTTTTGTGGTTCCAGCTTATATCAAACGACAGATTCAAGAGCGTAGAACACAGGGTGCTGGCAAACCGAGTAGGTCCAAGAGTATCTGTTGCGGGGTTTTTTGCCACAGGAATGCTGCCATCGACACAATCTACGGACCCATTATGGAGTTGTTATCAGAAGACAATCCTCCAAAGTATAGGGAGACCACTGTGAGGGACTATACAGCCCACTTCAGAGCAAAAGGCCTTGAATCATTTTAAGCTCTGAACATGGAATAGTGGAACAATGCGCATATGGTGTCTATTAGTACAAGTGCTTTTGATAGTGTTTTGTATAAATAAATAAAAAT
>NC_141367.1:20088953-20106453 GCF_963921425.1 Dryas octopetala | reverse complement strand
TCTGATAACTTGTTGGAATTGCTAACTGATACCAAGTTGAAATTTATGACCTGTAATTCAGTATCTAATCACTAGTTTATGATCCATTGTTATCTACAGCTCATACTGTGTCTCTATGTCTATCTGATACAATATCATCCAAGTGATATTTATATCAAGTTGTATAAAATACTTGACAACATAAATATCTTGAGGAGGTTTATCTCAGCCAATTACATGAGCTTGCGTATCAGACCTTCCTACTTAGATTTCTTAACAACTACGGAAGCATAAAGTGTTTTAATACAAAATATCTAAGGTAATAATCTCAGCCATCTATTTGTGTGCTTGATGATCTTACCATTCAAAGATATAAGACTCATCATAAAGCAAAACAATAAAAGATATTTTCTGTCAAAGTTGACTTGACGATCGATTGTCAGTGTCTTGAGGATTGATTGTCCTCTTAACTTCCAGTTTTCTGGAGAAGCTGGCTTGAGCCACATTTTTCAGAACTTTTGCCTTTGTGTTTAGACATTAACTTGAACAGGAACAATGCGCATATGGTGTCTATTCGTACAAGTGTTTTTGATAGTATTTGGCATAAATAAATAAAAGTATTTTGAAGTTATAAAAATACTATTAAGTGGGTTCTTGATAAGCACTTATGAGGTTTCTTGATAAACACTAAGAATTTTCATAAAAATTTGCATGTGCTTTTAAACAAAAACGTTTTCAATAAAAGCACTACTAAGTAAAAGTACTTCTTAAAAAGCAGTACTTTAGAGAGCAGTAGAGTTTTGTCCAAATAACAAAACAATAACATCACAGTCACATACATTAGCTACTAACGTGTCTCTCAATTAGCCATGCAAACTTTAAAGAGTAATGCTATTCAGTATTCGGAACTTACAAATTGAAGGGGTTGTTCATTTTTTAATATAAAAGTGGCCATATGTTTACCAAATGCAACGAATTAAATATTGATTAGGATTATTAAAAAGGTCAAAGATTCTCCTAGGCGGCCACCAAGATATATGATCTTTCCAAAAATACATACTTACTCTGTTTCTGTGAATCATCGCTAGCCTAAGATATCTACTGAAACTGTAAGGTTACCTTGCCACAAACCAATATGGTAGCTACCAACACAAATGGGGTTCCAATTCCCAACAGACAAAGTGAGCTAAAAGCTTTTGATGACACAAAGGAAGGTGTTAAAGGTCTTGTAGATGCTGGGATAACAGAGGTTCCTCAAATCTTCTATCAACCACCATATGACTCCATCAACAACACCTCTGCTACTTCAGAAGATCAAACCCAGTTTAGCATTCCGGTCATAGACCTCGGAGGCCTTGACAGTCCAACTAAGCGCAAGGAGATTGTTGCAAAAGTCGGAGAGGCATCAGAGACTTGGGGATTCTTTCAGATTGCCAATCATGGAATACCTGTTGGTGTTTTGGAGGAGATAAAGGATGGGGTGCGTCGGTTTTATGAGCAGGACACTCAAGTGAAGAAAGAGTTTTATACTCGTGATCACTTCAGACCTCTCATCTACAATTGCAACTTTGATCTGTATACTGCATCAGCAACTAATTGGAGGGATACTTTTTTGTGTTACCTGGCTCCTAATCCTCCTAAGCCAGAAGATTTGCCAGAAGTATGCAGGTATGTGACAAGGAATTCTCTGCTGATGATTTATGGCATTAGTTTGATTTAGAATGCATATCCCTCTTGATGAACATAGATGGTATGATCCCTAGCTAAGCCCTGAGAATATTGGGACCTGTGCAAAAATACATAAATGGGCCTTTCATTTCTTATAAAAAATGTATAGATCGACATTATATTTTTTCAAAATTAAAGATTGTGTTATATGAATGAAGGGAAGTTAAGAAATGAGCGCTTTTATTATGCAAAATATTCTCAAAATAAAAAAGTTTGGCTTGTATTTTTATTATTATTATTTGAAAAAAATGGCATGATGTTAGAAAGAAAAGCAGTTGCCTTTATATTGGACAACTTGATATTTCATGAAGAGAACAAGTTAATTAATACATCAACATAGGTGTAACATTCTAAAGCATAAGACTAAAGCTACATGTAACCCGAAATCTAAAGAGATGAACTAATTAACAGGAAGAAGATAAATGAAGTGTATATTGCTTTCCTCCCTAGAATAAGTATCATAGTTAAAATGAAGTGTATATTGCTTTTCTCTGTTTCATCTTGTAGAGACATCCTTGTGGAGTACTCAAATCAAGTGATGAAATTGGGGAAGTTATTGTTCGAGTTGTTGTCTGAGGCTCTTGGGCTAAGGCCAAGTCACTTGAATGACATAGATTGTAGCAAGGGGCTTATATATGGTTGCAGGCCATTACTATCCTGCCTGCCCACAGCCAGAACTAACACTAGGCACAAGCAAGCATGCTGATAAGGACTTCCTCACGGTCCTTCTGCAAGATCATATTGGTGGTCTCCAAGTTCTTCATCACAACAAGTGGATTGATGTCCCACCTTTGCCTGGGGCTCTAGTGGTTAACATTGGAGATCTTCTACAGGCAAGTAAATATATATATATATATATTATGTACCATTACTATGTTACTACAGAGTAACGAAATATGGTACCATTATTATGTTGCTATGTACGTATTGTTACCATTATGTTACTATGTAACAAGTTCTTCAAATTTAATGTCACTTTCAAATTCTTAATTCGATTTGGTTTTGTATTTTGAGTTTTCTATATTAAATAACATGCTTTTGGGGTTGCAGTTGATATCAAATGACAGATTCAAGAGCGTAGAACACAGGGTGCTGGCAAACCAAGTAGGTCCAAGAGTATCTGTTGCGAGCTTTTTTGCCACAGGAATGCTGCCATTGACACAACTCTACGGATCCATTAAGGTGTTGTTATCTGAAGACAATCCTCCAAAGTATAGGGAGACCACTGTGAGGGACTATACTGCCCACTTCAATACAATAGGCCTTGGTGGAACCTCTGCCTTAAATCATTTTAAGCTCTGAACATGGAATAGTGGAACAATGCGCATACGGTGTCTATTATCTACTAAATAACTTGGCATGAAAATTTCTGTATATTGTATTGGTTGTTGATAAACATTACTCTTTAGGCATACATTGTAATGCCTTCATGGCTCACTGAAGCAGTGCTTACTGACTCTTAATCAATAAAATCTACAGCTTCTTATCAAAAAAAAAAAAAAAAGGCATACATTGTATTGGTTGTTTTGATTGTAATAATTATGATTGAACTACGTATTGCTCAAGTGCTTTGGCAAAAATTTCCTGTTCTTAAAAAATTTGAAAAATAAAATTTTAAAGAAGATGATGAGGAGCTTGTTGAGATGAGAAGGTAAATCTATTTTGAGAAACATATTGTTTATAATCTGTTGTGGAATGGTATGACTTTTCAAGTTACAAAGAGTTCAAGTGTTTTTTTAAAAGCTTCATAATCTCTCCTTGCTGTGGTTAGAGAAAAATCTTTTTGTTGCAAATTTAATCTTTATATTTCCTCAATGAGTGTTTTTGGCAAAGATTTCTTGTCCTTAAAAATATGCAAATGAAATTTTAAAGAAGATGATGCAGAGCATGTTGGGAGGAGAAGGTAATCTATTTGAGAGAACCGAAAAGGGAGAAAAAAAAAAAAAAAAAACAAGAGAAGAACAAGAGAGAGATATTTGGGGCTGAATGGTGCTCTGCACCTTTTCCATTTGATGGTATATTCTGTTTTTCACACTCTAAAGTAAAATCTCTTTGGCACTGCTTCTTAGAAAGTGTTTATGCATAGTTTGTTGAAAGCACTTCTGCTTAGAAATACATACAAATTTTTGACAAGTGTTTCATGCAAATCACTTAGAAGTGTTTCTTGACAAAAAACCACTTAAAAAAACTTTTATATATTTCTACCAAACGCTACAAAAAAACGTTTTTATTACTTTGAAATCACTAAATTTAGCAGTAATAAAAACTAGGATTACTTTCTTACTTTAAGTTTAAGTAGCAATAGAGTTTTGTCAAGCTTAATGGTAGGTGTGATGGACAAAAATCCCACATCAAATAAAAATCTCATCTGTGATATATATAGATAGGTAGGCAGCATCACCTAACAGACTAGTATATATATTTTGAGTTGAGCATCAAAACTTAGCCCTTGTCAAATGGTATTAGAGTATGACGTATATGGCTGCGACTAGGGTGTTGCATGTTTGGGTGGGGATAAGTAGAAAGTCAAAAACAAGAATTTCACACAGAATAAGAATGGGTTTGCTTTGGGGTTTATATATGGGTGGATAGACAACATCTCTTAGAATTGGACCAATTGGTTTATATTTGGGATCGCTCAGGGGCAAAATGTCAAACATGATATAGTTTATGATGGTGTCTGTAATTAGCTCTGTGGTAATTAGGGGGACTCGATACTTTGACAAACTTAAGTGTGATGGACAAAAATCCCACATTGGACTAAAAAACCTCATAGGGATTTTTATGGATCAATAAGTAGCATACTATCCACTAGATCAAATGATTATTGGTGATGATTCTATACATTGCCTGCACACAAACAAATATAAAAATTCACAAATTTATACTTTCATATATGAAAAATTGAATCAGTCAAAATAGTAAGAGGTAAAGACGAAAAGAACTCGACCAAATTGGGCTGAGTTACTACTTACCAGCCAATTTGGAGGCATGTGCTTTGAAATTATCAGCCGATGGTCTCAATCAAAATCTAGTTCGACCTTTGTGCCCAGTTTCTCATCCTAAGCCCAAATTAAAACTTGGGCTGGGTTTAGTTTGGCTTGTTAATTGTTGAGTTGGTGTAACCGTGTAGCACCTTAAATTTTAATGATTTTGGTTTAAGAGTGCTACTAAATCAATTAACTAGTTTAGTTCTAATTCCTATATTTTGAAACTCAAAGTGTGGTTTTAATCCACAAGTTTAATGAAAAGTTATTTTACTCTATACATTGTCTATTTGTTGTGCATTTATTTTACTCTATAATTGTCTATTTGTTATGCACTTATTTTACTCTCAAGTGTTAGGTTTTTGTGCACGAATTTCTTTATGTTTGGAATTTGAATCTGAAATTGTTACAGTAGTTCATAGGCATGATTTCAAAACTTTTCCAATTGATTTCACTCGATTTGGAGCAGTATATACAAAGATAGCATTTTTGACCATATGAATAGTGTTTAGCCAAAATCAGTTTTTTGGTGTGAGATTCTACTCTTCAAAAACCCTATTTGCACAATTTCATTTGCTCTGAAATTTTTTATACATGTGTGTTAACATGTTTAATAACCTTCTGTGAAAAATCTTGTTCAAATGTTTTTTGTACAATTTTATAAAAATGGCAGAGCAAACACTGCTTTTTACCTTTTTTAGAAACTAAATTGGTACCAAGGAATAAAATTTCGGGTTTCGAGGAAATTTCGATGGAAATTTCGATGGAAATTTCGAAGATTTTTAAATTTCGACAAAAATTCGATGGAAACGACGGAAATTACTATCAAAATACGGAAATTTTGAATGAAACTTTACCATATATTTATTTAACATATTATCTACTACATTGATAAAAAACATTGAAAAAACCAAATTATATGGTAGGTTTAATGTGATATGTGATGAATATAATGCACGCTGGAGACAAATACTGTTAAAAAAATGCTTCAATAATTAATAATTACTTCAATAACACCTCAATTTTAATTTTACTATAATATTTTCACATGAATTACAAAAGTAATCAATACCACATAGAGTTTCTAGGAGGTTCAAAATTTCCGCTGTCTTCAGTATCATCATGTCCAGAGTAGGTGTAATGCGAAAAATAATCATCCCAAGATACTTCTCCAGCATAATTTTGCATGTAATTGCCAACATGCCAACCATATGGATCAGGAACCTGTTGTGGTTGACTTTGCCCATAAGCATACTTATTTGAAGAGTTTGTCTCTTGTTGTGCCAATGAGTTACTATCAGACTCAACCAAGTAAGGTAGATGTGGTGGGTAGAATATTGGAGGGTTTTGCCCATAATTGTAATTGTCACTTTCTACCCCCATAGAGCCAAAAGTGGTGGATAATGAATCTTCTTCTTCTTGTGCCAAACTCTCATGACCTCTTTGTCTGCGACTATAGTCTTTTCCTGTGGCACCAATTCCTGGTCCGGCACGCCAACTCCAATGATCCTCATCTTGTGTTGCATGTGTGTAGTTTGCTTCGACAGAAAATGGGCTCATATACTCTTGAGAATGTCCAGTGACATCTTTATTTCCACCACCACCACCACCACTACCTCTACCTCCACTATTGGTAGGAGTGTCCGATCTTGTGCTAGAGTTGCCTGATCGAGAAGGATTAGTGGGAACTGGCTCAGTACAATGTGTCGACCTTGGTTGCATAAGTTCATTGAAACTTGCAGTGGGGCTCACCTCCTCATTTAGAACTCTGTCCACATTGATACCTTCCTGACGTGCTTGAGCTGCAATATCAGGGTCTGGATTGCCTGCATCATCATCTAAATGGAGGGGCCTAATCCACTGATAAAGTTGGTTTTCCTCCACATCATCATCCCCTATAGCAGCATCGTATATATCCAGCGGATCATATTCATCGACGCGATCCTCCTCTGCTTTCTTGTCTCGAAGTGCAAGTCTCATATTATAATAGCAATACACCATCTTTTCTAACCTACTATATGAGAGCTTGTTTCGTTGTTTGGTGTGTATGAGTGCGAAAGTGCTCCAGTTTCTTTCACAAGTTGATGATGACGCCGTTTGTGATAAAACTTTGATGGCTAACTTCCTCACAGTAGGCGCATCACTCCCATACATGATCCACCATTCACCTGAAATGAAAAATTTGTTTGTGTAACTGTAACTATAAAAATAAATAATTAAGTTAATCTAACTAATACAAGTACGATGTCTACTCACTAGGAGACATTCGTGATCTAGCGGCCTTTGCAGATCGCTCTCCGAACATTTTCCGGGCATCTTTAAAATATGTTAACTAGATACAAATACAATACAAATTATACAATATCAATCAAATAAATAATTTAAGACAATCAAATTCTATAAAGTATTAATATTTTTCGTAAGGATTCTTATGGGCCTTATGGCAAATTATTTTTACCTCATTTTCAAATTGGCCAACTTCTGGTGAATAGGGATCCAATTTGGAGAATACGTTGTGCACAGCCTGAATAAGTTCACCATCATCTCCAACGCTAGGTCTATATTGATAGCGAGGATTCAAATAATAGGCTGCAATCATGCATCAAGTAAATATAGAAATACATAATTAGTAATTTAGTTCATTAATTGAAAGCTAAATCAATTAAAAAAAATGCGGAACCATAAATTATTAGGTTACCTGCTGCGTGCAAATCGTGTTGTAACGTTTTAAACCATCGATCGTTGATGATTTTTATTACCTACCGTGCACCCTGTTTTTTTTTTCTAGCTCTTCCTTCACAACACGCATCAACTCATAAATTGATCCTATTGTAGGATACACTTCTGTGTCGACAATACGTAAAACTACGTAGAGAGGTTCAAACAAACCGCACACCTTATGCACATGTTGCCAAAAAGAGTGATCAAGAACTATATTTTCAACCGTGATGCCTGCATCTGAACGCCGGAAATTGCTACGACCCCAATCATCACTGGTGAACAATTGATTCAGCCCCATCATCTTACCATACAAACTATCTAATGCAATATAGTTTGTAGCAAATCGGGTGGCATCAGGACGAACAATATCTCCCTTCGTGATCTCTCGCATCTTTGCCAACTACCAGTTATGGTTGTAAATATAATTTGTGATCATTCTGGCTTTTTTAATCACATTAGCAACCTGCTTTTTCTTCCCCATCTCTTCAAACATTAGATCAATGCAATGTGCTGCACACGACGTCCAGTACACATTGTATTTGTTCATTAACTTCTTACCTGCTTTGACAAATGCGGAACCATTGTCGGTCACAACTTGAACAACATTCTCCTCTCCAACCTCCGTGATTACATCCTTCAGTAGCCCATAAATATATTTATGATCCTTTATGCAATCTGAAGAATCAACAGACTTAAGGAATACCGACTTCCCTCTTGAGTAGGTCATGGAGTTTATGATAGACAGTTTGGTTGGACCTGTCCAACCATCGCACATGATTGTGCAACCATAAGTTGCCCAATCGGCCTTCAATTTGTTTACATGCTCTTGCATTTCTTGAAACTCCTGGTCCAAAAATCGGGTGCTTATCTGATAGGGTGTTGGAGGTTCCACTCCTACTCCTGCATGTTGACATCCTATCACCAAATTTTTGAAATGATGAGATGCTGCTTTTGAAGGAGGAACATTTTCATATATGAAGAACTTGCTGATCAAGCGTTGCATCCCATCTTTGATTGACCCTCCGGAAAAGAGATTTTTAACACTCTTTTGGCGTGCTTGAGCTGCCTTGTACAAGCTTAGTGCTACTGGAGGTGTTGGTTATGATTCCCTCATGCTTGATCCTCTTCGCATCTGTGCACCACTACTAGACCTAGAACCTTGTCCCCTGTTTGGGACTTTATGTAAGTGTTCCCTCTCCCATTCTGCTAGTCTAGAGGCTCGAAGTGCAGCTCGAAATTCTCTTCGCTCTTGAGGCCCCATATCATCATTATGATCCTCATCATCATCACTCAGCTCAATCTGACCTTGTCCTCGAAGCTCTTTTCTGAGCTCTTCCATCCTTTGTATTTTTTTGCTTTTTTGGTGTTGTTTGTGTTGCATCCCTGCAATGATGAATTGTTTCACTTCTGGTGGGACACTATTGCATCGCTGCACATTGTGTCCAGGATCCATACCACTAAGGTGGTATTTCAAGCGTGTCACTCCAGCACCCTTCATTACAAGGCCACTATATTTGCATATTGAACCTTGTCTGCCACTCGGTAGTGGATCGGCATGATCCCAAGCTGGATCACGTGATCTCCCTCCACTGGCCATTGAATTCTAAATTCCTAATAACAAAAAGACATACACAGTAACACAAGAACAATAACAATTAACAAGAGAGTTAAATTCTATATTAATATCATATCAGTATATCACTAAGAAATTAATATCATATTAGTTATTAACTTATTACTAATTAGTAATTTCATATCATATTGATATTACCAATTGGCAATTCCATATTACTAATTTGTAATTTCATATCATATCACCAATTTCATTTCCATATTACCAATTTCATATTAATTATTAATATATTACCAACTCCATATTAATTTCACTAATTCTAAATTACCAATTTGGCAATTCCATACATGATACATATTAGATTCATACTATTAACAAATCATACAAATTTCATATTAATTATTAACAAATCATACCAATTCCAATTCCATATCATATCACCACTTTTAACTTCCATATCAATATTTATATATCATACAAATTACACAAATCATACAAATCAAAATCAACCTAAAATTATACAATCAATTCCAAAATTATACGATTAAAGATTCAAAATTAACCCAAAATCATACAAAACAAAATCAACCCAAAATCATACAATTAATTCTAAATCTATATAAATCAACCCAATATCAATATAATTTATCTTATATAAATCAACCCAAAATCATACAATTAATTCTGATCCTTAAATATTAATAGGTAATGATAAATTGATAATATATTGTAAATTTGTAAGTTTGTAAATTGTAAATTTGTAAGTGACTAATTTTAAATCCATTACTTACAGTTACAAATCAACCCAAAGTCCAAAACTCCAAACTAATTTCGGGCCTTCGGGGTTAAGACTTAAGAGAGAGAGAGAGAGGTCGGAGACTCGGCGCGTGGCTTCGAGGTGGCCAGGCCGGAGGTGGCCGGAGACAGAGCAGTCCGAGAACACAAACAGAGAAGATAGAGAGAGAAGAGAGAGATCGATGACTTCGTTCAACCTTCAGTCCAGTTCGAGAAGACGGAGGAGAGAGGCGAGCTGGCGGCGCTGCAGATCGAGAAGGGTGTGCGACTGGCCGACTGTGCAGGTGAGAATATGAGGTTTAGGGGTTACGGGTTAGCTGGGGTCCTGGGAAATTTCGTGGAAATTTCGCTAAATTTCCATGAAATTTAAGCGAAATTTCTCTCAAATTCAGAAAATTTTGCTTTTAAGGGTATTCGAAATTTCGCCTAAAATTTCGGCGAAATTTCGAATATTTCGGCGAAATATTCCGAAATATTGTCGAATACGTGTTAAAATTTCGAAACCCCTTAAAATCGAAATTTTCGGCAAAATTTCGTCGAAAATTTTGAAATTTAAACCCTTGATTGGTACAAAACTAAAAAGTCTTGTTTTAAAAGCTTTTTGGCTTATAATGATATAATCTATGGCTAGAAAAGTTTCATTTCACCCCTAAGGATGTTATAAAGGCAGAAAGGGACCTACTTTCAAATAATCATGATTTAGGTTGTTAAACCTCATGTTTTGAACTAAAAAGCTTTATGCAGACTACCTCTTTGAGGAACAGAGTCAGAATTTAGAACTCGGGGGGGCTAAACTAAAAAAAACCTCAACGGTATTAGGAAATTTCATTAATAAATAAAAAAGATACTCCTAGTTAGGGGGACATAGTGAGCCAATTTTAACCCAAAATTTCTTTAAATATTACTTGAACAGTTAACCCAAAATTAATAGGGTGCCGCTATTCAGACCCAGTTTTTTTATTAGTAGTCCCAACAATTTAATGACATATTAATTTTTCAATTTTATTCTAATATAAATTAGTAGTTGAGGACAAACATTTAATTTAAAAATTTTAAAAATAATTAACTTAAATTATACCCAACAATATCTTCACTCATCTCTCCAACATCTCTACACACCACTTATTTGCAACAAAACCCTAAACTTCATTAGGCTTACATTCTCTATATCAAGGCAAACAATCTTATCTTGACAATTCCATCTGTGCCATCCACACCAATCAGCTTGCCAGTGGCAATGTGACCCCATGATCTTGATCTTATCATTTTTTTCCTCGGTAAAACCACCTCTACTTCAATAGGAAATACCGTTACAGTTTCACCATTGCCACCCGACCCAAGAGCTGAACCACAAATCGTCTTTTTAGTATCTAAAGTAAAGGTGATGTGCTTAAAAACAGTAATGTTAGTCGTATCTACTTTGGAGATAGACAGACATCGTAACAAGATCATTCTAAAGAGCATCGTCAACTAGAATTTCAATTATCTTTGTATTTCGTGATCATAGAAATGTGAAAAATAGGAACGCGATTTAAGGACGTACCGGGAGCACTTGTCTGACAATTCCAGTAGCTTCCTCCCCGTAATTGCATACATTGACCAAAATGTCCGGCATGGTCCTTCCTTCGCTGTTCCCACCTAGAAGATGTTAGATTAAAGGTTTATTTACTATTTCACCCCTATAAGTAACTTCTAATCTAACTTTACTCCTTAAAATTTATTTTGTATCACATTATTCCTTGAAACTAATTCTCGTCTATCACTTTTCTTACTTTCTATTTTTACAAACTTTAGAAATTAATTAAAAATAGCTGCAGACTCAGAAAAATATACGAAAAATTCCTACGGACTCGTCTTGATTAGAACTAATTTACTATGGGGTCAAATTACCAATTTCCCATCCGAGTGTTTACAGAAAATTAAAACACTCTAGATTCTTTGGAAATTCATAGGATAATCTCTCGAACTTCAAAAAATACGAGGTTTGCATCGTTGGTCTTCTAAACAATAACACTACCTTTCTTGTGAACACTTGCTACCCAAAAGACCTCTCGGTCTTAGAGGAAAATAAATTTCTCTCTATAAAATAAATTTTAGAATTTCCGTAAAGTCTCAAAAGAATTCTCTAAAATAGGTTTTTGGTAATTTTCAAAATATTTTTGAGAATTCATCCGAGACTTTACCGAAATTTTAGAATTTTTATAGAGAGAAATTTGTTTTAATTTTCTCGAAATAAATTTGGACTTCCCAAAATTTCTGGAAACTTTCGAAGGGCAAATTAGTAATTTGACCCCATATTAAATTAGAACTAGTCAAGACGAGTTTGTAGAAATTTTTCGTGTATTTTTCAGAGTCCGAAGTTATTTTTAATTAATTTCCAATGTTTATAAAAATAGGAAGTGGTTAGGCAAAGTGATACATGAGAATTAGTTTCAGAGGGTAATGTGATACAAATAAATCTTAGGGGGTAAAGTGAGACTTGAAGTTTCCTTTAGAGGGCAAACTAGTAAATAAACCTAGATTAAAATACACAAAATCATGAGTGCTGCTATTTGCACACCCTGTTTTTTCTTTTTGCACACCCTTTTGTAAAAAAAAAATCAAAACTAAAAAAAAAAGACACACTTACCCCTCACCCAACACACCCTAACTCAATTTTTTCTCATTTGCACACCCCAATCAACAAAAAAAAAAAAACACACACACCCCCTTCATCTCCCTCACCCGACCACACCCACCGGCCACCCACGCAGCACCCACCTCCTCCCTCCCCTCCACCAAGCCCAGCCCCGTCGCACCCTCCCTCCAGCCCCGACCCAGCCCACCTCCTTCCCATCCATGCACCCAGCCCGACCTCCTCCCTCCCCTCCACCAAGCCCCAGCCCGACCACCTCATTCCCCTCCACCCAGCCCCAGCCCGACCACCTCATTCCCCTCCACCCAGCCCGACTTCCTCCCTCCCCTCCACCAAGCCCCAGCCCCGTCGCACCCTCCCTCCAGCCCCGACCCAGCCCACCACCTTCCCCTCCACCTTCCCTTTTCTCTCTCTGCTTTCTCCTTTGTTCAGCACTGGTTTGCCGAAAATTTGAGTTTCCTTCGGCAGCCACCCACCGAACACCCACAAACCATTCGACAGCCACCCGCCGAACACCTACAAACCATTCGGTAGCCACCCGCCGAACACCCACAAACCATTCGGCATACATCCGCCGAACCTAGAGGGAGGTGGGCCGGGTCGGGTGGGTCGAGGCTAGAGGGAGGGTGCGACGGGGTTGGGTGGGAGGGGATGTGATGGGGCCGGGGCTGGGTGGAGGGGAGGGAGGAACTCGGGCTGGGTGGAGGGGAAGGAGGTGGTCGGGCTGGGGCTTGGTGGAGGGGAGGGAGGAGGTCGGGCTGGGTGCATGGATGGGAAGGAGGTGGGCTGGGTCAGGGCTGGAGGGAGGGTGCGACGGGGCTGGGCTTGGTGGAGGGGAGGGAGGAGGTGGGTGCTGCGTGGGTGGCCGGTGGGTGTGGTCGGGTGAGGGAGATGAAGGGGGTGTGTGTGTGTTTTTTTTTTTGTCTGTTGATGGGGTGTGCAGAAGAGAAAAAATTGATGTTGGGTGAGGGGTAAGTTTGTCTTTTTCTTTGAGTTTTGATTTTTTTTTTTTTATAAAAGGGTGTGCAAAAAGAAAAAACAGGGTGTGCAAATAGCAGCACTCAAAATCATATAGGGGTTTAGAGCTCTAGCAAATCCAAATGAGTAGGGGATACGTATGTTGAATTTAAATTTGTTGTAAGCATGTAACAATATATTCCTTCCATTTCCCATCAAAATAAGAAACGCAATGTTATTTTTTCATAAGTATACCACTTTATGAACAAAAAAGAAGTGTACGTCCTAGTACACAAAGGGTATACAACGAGGAGCACATAAAAAAGAGGAAACGATAGGCACTTTATGGCTGTTGGGGATTAAGGACCGCGACTGCAGGCGGCGGGTGAAGGGGTGGCAGCTTCAAGGGCTGATCCAGTGGTGATGTGGTTGGGGTTGGGAGTTGGGAGATGGTGTGATGATGTTGGGGTTTGGCGTGTATGTTAATTGGTATAGTAAGTAGAATTAATAGGTGTTATGTTAGGTTTAGTTGTTGGGTTTTAATGAAGGTAGTTTAGGAAAACATGTTGAGTATACTAATAAGTTTTAATATTTTTTTAAAATGAATGTGAGTATAAAGAGTGTGTTGGAGCTATGATAAAAAAATTGAGTCCGAATAGCGGCACCCAAATTAATATATTACTTTTTGTTGAGACCATTAATATTATAATTTGTAAACAACAATATATCATCATTATTAAAATATTTTTGTCCTTTTCCCACTTTCAAAAAATTAAGTTTTAAAACTTATTACTTCCTAGGGAATATTATTCGGACCTTTTTGTCATGGCCTGGACTATTCAAAGAGTAATGCTATTCAAAACTTACAAATTCAAGGGATTGTTCATTTTTTATATAAAAGTGGACATGTTTAACAAATAATGCAACGAATTAAATATTGAAATGATGACTAACTGTGATTAGATTATCTTATAAAAAAGTATTCTAAAAAACATGAGGTATTACTGTATCAAAATTTATTTAGGTTTTAAACAGTTTTTACTTGCCAGGGAATTTCGGACCTTTTTGTCATGGCCTGGACTATTCAAAGAGTAATGCAATTCAAAAGTTACAAATTGGGTTGTTCATTTTTTTATTAAAAGTGGCCATATGTTTACGCAACGAATTAATTATTGAAGTGATGACTAACTGTGCTTGGACTATCTTATAAATACAGTATTCTAAAATACAGGAAGCTCGCCTGCGCATGGCATCCTTTCGGGATGCCACATGCCAATTCCGACGACGGGATACTAATAGAGTGGCTCATCAGCTAGCCCAATTTGCTAAGTCTCATGTTGGAGTGTCCTTCTGGACTGATGTAATGCCTTCATGGCTCACTGAAGCAGTGCTTACTGACTTTTAATAAATAAAATCTACAGCTTCTTATAAAAAAAAATAAAAAACATGAGGTATTACTGTATTAGTGGAGGACTATTGCTAAAAGTCACCAAATTTGTTTAATATATCCTTTGGCGTCAACTTACTCTATGATCTTTGCAAAAATACATACTTCCTCTGTTTGTGTGTTAATCATATCTAGCCTAAGATCTCCACTGAAACTGTAAGGTTACCTTGCCACAAACCAATATGGTAGCTACCAACACAAATGAGGTTCCAATTCCCAACAGACAAAGTGAGCTAAAAGCTTTTGATGACACAAAGGAAGGTGTTAAAGGTCTTGTAGATGCTGGGATAACTGAGGTTCCTCAAATCTTCTATCAACCACCATATGATTCCAACAGCAACACCTCTGCTACTTCAGAAGATCAAACCCAATTTTGCATTCCAGTCATAGACCTCGGAGGCCTTGACAGTCCAACTAAGCGCAAGCAGATTGTTGCAAAAGTCGGAGAGGCATCAGAGACTTGGGGATTCTTTCAGATTGCCAATCATGGAATACCTGTTGGTGTTTTGGAGGAGTTAAAGGATGGGGTGCGTGGGTTTCATGAGCAGGACACTCAAGTGAAGAAAGAGCTTTATACCCGTGATCCCTTCAGACCTCTCATCTACAATAGCAACTTTGATCTGTATAGTGCACCAGCAGCTAATTGGAGGGATAGTTTTGGGTGTTACATGGCTCCTAATCCTCCTAAGCCAGAAGATTTGCCAGAAGTATGCAGGTATGTGACAAGGAATTCTCTGCTGATGAGTTTATGGCATTAGTTTGATTCAGAATGCATATACCTCTTGGTTGATTAGATGATATGATTATGTATTAAATTTTAGTAATTTAGGGGGACTCAATTCTTTGACCAGCTTAATGGTAGGTGTGACAGGCCAAAAATCCCACATTGGATAAGAATCTCATATGAGTTTATGGCATTAGTTTGATCTGGGCTTAATTTATATTTGGGTGAACATCTCTTAAAAGGCTAGTCTTTTGGCTTAAGTGACAAGCCCCAGCCTCTAATAGTAGGCCGTTTGAAATGGGGACTCTCCTAAAGCTTCTTACGCTCATATGGAGGTGTGCAAATACGTACTAATTAATGCCAATATGACAATGGTATTTTCTTTCCTCCCTAGAAGTGAAGTTTGATTTTCTTCCAAGAATAAGTATCATAGTAAAAATGAAGTGTATATTGCTTTTCTGTGTTTCATCTTGTAGAGACATCCTTCTGGAGTACTCAAATCAAGTGACGAAATTGGCAAAGTTATTATTCGAGTTGTTGTCTGAGGCTCTTGGGCTAAAGCCAAGTCACTTGAATGACATAGATTGTAGCAAGGGGCTTATGGTTGCAGGCCATTACTATCCTGCCTGCCCACAGCCAGAACTAACACTAGGCACAAGCAAGCATGCTGATTCTTCCTTCCTCACGGTCCTTCTGCAAGATCATATTGGTGGTCTCCAAGTTCTTCATCACAACAAGTGGATTGAT
The DNA here is from genome assembly GCF_963921425.1 of Dryas octopetala. Classification (NCBI taxonomy): domain Eukaryota; kingdom Viridiplantae; phylum Streptophyta; class Magnoliopsida; order Rosales; family Rosaceae; genus Dryas; species Dryas octopetala. The sequence goes on along the minus strand of NC_141367.1, from coordinate 20,090,160 downwards.
GTTCCCCCTGTTCCTGGGGCTCTAGTGGTTAACATTGGAGATCTTGTACAGGCAAGTATATATATATGTACCATTACTATGTTACTATGTGGTAACAAAATATGGTACCATTATTATGTTGCTATGTACGTATTGTTGCCATTACTATGTTACTATGTAACAAGTACGTTCTTCAAGTTTAATGTCACTTTCAAATTCTTAATTCGATTTGGTTTTGTATTTGGAGTTTTCTATATTAAATAACATGCTTTTGGGGTTGCAGTTGATATCAAATGACAGATTCAAGAGCGTAGAACACAGGGTGTTGGCAAACCGAGTAGGTCCAAGAGTATCTGTTGCGAGCTTTGTAACCACAGGAATGCAGCCATCAATACAACTCTACGGACCCATCAAGGAGTTGTTATCAGAAGACAATCCTCCAAAGTATAGGGAGACCACTGTGAGGGACCATACTGCCCACTTCAATGCCAAAGGCCTTGATGGAACCTCTGCCTTGAATCATTTGAAGCTCTGAACTTGCGCATACGGTGTCTATTTTCTACTAAATAATTTGGCATGAAAATGAAAATTTCTGTACATTGTATTGGTTGTTAATTATAACATTACTCTTTAGGCATACATTGTATTGGTTGTTTTGATTGTAATGATTATGATTGAACTACGTATTGCTCAAGTGTTTTGGCAAAGATTTCCTGTTCTTAAAAATATGCAAATGAAATTTGAAAGAAGATGATGAAGAGCTTGTTGAGATGAGCAGGTAATCTATTTTGAGAAACATGTTGTTTATAATCTGTTGTGGAATGATATGACTTTTCAATAAAGCCCAAAACAGGGGAAAAACAGAGAAGGAGGGCCCAAGGCCTAACGTCGATACAAAAGAAGGAAGTAACGACCTAAAAAGGAAAGAGCGAAACAAAAAGGAAAAATAGGTAGGGGAAGCAGATTCGATCTAAAGAACAGAGAGCCTAGATCGAAGATGTTTCCACTACTGCAACAGAGCTCAGCGGAGGTCCAGGTCTACGGACCCAAGGCCTAATGTGGTCCGCTGCGTGATTGGAATTTCTGGGAATCCAGCACCAGGTGGATGAAAGGAAAGAAGCGTTGGATCGCTTGATGGCTTCAATAACAGGGTAAATTCTCCACACACACATGCCCCTCTAACCCAGGGGCATAAGAGTAACACATGTTCAATTGTTTCCGGGCCTTC